>NW_028277074.1:25608152-25914021 GCF_059951505.1 Python bivittatus
GCAGCCCCACTCTAACTCGTTTCACTCTCTGAGAACAAATTTAGTTGATGCACTGCAAAATTCCTTTCAGGACTCAAACTTGAGCTTAGGCAACTGCTAAATATGTCTTCCACAGCCATTTAATTATATCTTTAAATGATAACGAATCACTTTCCTTCTCTGACTCTTAAGCTAAACCAAACAAACAGGTCTTGAATTTGAAGACTCCATCCCATGATGATTCTCAGAAAATGCTGCTGCTAGATACTTGCCATTTTTCTAATGATCACCACCTTTCTGAAAATGGAATCCCAGAACATTCTATTCAAATATAATGTACAATAAGAAAATGCATTACTTCAGATTTGGGATTTATTGAAGACACTTTCCCACCATTGCTGAAAACAGGTTCAGAAAGCTTGGTTATTGTCAGCACCAAAATGGAGATACTAAATTTATTTCTTCTCTCTTGCTCTTTGTATTTTACAGTACTCATAAGCAGTACTTATAATGCCAGTTCCATTGACGTCATTGTGCTGCTAGCCACAGAACAGCTGAGTGGTGTGGTAGGTGTCAAGGCTCACTCCTGCTGTCAGCCAACTTGCAAAATTCCAAAAAAATTAACAATTGGCTCTCGCAAGACAGTTCCAGCACACCACTGCTTATAACCCATCCCAAAGGAGTCTAGGTGTCAGGAGGAGGAGGAGGAGGACTAAATCCAAATGAGTACAAAAAACAAAAAATAACCACAAAGAAAAACAAGAATAAAACCAAAGCTCACAGTTGGTCAGCTTGGACTGAAAGCCCATGAAATAAAAGATTTAACTTGTTTTCAGAACTGCAGCAAGGTGGAGGCTGCATGTGTTTCTGGGGGAGAATATTGCATAAGATGGGACTATTACAGAGAAGGCCTGCCATCTCATCCATGCTCTGCAAACTTCTTGAGGGGAGGCAACTTTCAGCAGGTCCCTCTTGATGACTGGACCAGACAGATCCAATTCTGGCAACGTATTGCCTGACAGCTCCTGGGGTTACATTGTTTAAGACTTTAAAGGTAACAACCAGCACCTGGAAGCCTACTGGCAACCAGTGCAGTGATTCGAGTAGACATGTAATTCTATACTGGCGGGGCTGTCCCACCATCTTGCTGCATTTTGTACCAGCTGCAGCTTCTGGGTTATCTGCAAAGTAGCCTCACGTACAGCACATTGTGGTAATCTAATTGAGTGGTCATAAAGATATGAGTTACTGAGGTCAGGCCATTCTGGTCCAGGTAGGGTTGTAATTAGTGTACCAGCTAAAACTAGTAAAGCATCTCCAGCCATGACTTCTACCTACTGGCTAATCTTATATTTGTAGAATTAGTATCACCTATAATAAATCTCACATATAAGAGACATTATATTAATCTTAAGCAAAAACATCAACTGCCTGAAGGAAACACAGGGGTAGTAAGCATTATTTCTATGACAAGCCATTTCTGATAAATAATGCATACGTACGTACATATGTATGTATAAATCATTCTCAGACACTTGTGCTTACTAAACCTATCCTCACATGAGTTCCTTTACTTTCACAAGAACTTCAAAGTACAGCCAGAAAGCACCTGGAAAAAATGCTGTGTTGCATGTGTTTTCCACATGTTATTCCTCTGGGTACTGTATGCACAAGTGATAGGAGGATTGAAGGAATCAGATGAGCTCAGGTAATAACCAGATGCCTTTCAATGCAAAGTTTCCAATATATTTCAGAAAGACTTTAACTGTCTCTTTTAGGACATGCAGTCAACACTTTTTTTTATTATAAATTTTATTATGTTTGCAAAAAAAGTTAAAATACAGAAAAATCAAAAAAAGGAAGGGAAAAAAAGAAAAAAGGGGGGGAAGGAGCGGGGCATAAGAAAGAGTAGCTTCCGACTTTCCTTGGTACAGGTATAGATACAGAATATATTTGCCTCTTACTCTAATATCTAAAAGTTTACATGGTAAAAAATAGTTTTTAATCTAATATTCAAGAAGATTCCTAAAATCAATCTATTTGGATAATACATATAGAAATATCTTGTACAAATTATAAGTATAACTTCAATCAGCAAATCCAAAATCAAAGTTGGATTTTTTTAAATATCAAGCAAAAAGTCTAAGAGTGGTTTCCAATTAGAGATGAAGTTAGACAATGTCGTCTTTGAAGAAAACAGTGAGTTTTCCCATCTCCACCAATTCCATTAATTTCAATATCTATTCTTCAGCAGTAGGTATTTGTAAATCCTTCCATTTTTGCGTGTATAGGAGTCTTGCCGCAGTTATCATATAAAGAAATACATTTCCGTGTTGTCTATGTAGTCAGCACTTTTAAAGCTACAGTAACATAAATACCTACCTAGAAGTGTGCTGTGTTTAATAACATGGGGTTTGCTTGATCTTCATATTATTAGATTTCAGATGGTTACACAACCTTCCATCCACATCAAAAAACAAGAATTAACAACTACGTCCCAAAGGTTAAAATATTTAAACTATGTATGATGGCAGACATGGATGAATTGTAAATACTTGAGAGCAGATATATCTCATAAAAAGAAAGTGAAATAGCTTGGTAAATTAGAATAAGAAATAATATAGAAATTTTCATTTTTTAAAAAGGTTGTACTGCTATTATATATGCTCATGCAACTTTTTCTTGAATTTTATGCTACATACCCAAGTATTTTTTATTAAAAACATCAAGCATTTATTACATGTTTATTCCAGCCTTTCTCCAAACAATTCAGAGAACTATATAATAGACTTTCTTCCACTGTATCCTTAATTCCATGAATGAGTAGAAAGGGAAAACAAAGACATTCCATGAATTTCAGAACGGAGCAGAGATTTAACCTGATGTTTTCGTGGCCAGAGACAGCATTAATACAATTTCTAATGATGACTCTGAAACAACAGGAAAGAAACAGCTACAAAGCAAACATAAAGTAGGACTCATAATCCTGCACATGCTTAATTCACTCTCTCAATCTTGCAATGAAATCACTGAGACTTGAAAAAAACTTAACTTTGATTGGATCATGACTATGATTAGGCTAAAGCTACTAATAAAATTTCCCTCTTTTTAATCTAGAATGAATCTAGGGAAGGAATTCAGCTCCAAAATGAGTTAGCATAAATTTAATGAAAAACAACAGGGAGAAACCTATTTCAGTGTCAGCATTTGAATGTACTTTGTTCCAAGGGTTTGCTTCAT
Source organism: Python bivittatus (assembly GCF_059951505.1). Classification (NCBI taxonomy): domain Eukaryota; kingdom Metazoa; phylum Chordata; class Lepidosauria; order Squamata; family Pythonidae; genus Python; species Python bivittatus. The sequence goes on from NW_028277074.1 coordinate 25,611,372, forward strand.
GAAATCATCATACAGTATTTATGTCATCATACTGTTGCCTTGGAAATGCATGTAATATAATATGCAACGTTTTGTTATTGAAGGAATGAATGGGAACAGCAGATGGCTGAGCAGACAGAGTAAAAGCACTGTTTAAACAACAGATATCATTTATACATAGCAAAATTATCAAAGAAAATGGTTACACTCTTACCAACACAGGTCTGTCTTTCCAAAAGGAAAACTATCATACTTTTTCCTGAAATACAGTTCAACCTTCTAGAATGTTGGGTTGCAAATTCCATCATTTCCAGCCAACAGTCCTGTTCCCACAACTCATTTAACTTAGTCAATTAAGTGGTTAATGTGTTGCGTGCACCCGAAAAAGGAGTTAATTGACTCAATCAACTTACACCATGAGGGTGAAATTTAACTCAAAATAGACTCAGTCGTGCGCAGGATTAAACTAACCCCACTCAGTAAGTCTTGCTGTGAGAACATCTAATACCAATTAATTGGCCCATTTTGCACCAAGAAAAAGAGCTGGCAAGATAAGGCTGGTTGCGGCCACTCATTGATTCCCTTGCAGGACATATTGATCTGGGATAGTTAGGACTGACTTACTTAGACTTAGGTCCATCTGTGACACATAGCACATCCGGCAACAATTGTTTTCCGACAGTTTTGATCAGCTGATCTCACTGAATTCCATTTGTTTCAGTAGTACTGTTTTATTTGTTTTTAAATAGGTTTGGGATATTACTCTTGTGCAATCTTTCTCTTTTCTTATCTGGGCTTAGAACTGGCAATGAGAGGATATTTAGAAACTGGAGTGAATTCAGTAAGATTTCTACCAGGTTCTCTTTCTAGCCAAGTGACAGGAAGACCAGTAAATTTGTGTCCAAAAATTGCCAAGGTGACAGGTTGGTGGGGTGGAGGACGAGCCTATGATGACAGAGTACAGAACTCTCTCAATGTGCCACAAAAGCACCCTCCCAGTTCATCCTGCACTCCTCTGCCCCATTGATCTGACAGCCAGACTAATTTTTAACACAGGTCTATAAGCCTTCCAGATGATCAGTAGATCCATGTTCAGAAATAGCTCAAGTGACAGATTACCAGTGTGGTGACCTCCACAAGTAGCTAAAGTAGCTAATTTTGGAGCTGAATTCCTTCCCTAGATTCATTCTAGATTCATTCTAGGAACTGTACACACTTGTTCAAGTCTACCCCCGGCCCTTGCTTAAGGACAAAAAACTGTGACTCTCCCCCCGCCCCAGCTGGTGATGCTGTATACAACAAAACCAGGGAACCCATCCATCTCTGCCTTTAAATTGTCCTGCAGTAAAATCCCATATTCCTCCTTTAATGTCAGCAACTTCTAGTAGGAGCCTTTTCATATCTGACTCACTTAGCACCTACATTCTCACCTTTTTATATCATACAAAGATATAAGCAAATAATGGGCATGTTAAAAGCAAGAGAAAGGGAAATTGATTAGCTGCATAATGAGGAATAAAATATTCCTGTAATGGTGATGAGTTTATATTAATTGACCATACAATCTGCATTTCAACTGGTATAACTGACAGTTCTTACACTTTGCTTGGGTAGACCTCTCTTCCGGGAAATGGTATAAAATAAAATCCTCTTAAGTTACAATGTTGTATAGTACCTTTATATTAGAATGTCATCCAAATCAATATTGTGAAAGAACTTTAAAAGGAATAAAACCATTTGTTTCCAGTATGAATCCATTATTGTACTGGGACATATTTTACACATCTCAGTAAACTTCTTAAATCGTTTTCCATAATTGTTTTAGAGATGGAAGAATCACTAAAATATTCCTTGTAGTGATACTGTCAGATTGCCCTTATAATCTTATTAATAGAAAAGAAGGTTTTAAACCCTGTTCATCAAGACTCTAAACTAGAAGCATCTATACTATCAACATGATAAAAGTTAATTTGGAATATAAATTCAATATGATGCTAAGGCCTACTAGAAGAATGAAAATGTATTTTGAATAGATACTCATTATTATAAGCTTAAAACAGATGAATCAAACAGCAAGTAAGTGTGAATTAAAGGTAAATACTATATGTGGGACAAAAAGCTAAATAATTAGTCTTGTGATCTTAACACCTAGACATGTTTGCAGTAAATTACTTACACCCACAAGTCTAAAACTATTACTTGGAAGTAAATGCTATTAATTTGTGTGGCTTACCTGACTTAATGTAGGAGTCCAGAGTATATTCATATATAAAAAGGGTAGAAGGGAGATGGCATTACCTTTGTTTCCCCAGATAACAAAGTACTTTGAACTGGCTTTGGGTATTTGCACCTGGCAACATGCTCTTAAATATATAGAAGTGCAAACTTAAATATGTCCTACACTGAGCTGTCCACAGAACAAGGCAGGTTATGCTGGAAAGAAATAAAAGGGCCCAGCTCTAATGTTTTAACAAGTGTGCATTCTTTCTCAAGAGTCTATCCTGCATTTTCATACTTTACCAACTTTCTCAGTCTGCTGGCATATGCAGAAAGTTCCTTCTCAACTGAGTGTCATTTTCCAGATGTGCTGGACTACACTCCTGTTTCTATCTGGCAATGCAGGTTTGGAAGTTGTACTCCAATTCATCTAGAGGAGACCAAGTTAGAGGACGTTGATTCCTTCGCCAAGGAAGTCTGATTTCTTCTGTTTATTTCTTGTGGACACTTAACTGGTAGAGAATTACTATAGGAACAGTACGGAAGAGCAGCGTAGCAGGGCACGAAGTGAAACACACAGCACAAGCACCATTAGGAGCCCGTGGTGTTGCAGAAGGCCTCTCCGCCGGGTTTCTGAGCTCGGTGCTGCGGGCTCGAGGAGTTGGGAGCACGAGCTCACCCCAGAAGGAATGCAACCCTCCTGTTTAAGGCTACGTGAGGAGAGAGATGGGGAGGAAAGCCAAGTCCTTCCTCTCCGGGGAAGGACTTTCATCGCCTTCCAACCCGTTGCTTCCTCTACCCTGCTCGGCAGGTCTGCACGCGGGCACCCCGCTTCTTTGTCAAACGGGCAAGGAGAGGCGGAGGCAAGAGCGGGCTGGCAGACGGCGGCCGCCCCGGGATGGAGCCTTGTGTCTCGAACGAGGCAGCTGCTTGAGGAGGACGGCGTGTGGCGGCGGCGGCGGCGGGGGGGGGGGGCGGGTGATGCGGGGGGCGCGCTTATGCGTCACGTGCTAAGCCGCTGGGGAGCGTCAGCGTCAGCCTTGAGAAGCAGCGGAGCGGACCGATCAGTCCCTCAGGCGGGGCGGGGCGGGGCGGGGCGGGATGAGAACCGCAAAGCCCGAGCGGACCTGTCCTTCGCCTGCGTGATAGTTCGTGAGCTGCTGCGGGGCGGGCAGGCGAGAGCTTTAACTGGGCCACCGACCCGGCGCCTGAAACATTCTTCCTGGTTGCAGCGCGGTGCTGCTTCCTTAGACCAGATCAGGCCCACGTGCTTCAGAAAGAATTTAGCCGTCACTACTGACCCCATTATCACTCCCCTGGTTAAGCTTCTAGTGGCTGTAGAACGCGACAGCACCTCGATGAGCTTCGGGTTCGCTAGGCTAGAATAACGACCAACCACCATTGCCTGCATATTCTTAAGAATGCCTTGAAAGAAATGGCCCAAGCGCCCGGTTATTGCTCTCGGAGAACGGCTAAGATTCTGAATACGCGGTACAGTAGTCGATGCGTGCGACAGACACGAACCGCACGCCCTTATCTGCCAAGTTTCAAATCGGGAGGTGTAGCACGCGGATCTGCGAGAGAATGCCCGGCTGGCAATGACACTAACAATCCTCCTCTAACATAGGAAGCCGAAATCCTTTGCAGGTTGCATTGACCCATTTTGGAGCTCTGCGTAACAGGCAGTTTCCCGTTTCCTCCGCTTCCTCTATCCGGCTTCCTAAGACGTTTAACTCAAAACCATTATTAGGAGCTGCCAGCCAGCCCTGCAGCAAATCCCGTGAGGAACACGCTGGTCCTAAAACAAATTGTTTAAAAGTGCGCGTTCTTATTGCATTACTCCGTATTCATCGGGAATGAAATATAATTAGTGAAACAGAGGATTCCTTTTTCTCTTCGGTTCTCTAACTTCTGCCGACAGTAGGGAAAACGTAATTTTAAAACTCAGAGTGATTTATTCTTCAAACGGGGGGAGCTGAGGTCTGGTATTTATGGACTAGCACACACATACCTTATATAAATTAGTGCAAAGTTGCTATTAAATATTCACAATTAAATATTGAACGGAGAGCTTTTTCAGGATATTTCCCTGAGGCTGAATTAAAGTGCTATCCACTCATCCTTGAGTCAATAGAAAATAACACCAAAATAAATAAAATAAATATGCAACCCCCATTGCTAATCCATGTGCTGCTTCTCTTGCCTCTGTTCCCAATTATTGCCAACTTCCTGATTTCCTTCCAAGGTTACAAAGTGACAAGAATTACAAGTTACCAAATAAATAAAAGTGCAAACATTTTAAACACCATGACACTGCTCTCTGACAATGTTGGAGTAAGTGGGGAGAAACACTACTTTAACACTGGAATAGCTACATGCAACTTAAGCCTGTCTCGCATACTGCCTGGGGATGAAATGAAGGCAACTACATGGAGATAGGGTAGAAAGAAGATGTGGCAAAGGCTTCTTGGTGCTGTGATAAAGTGCAAGTGGAAGGCCCTTAAAGGTATAGATTTTGAAGGGAGAAAGACAATCTAATCAAATTCCTCCTTGCATCACAGCAGGACTAATAATTCAGGATGCAGCTTCAAATCCTTAACAGTTGCCTGTCTAGCTTCTGTTTAAATACTTCCAGTGAAGGAGAACCTACACCATCCTAAAGCAGAAGTTTCTCCTACTGTTTAGCTAACTCTGCTTTCTAGTGATTTTCACCAGTTGGTTTTGTTCTCATCTCAAGCACCAACTAGCAACTCTGCACTCTCTTCTGCATGTCAGTGTTGCAGGTATCTGAAAGTCACAATCTCTCAGAAATCTCATTTATAAGGATTATCTGCTCTTTCTTTTGGTTTCTAGACATTTCACTATCTGAGGTTGCTCTTCTCTGGATCTGCTGCAATTTGTCCATTTCCTTCGTAAAATATGCTGCCCTTTTGAACATAGAACTCCTAATGGGGACTGGGTAGTACAGAAGTGGGAACTAGAATTCTGAGCATTGCTTTATTTGATGAAGACAAAGAGTAATGCAATAGTTTCTCTAGCAGCTGCATCACTTCTAAGCCATCATGTATGTGTGTCTGAACTCTTTTCTCAGTTGAATTTTCTAACATTCTTTACTTTTGCACCAGTGTTCTAGCCTATTAAAGTCCTTTTAAGCCTTTCCTGTCTTCTGTTAGTATTTCATTTTGGCTTGTATTTGGCTTGTAGAGTTGACAAGAACATGACTTAGTACAGAACTCTGGAGCACTCCTTCATAGGCCTCTTGCCATGATGGGGCAGAATTATTGAGTTCTATTTGGGTAGGATGGATCAACTAGCTATAGATCCTCCAAATAGTAGTTATGCTTCACTTATATTTTAATTTCTCACTAATAGCAATATCTTGGATAGCCGTGTCATTTGCTTCGCAAAAATCAAAATATACTACATCCATGATATACCAGACTAGCAACAAGAAAATGGATGGGAGGGAGAGTGTTGATCTAGCATGACTTAGCCTCCACTTGCAGGTTATCATGACATCACCATATCCTGGCAACCCCAAACTTCCCTTGGGCACACAGTGTTATCTTTATCTTGGCAGTCTTAAATCATCATTGATTAAATCATCATTGATTTTAAAGTACTATAGTATATGCTCTCCTTAATCAGGCACTACTGTATTCCAACACAGCTTTGAGATATGTAAAATTTGTAATACTTTGTCACCCATAATCTTGGACGTAAAGTCCGCTATCTGTTGTGGGCATGATTAAAGATAAATTTCAGGAGTGCTGAGTGATGCAGGTATGTCCGCATCCTTCTGATCACTACCAGACTTAATTTTCACTATTTCTCTCTCAGCATTCAATCTTTGCATTAGCACTATTTTTTCTGGGGTCCTTTTATAATGATCAGCTCTTCCATCCCTACTTTTGAAATCATCTTCAGCTTTTCCAATAAAGAGGAGAGCAGGGCTCCGCTATTTTATCTGGGAATGAGGAAGGAGCACATCTGTGTTCTTCCATTTCGACAATGTTTTCAGATGTATCCTTGCTTTATCACACCATTTTTTCTTGTTACAGGTTAACATGAGCTCCATTCTGCAGTACAGGACTTAGCAAACTGCATAATCATAGCAAGGCCTGTCTCCTTTCTGGAGCTATTTCTGCCCTTGTGTCTTCCCATATGTTTTCTTATTTCACGTTATGTTTAACTTGGGAGATGCCCAAATGGTTTGTGGGAAGTGGGGCAGAGAAACCATCTCAGAGAAACCAGGCAAAGTCAGACTCATCCCATTCATGCTGCAGTGCCATGATTAGTGCATGATTTTTTTCCTGCTATATAATGACCTATAACCAGCGGCATACTCATTAATCAGGATAATAGTATTTGGCATTGACTTGGAACAGATGCAGTAGAGGCAGGACAGGGATTGGGAAAAGGGACAGCACATTTTATGTTGACTTTATTTTATACTCACTATATATCTCCATACCTTTCTATTCTTCCAAATCATTCTTACTTCCATTTCACCCACATATTAATGCACAGATGTTGTTTTTTAAGCTTCTCACCTCTCTCTGAGATGACTTTCTCAATCTTCCGCTTCCTCTTGAGCCACTCATCCTTCCTTCATATATTTATTTTGCAGTCTGATCTTCATTCATTCATGATCCAACCACTTCAACATATGTCTTTTGTACTGGTCATTCACTTTTGTATTCAATCTGCATTCATTCGGCACCCATTCATTCTTAGCTCTATCATTTCTTTTTTTATCACTCACAATCCTTAAGTATTCTGTTCCACTGCATTCAAATTACTTTATGTTTCTCCTGGCATATTCGGCTTTCACTTCCAAAGTGGACAAAAGCACGCTGTTATACATAGCCATTTTTTACTTTTTAACAATTCCATTCCTTGCAAAAGATCACATACTACCCAAAACATTTCTACCAGCATTTGCATGTTTTACATTTTCTTCATCCATTTTTCTGTCTTCAGTAAACATTCTATAAGGGTACCCAAATTCAACGATGTGCTCTCATTTTTTTGTCATTTATATATAACTTGCAATTGTTTGTTCCATTTTCCCTGCCAGTACAACTATCTTGTCTTTGATACATTAATTCTCAGGTTCATAATTCTTGTGGCATTACATATTCTATCTAATATTCCCAGAAAATAATTCAGTTTCTCAGCCAACCACATATCTGAATACAAAAGTACATATATATCCACATCTCCAGCCAACATACCTCTAACATCACCACAAGCATTTCTTACACATTTATCCATTACTTACTTGGTTATTTCAATACTCATATTCATTTGGATAGGTTCAGTGCCCAAAGTGACAGTGCCAATAGATGCTACAAATCTGTTAGAATGCTCCTTCAAAGATACCACCCTGTGTCTTTGGCTTGCCCTTCAGACTCTTTGTTGGCTATTTCTAGCAACTGATAGGTGGCTTCTTCCTGGACTTTTCTAGGAGAGGTACTTGGAGGTTTGTACCAGGTTTGTACCTGGAGAGGTACAGCTCTGAAATGTCCAGTCTTCAGAATTTTCCCTGTCAGTGTTTTGCCTCCCCTTTGCAGTAGAGGGTCTAGACCCAGCCTTTTGCAATACTGTTGGCCACTAGCTTTCCTCACATATTTATCTTGCCACAGTGTTTCCCACTACCACCACTTGGAGGAATCAACATCAACACTCATTTATCCATAAATTCATTAAACAGCCAAGGGACATCGCACATCCTTTTCTTACTCCTTGCTCAATGTTGGATCATTTAAATATTCCATTTATTCTCATACATGCTTTATTCCATCATATACCACTACATTCTACTACTTCATTCAGTAACCGACCTTCAAATGATGCAAAACACCCCATAATTCAAGCTTATTCATTTTATCAAATGCTTTCTCTAACTCAGCAAACCTGCTGTTAATTTTCTATCTCACTTTCTTATATTCTCAATGACATGTTGAGCATCTGATCTGCAAATATTTCACCAAGCATAAAGTCACACTGTAGTTCTCATATTTTCCTCATTGTCACTTCTTGTCTCTCTTCAGTTAGAATGTTCCAAACCCCTCCCCAGGAATATTTAACAAGTAAAATCTCCAAATGGATTTTGCATTCACTCTTGCTACCTTTCCCTTTGTATGCAGGAACACAGATGCAATCTTCACACGGATTAAACAAGTGGCACTCCATAAGCAAGTACATCCACATTTCTTCATTGACATCATTGACATCGACAACATTACTATTTTTCAACAGTTCCCCAGCATTTGTGACTTCCTGTTCATCATGTTTTTTCTTGGATACTAATATTTACAGCATGAGTTTTGATTTCATTCATATAATTCTCTAAGATACTCTTCCAACATTCCATTTTTGTTTCATCCTAATAATTTAATCACATTTATTTTCAGTTCCATTCATTCTGCTGAAGACTTCTTGTTTAGCCCTTTTTACCCAGCTCCAAAACAATATTTTTATTTCTATGAAAACCACTCTGCATTTTCTCATTTTCTCTTTTAGTCTTAACAAATCTTTGCTATCTTTGATTACCTTCTTTGCAACTACCTTTTCTTTTCTACCTGTTATACAATATATTTCCTCCTCATTTTCATAGCATTCTTTTATGTATTTTTTTCATCCACAGTTTTTTACTTTATCACTCCATCAAGGAACTTTTTTTATACTTTCCATTAAGTCCCATACTCTTTTATGGCACTCTATAGCAATTCTTTTAACTCTTTTCCAAGCAGCTTCCACATCCTTTTTCTTAAATCTAACCCCTATCCATTCTATTAGAAGATTAATCTATCTTGTATTTTTTTTTTCTATTCAAGACTTCTACATTCTTTTTCTGCAGTTATTCCTCACTCACTTTTGATTCTTTCACTTCTTTCCTTTTCTTGCAATGTTCATTTTTCCCAAGTTCCACTCATGATAACCAAAAATGGTCTGCCTCACTTGCATAACTTCTTGGACCCTTGTATCCTTCACTAATCTCAATTGTTCATCATAAGCAATCAGATCAATCATGTTTTTAGAGATATCCATGGTTCCCAGATTGTATGCTGGGACACCCTGGGGCCACACAGTGAACTCACAATGTTGACAATGTTCATTTATGAAGCTGGGTTTTCAGCACTCTTTTGGCCTGGGGCACTGTGAAAAAAAATTCCTGAGACACTACGGGTACCATGAACTGAGAAAGTTTGGGGACTTCTGAGATATATATTCATTCCTTTATCATGCATATATATGAACAGACTTATGCTTAAAGTATATATTTGAAATAAAGATAAATAAATCTTCTTTTTGTAAGAAGATACTCCCCAGTTGCTATTCTTATCAATTCTTGGGTCTCCGTATAGCCCAATTACTTTTTTTTTTTTTTTCACTCTCTTGTCTCATTTTATCCATCCATTCGTGTCACTTAGAAGAATGCTTTTCCCCTGGATTGCATTCATTTAGAATTAACACCATTCACTTGAACATCACATGCAACTATTATCAATGGCTTTCTACTTCCATATGCTCCCACTATAATCTACAAGGCACCAGTCATACTTTCTGACATATAGTTTAGCCCTTTCATTCATAATGAAACCTACACCTTCACTTTCCTACATGTATTGATCAACTCTGTCCCACAATATCAGACCACCTTCATTCATATCTATTACATTCTTCCACTTGGTTTCATAGACTTATACTGTATTTTTCTTTATTTCATTTCATTCCATTCAATAATCCATGCTTTTTACCATTTATTCCTCCCACATTCTAAATCATAATCTTCCATATACTGTGATCATCACCAGATAAGCCCACAGATATTGACCTCTACAGCCCATCACGGCTTTGTCAGATGATGTTTTCACATAATACATTGATAAAATAAAAATAAACCCTGTTGTTGTAACAGAGAAAGTGTAGGCTGGTGATTAGTTTTGTCACATTTTGGTCAGTATCCTATAAGTGCAACCAAAGTCCAAGGTTTACCCTAAGCATGATCACACTAACTTCTAGAGATTACCTGGCAAACCAACACAACTGTTCCTTGCATCCCACCTACTGTGAGATATCTGCATGTGTGTGTATTGTGTACACACACACACACACGCATGCATGCAGTATATGTATGTACTACCTACATACAAGATAGCTTTCCCTGATTGCCAAATGTTACGTGTAAGGATAACACGGCCAGCCCAGCATTTTCATTTACATACAAGGATGCCAGAAAATTAATGGGTTTACAGTTGGAGCGCGCGGTGCTGCGACCTTAGCACAATTCGAAATCAGAAAGGTTTTCTTTGAAGTCATCTAGCGGAGAAAATACCAGCCTTTGAGTCAGTTCGCAGTTGGGTTTTATGGCCCCAGAATGAATCGCTGAGCCTACGCAACTTTGGTGAAGATTTACTAGATGACAAGGGGTTTGTGTGCGCGCAGCTACGCAAGCGACAGGAGGGAGTTTCATCCAACGACCATCCTCGCCCCCCCCTCCCGCTTCTACCTCCGTGGAAACCTGCTGTGCGATTTGCTTGCTAAAGGAACAGCTTTGAGAAAAGCAGGCTGCCTTGCAAAGCGAGTGAGCAAGCGGGGCTGTCCTCCCTTGACAAGGACAGTTGGCATGTGTGACAGCTGCACAGTGGCCGGGGATTATCTCTCTGGCGCACACAGCCGCCTTTGCGTGGCAGGCAGGAAGGAAGCCAAGGGCAGCGTCTCCCGGGACTCGCGCTGCAGTTCTCGGCGCGCCCGAGAGAGGCCGCCTGAGCAAACAAAAGCCGTGGCTTTTTCTGTCCGCCGCTCGCGACTGGGGCTTCGCACAAAGACGCTTTTCCTCGGCGCTTGGCCCAGCCGCCGCCGCCGGCGCTGAGCTTTTCCATGCAATGCTGTCCGCGAACGCGCGCGGCAGCGGGTCACTTGTGCCCCCCGCTCCAAAGACCGAGGCTGGAACAAACCCATCCCAGCCGCCCCTCTCGAGTCCTCAGGAGGTGAACGCAGTGCGCTGTGGCCTGCCTTCCTTCCTTCCTTCCGCCGCTCGCTCACCACTGTTCGCCTGGTGCCGCCAGCCAGCGCAGCCACACAACGGCGTGCTCCCATTTGCAGGCCTGGCTGGGAAGAAAGAGCGAGTGTGTGGCCGGACCCCAGCGTGGCTGAACGCCAGCAATTACGGGTTCCCGCGCTGGCGCATTCCTCTCCAGCTGGAGGTGGATTTGGCGGGGGAGCGGGTGGTCGCAAGCGGCTTGCGTGATCGCGCGTAGGACTAAGGCTAGGGCTGGATGAGGAAGAAGACGGAGGCGCCATTTGCTGCCGCAACACACCACCTCCTGGGCGTGCGAAAGCGAGTGGTAGCCAGGAACCTCCACGGGGCACACTGAGGCGGGGAGGGAAGGGGGCGGGCGGGGCTTGGCTGTTAACAGTCTGCTAGGCAGAAACTTACTAGCTCCCGGCCAAGTGGGAGATGCGGGTAGTTTCCAGCTTCCAGATAATAGGAAACCACATGGCGGAAAGCCCTCCTACCCTAGCCCGACACGAGATGCAGGCTGGCGCAGTACATAAAGGACGACCGCTGGCACTTCCTAGTGGAGACATTCGTTTAAAACGGAAGGGGGAGAGAAGATTGCGCCCAATCCCGCAAAAAGAGATTGTTTGACAGGGGACCCTCTCATGATGGAGATGGGACAGTAATATAACTTCAGTAAAATAGCCGCTTCCCATACATTGCCCTTCTCCGTTTAAAGCATCTGAGGGGGCGGCGGGATCCGATAGCGCTGGACTACTCCCAAGCCCCTACTGTTACATCGAGACCGACTCAGTCAACCTCTCAGCTAATCTCCTATACGCTAATTGAGAGAATGTCTTTATGAATGAATGCGTCCGACTATGCCCTTAAGACAATCGACGTTGCCGGATCTCTGAGAGGGGAACTAGTAACACGTCCGTCCGGCACCAGACTGGAGCTTTTTCTAAAGAGAGAAGTGCGGAAAGAAAGCTTGAGGCTTTGGTTCCTGATGAGCGGTCCTGGGTTAGGGATGGAGGAGTGTTGGTTGAGAAAGCCAGCCCACCCCCGTCCTTCCCTTTCCTGTGGATTGTGTAGAACTGCCTTGTGTTTCAGTTGGACAGGATGCAGGCTGGTTATTAATACTCCGGCTGCAATATTGCTTTGTCAGTGGATCCCCTAACTTGATGCACTGAGCTAACAATGAACTGGCAAAAGTTAAGACGTTTCCCTTTGCAAACCTTCCTATTGTTGATTTCTGTGCTTAATAAACAGGAAAAGGTTAAAAACTTGAGTTTGCTCACCCACCAATTTAACAAACTGGTAGGCCAAATATTTTTTGCAGTGGTGACTTCCTCTGAAAATCTAACACTTGAAAGCCACACTTTCCCTCCTTTTTTCTTTTTCTGCCAAGAGTCAGCTCTCACATGAACGTTGTTCACCATTTGCAGGCAGCACAGCAGGAGTGATAGCCTCTGACCGAAGGACTAGACAAGCTCAGAGTGACGGGTGCCGGGATGCTAGCTGCTCTCGAAGGAAGGAGCAGCCGTAGGAGGCGAGGAGTTTCCTGCTTTCGCAGTGGGCTTTGTGGGCTTGCTTGTATTTGTGCACCAAACAGCACCTTGGCTGTAGGTTCAACCTGCAAGCCTTCCCTGGCAAGACAGATCATGCAGCTGATTACTTCTGTCTGTTTTCCAATTGTGTTGGTGGAGCTGGGTGACCGAAAAGGAGAATTTCAGATTTGCAGTTTGCTTGCCGGAGCACTTTCACCTGAGTCATATTTGGTGGTCTTCTGAACTAGGCATGCTGGGGTTTTGTTTTGTTTTGTTTTCCAGTGCCATTCAGTAACAATAGGATTTTCCATAAGTAATACTTAAAGAGCATTACACTTGGGAATATCTCATCAAGCTTTGAGAAGAAATTAGAGGGCCATCACTAGTTTGTCTGCTTCCAGAAAGTATTCTGCATGAATCCTGAAAAGATTTTGTGTGATTTGAAAGAAAAAGAATGACTCTTGAGTTCATATCCCAGCCTATCCTTCAGTTCTCCAACTGAAAGCAAATTAAATAAATATTACTTGTCATAAAATTAGATATAGAGCAAACTACTTAAAAATGTAAAATGTGGCAGCCTTCAAGATTATCTAGTAGGTGTCTTGCAAGATGTAAATGGAATAATTATTAATTTGGACTGTTATTTGTGTCTGAATCTTAATTACAGAATGGATGACACCCAGCTTAACTGGGTGCTATTTATTTAAGAATTTGATCAGAGGGCAACTTCCTTTGAGTCAGCCTTTGGTCCAGATAATTCTCTTTTCCTGACAACACATGTGGATAAACTATGTTAATAGTCTTCTCTTCCCCTTTCTAGTCTGTTGTTCAGAAAGGAGATGGGAAACCCACATATTAGCAGCAAGGCAGAGTTTCAGACTAATCCTTAGGCACCTGATTGTTAATGAGGTAAGTAGATTTGACCTGTAATAAAACATTATGTTGCTGTGTGTGATATACTGGAATCACTGTAATATTAAAGAGAGCTGTAAGCAGCCTTTTCAATCTACCCAAGCCATGAGATTCTGGCAAATGGATATAGAGATGCTTTAACAGTTTCTATGTAAAAATCTGAGCAATAGGTCAAAGTCTTTCAAAATCCTGATTCCCACTATTCACATTGAGAATGAAACTGTCTCAGCACGAGTGGCTTACAATGCAAGGCCCATTACCAATGATGCAATAAAATAAGAAGATTTTGCTAGCTGGAGTGGGCAAGATCATCATTTACAGGCAAAATGAGGAACATCTAAAACATAGTAGGTCAGTGTAGGCGCTAATGAATACAGTTTAGAACTACATATAGCAAAAGAATGGCTCTGTAGCTGGGTCATACAATCTGGTCCACCCTAACCTTTCTTTGAAAACCAAGCCAAAGTAGATATGCCTAGGATTGCAGTCCAGTCACCACTGAGTTCTATCTGATAAAGACTTTGGTGAGAATTGGTCCTCCTTGGAAATTTCACTTCCCTTTTTTTATTAATATTCCATAGGTCAAACCCAAACAACTGTCCACACCAAGTGATAAGAGATTGAGGGTGAGATTTCCCTAACTGTAAAATAAGGCCAAGAATAAGAAGGCTGGCATGGAGACAATATAGCTTTCATTTGGGAGAGCAAACACAGTGGTGCAACATTAATAACTGGGCCTTGCCTGTCTTTTAATAGCTGTTAACGTCAGTGCAGGCGCCTGAATAAAGGTGCTGAAAAGAAGTGGAGTCTCAAACGGGGGGGCCCTTTTTTCCCCCTTTTCGCATATGTAACCCCCCCCCCGCGCTTTTTTTTCCACCAGGCAAGGCAACATCTGCTGTACGTTGCATAACGATCTCTCGGTTAGTCGTTTCAATGCAACCTTATTTGCATCAAGGAAGAAAGGCGAATGTTTTTCGGCTTTCGTCGCGAGCCCTCCCCCACCCTGCCTCCGAGCCCTGATTTGCAGCCTCCTCCGGCGGGAGAGCTCTCCCTAATTACAAGATCTTTTCCAACAGGGGGCGTGTAAACCCAGCAGCAGTTTGACTTCAATTCTGCCTTGGCGACATTTAATAGATTCTGGCAGCGTTTTCACTTACAGCCCTTCGTTAGGAGGGGGAATCGGGAATAATTACCCGGCAATAAAATATCTCTCGTGCACAGAACCTCGTGGCGCGAGGTCTTCGCTAGGAGGCTATTACTCTTGTCAATATTTTTTAGAGAAATATATTTGATTGTGGTTCCCCTCCCCCTCCTTCCAGCCCTTACACACCTAACAATTAGAGGAACCGGCGCGCGCGCGCGCACACTCATACACACACTCCTTCTGACTCCCACTGATTTCTGTGGAATGTGTTTACTCTTCCATTTGCATCGGAAGCGGATGATAAATTTCATGTCCACTTAAAAGGGGTTTTAAGGGATGGGGGTGGAGTGGGGATTCTTTTAAATTGCCCGAAACATTTAAATGTTAGAGGAACGTTTGGCTTGCAGAAAAACGGGGTGATGGGTTGAAGGATCGTGGCCTTTCGCTCTGGGCTGAGAGGGTTGGGATAGGAACGTTTGGGGTCCTCTTTTCCTATTCTTTTAATAGGCCCACAAATGATTTGTAGCTGCACTCCTGAAAATCTTCTGAAGGGATTCATGGTTCTAGGAAAGTCCAGGTCTAGGAAAGCTGCTTTCAGTACCTTCAGCCTTAACCTCAAATTCCCCACAGTGACTGGACAGCCGCACCCCGGACAAAAGATATCGCCTGCGCCCCCCCCCCCCCCCGATTGCATGAATTCTTCCTGACTTAACTGCGTGCATTTCGTTTCATGAAGGAGAGGCAGGGACACATGTGAATCTGGGGGTCAGAGGCTTGTTTGCTTGTTTGTTTGAAGTGGCTGGTCCGATAGAATGCAAGGAACCCCGAATTGTTCTCAGGAAGGGGCTTTATGCCTTTTCCCACCAAAGCATTAATGCCCGAATATCTCATAACTCGCAGATAGGTGCCTATAAAATGATGAAACAAATGTGATGTGTTTAAGTTCGACTTATGTGTTGTATGAATGTAGCCAGTTGCTGGTTATGCAATGAACCAAAGTTAAGAAGGTGACGGTTTACCGTATTTTATTGACACACGCTTAGTGTTACAACCCTGAGGTTGAAATTGTAACTTTCCAGTTGGCTTGAAATCCGGCATTTCTCGTCTGTATGATAAATGCTTACCTAAACGCCTGCCACAAATATCGGAAACAACTCTCCGCCCCGACCTCGTAGTGGCGATCCGTTCCAGTCTGTTCCTGGGACCTCAGTGCCTCAGCTGCCTGTTCTTCCCTCTTCGGCTAAAACAAGGCTGCCTCTCCCGAGGCAGAATGCAGAGCCGAATCAGATCTTAAAAAGGATTGCTCAGCACGATTGCGCCGGCAGCCCGGCGACCCTGGAAGCACAATCCAGTGTCTACTGGGTTGGACACGTCCAGTGTGTGGGCAAGTATTCATTTATTCAATCATTCATCACATTTATAGGAACTGGGATGAGTGACTCAGGAAACCTGGACAACAAAAGGACCGCCTTCCACTCCGAGTATCTGGGCCGATTTGGGATCCGCTAAGGTAGCGGTCGCTTTCCCTTTGCTCTGTCACGCCTGTTCTCGACCGGGAATCCGATTACCTCACCCCCGTTACATTGACATGCTGGTAGCAGCTCCAGGCCACTGACAGACCTTGTTCTGTCAGCAGCAGCCGCCGCTCCGAGGGCTCCCTGCAGATGCCGAAGGCTGACACTCTTCCTCTCCTCTTCCCACCCGGCCACGAAGTCGATCGATCAAACAAATTATATTCAATAAAAGCTAGCAGGAGGCAGGAAGCTGAATCCCGGCAGAGCAGCGGCAGCAGCAGCAGCTGCCTACGCATTTCGCAGAGACCGCCAGACGAGTAAATAAGAGGAAAGGAGGCTTCCCACGCAAGCAAACCGATTTGTTCCGACTCCCAAAGAAAGCGGCGGTAATGGAAGTGGCCCCCACGACCAGCTTTCTCGCCGGAATCAGCCTGCGTGCGAAGGAGTCGCAAGCAGGCCGGAGGCTGTCCTCCTCCGTGCGCAGCACTTGCTTTCCCGGGCTAAATGGGATGATCTGCAGCGTCCATTCGATGCGAGGTGGTCAGTGGTCCTCACGTGACCAGTGCGCTCCAGCGCCCGGGAGCCCATTTATTTGGAAAAGGGCTTTCTGGACCCGAAGAAGTCAGGATCTTCTAAGATAAGACACTGGAGGCTGTGGGGCATCTTAAGTTAAAGGTTACGACCATTCTTTTCTTCAGATGTAGCACCTAGCCGACCATGGTTGACTGAAAAAAGCTAAACAGATTCACACTTGGGAGGTATTTGGATGGGAGATCCGTAGGAAAGTCAGAGCTATGGCTAGACTAGAAAGTCCGAAGAAAGTGCATGCATACACACACAGACACACTCCAGAAGAAGGCAATGGCAACCCCTTTTGTACTGTTGGCAAGAAAACTACACGAGTGTGACCAGAAGTCAAGCTCAGCTGGAGGAACCTTTACCACTGCATATGTGCTGTTTCCAATTCAGAAAACCCTTTGATTTCCTACTTTACTGGATTATGAAACATTGTATCCATGTAAATACTGGGGACTTGTAATATGAAAGCAAATTCTTTGTCCTGCCAGAATGGAATAATATGAGTCACAGAAGGAAATTTTATGGAGAAACTTAAGATACGCTGGTCAGATCCTTGAACAAGAATCTGCTCACTCCTTCAGGGAGTCAGTCTTTTCACAATCTTTGTTCCAGAAAAGCAGCCTTAGAACAGACGTTCTCCTACAACATCAGGCCTTCTGATTCTGCCTTAAGCTCTGTCCCCATTTGCACCGAAGGCCTGACATCTTTCTCTCCTTGGCCTCACAACATCACCCTTAGCCTCTAAGTGAGGCAGCCTTAAGTCATTATTAGCTGCATAGGTACGAAAGTAGAATTTCACCCTTATTTTGATGCTGTCAGATAACAGTCTCAAAGTGTCTGAAGCCTGTGGTGCTTCGATACCTATTACTTCAGAGCAGAGGTCAGGTTATTGGCAGTAGGTGCAGTCCAAGGTGTGTTGCACTGTATTTTTTGAGTTCCTTTTCCATCTTTCATTCCTCCCCACCCCCCACCTCCCACCCCCACCCCCACCAATTCTAGAACCAGCTTGTCTCCAGGCTTCCAGCAAGGTTGAGAACAGCAAAAGAGGTTTTCCTTACTTCATCTGGGGGAAAAGAGATGGTGCTAATCCACCTCAACCATATTCTCAAATGAATCTTTAATTGGGGGTTAGGGTTAAGATGCAGACAGATCTGCCTTTCCTCACTGCAGTATCTGGAAAGTAATAAGGGATATTGAACTGGGACTTTTTTTTTCTTGGCTTATTTTTCCATTTTCCTGTATTTGCCAGTTTCAATCACTTCATTCTCCCTTCCCATGAGTAAGAAGCTGCAGAGGAGCTAATTGGTTTCAGTAAGTCCACTGGTACTACCTAACTGAACAATGACAGAAGGATTTGCTTCCATTCTCTCTGGGGCTATTTTTGCCCTAGTGTGTTCCCATACACCGTACTTTTTTTTTTTAAATGTTGCATGATTTTACCTTGGGAGATGCCCAAATGGCTTGTGGAAAGAAGGGCAGGCTCACCAACTGAGAGAATTCCAAGTAGAGCTTTGAAGTCAGCGCCCTCATTAGTGGATGTTTTCCCTGCTGGATAGTGACACACAGAAAGGAGAGGGCAATGCAACCAGAGGAGAAAACCCATTATCTTGCTTATAACCAGTGGCACATTTTCCAGTTAGGACAAGACCATTTGGCTTCATCTTGGGACAGAAACACTAGAGGCAGGACAGAGTTTCACAATAGGAACAGCCAGCATTGTTTTGTGCTGATTCAAGGATGAGTAGAAAGCACTTTAATCCAGTAGTGTTTTGCCCCACTACTCTTCTTGTTCTTCCCTCTTTTGGAATGTTCTTCATTGGCTCCTAAATGAAGAAGGCAAGGCATCTGTGGCTCTGGTTTAAGTGGACTTTTCTGCAATGCCCTGGCTACAAATACATAGCTGCAAAGAAAAGCATAATAAACAGTGTAGAATCACATTGCTTCTGGAACTTAACAGTGTCCTCTGACTTCCCATCATCTTCTTTGCCCCACTCACCTGAAACGATGGACCTACTCAGTTTCTTAGGTATAATGTAAATGAGAGTATCCTTCACATTGCAAGGATTATTTAAAATAAAGGTAAAATACAAATATAACTTCCTGAATCTCTTGAATAAGCTGGGTGTTTCCTTTACTGAATGGCAAAATTAACCTGTTATTGAAGAGAAACACACACACACACACACACACACACACACCCCTCTATAATAGTAAAATAAATTAGTGAACTGCCTGGCTCAAAAAAAAAAAAGCCATTTAACCTTTTTTAAAAAATTTCTTTCTTTTTGCTTCTTGTGAATGTATAGCGGCTTCCCTGTGGCTTCTTGTGGATATATTTGGAGTAGGAAAGTAGTGCTCAGATAAGTGACATTGGAAAAGCCTCCAAACTGATCTTCCCTCTATCTATATAGTACTTTGTCTTTATTCATAAAGATGTATTAGCCAACTAGAATCAAGAATTAAAAAATGCAGAAATGAAAGGGTGGACATTCTGTAGTTCACAGAGATTGGTGGTCTGCATTTCCCATCAATCATCTTGATTAGTCATGCTGTTTAATGCTGATAGGAGCTGGAATTCAACAAGTTTTGGAGGGCCACAGGTTGCCCATCCCTGTTTTGAATAAGGCTTTGTCAGCTGGTGTCTCCAGAGATCTTAGCCAAAACTCTGGTTATCTGTACTGACATTCTGGCTGGAGGATTATGGAAGTTGAAATCTGTTATATCTGGAGGTCATAAATATATATTACAAAGTTTAAAGGAATAGAAATGCTTGTTATAGATGGACTCTCAGTCTCTTAAGATGAGAGAGAGAGAGAGAGAGAGAGAGAGAGAGAGAGAGAGAGAGAGAACACAAGATAAAAACAGCATTCTTCTAACCTGAGTGTTAATGAACAACTGTCTAGAAAATGGTTAAATATTAACTTTGTTTTACTGAGCAACACTTTGCTCAACATCTTACTTGCAGATTAGATTAGATCCAACTCCTTAAGGCAGTTAAATAAAATTTTGTGTCCATATGAATACCTTAAACTAAAGTTTGTGTGTATGTTCAGAACTGTGGCTTTAATCAATATACCCTCATCACAGAAGAGTGGTTATTTCTCTCAAACATTTGTAACAATTTCTTCTACTGAGGTACACATATGTACACATAAAGGCTTCTTGAAACAAACTTGAAAGACCAAATGCTTTACATCTCAGTACAAATATGAACATTCCTCAATGCAGATACCTTAGCCTTTAACACCCTTGTGCCATAGCTAGTGTGCTTAAATAGTTGCTATCAGCTAATTTCTTTATTCAAGGCATGTTGATGGTGAGTCCTGGGGATTCTGATATACCTGAGTGATACTTAATGATTGGGATTTATTCATACTGGGTATCTATAAACAAAAAGAGCATGACCACCTCCTGGGCTGTAGTGGTAGAATTATCCTCACTTGAACTAGAAATTCCCCTCATGCCAACTACAGCGGTCCCAGTTTGTCAGACTTGAACTCCATATGGTATGAATAATGTAGTCTGCTTCTTTCCTTTCAGCCTAGCACATAAGGGATGCATTGGAAATCAAGATGCAAAACACAGAAGTATGTATTGAAAGATTCACACGCCCTGGCAGGCTGCATATGAAATGTTCTTGCTTGCCTGAAGAGGAGGAATACAGAATGCAATCAATATACTGCAGTTGAATGTTTAGCATCGAAGGCAGCCTCTGAAAGTCTAATTAATAGGAGGGCCCAGAGTGACAGAGGCTTTGCCTTAGGGACACAACAAAATACAGGCTCATGGAATTGGCCCACTCTGTCTGGAAAGAGACAGGGAGATTCCCGCTTTTCTTTCCCTTAAACGGCCGTGAAGCAGATTCGCAGGTACTAGACAAAAGTGCTCGATGTGACATCTTCTTCTTTTGAAGGATTTCAAATAATGCATCAGGATCCATGAGGAGACGATCTCCCGGGTAGCTTCCAGGATCTCCCGGGTAGCTTCCAGGATGCGTGGCCTTGCTGTTAACACATGTTTCAATTTGGACTGGAGACTGTCAATTACCTGCTGCACTGTGAGTCGGCCCCTGGGCGGACGGGAAAGAAAGCTGTGGACTGTTTACCTCCCAAGCCTGGCCGAGCCTCTTTCACTTACCCCCCCCCCCCGCTTTCTTACGACACACCTCCCCCCCCACTTCTGCAAAGCGAGCCGCCCCTGCCTCGCCCCCACCAAGAGGGTGTACTTTGCCTCCTCCAGTTGTCTGTTGCTACAAGGCAGTCCATGGCTGACCATTCAGAGGAGGAGCATTCATCCGTCATGTCACAGGACCTTGATTCATTTAGCAGCTGGAAGAAAAACGCCATTTACCCTTTAAGAACCAGAGTTGAGTGTGATCGCAAGACAAACGGTAGCCAGCTCCAAAGAGCAGTACCGTAAAATAAAGGAGTGCCCGTGCACTTACTTAGATACACTCCTTTCCTTTGCCTTCTTCAGACCGAGATCTTGAAATTCTATCACAGTTCAACATCTCCTGAGTGCTAGCCCTATTAATAGCAGTCAGTTTACTTTCAAGTATGGCTAGCTCTGGATCCAACCCATAATATTTACAATGAGGAGTAAGAACCCTGAGAGGCCTCTGAGTTGCCACTGTAGATGCCCTTTACAGAGCAAGCTTGCCTATGGTCCTCTGAAGCAATTCCCATGGTGGTGATTGGGATTTATTCCAAGGTAAACTTGCATAGGATTAGTCAGATCCTCCATCTTGTGAATTATCGCTATGTATATCTGAACCATTATGTATCACTATGTATATCTGAACTATGTATATCTGAACTATGTATATTTGAACCATTGCAATATATCACTTTTTTTGCTGGGAATGAGGTTGTCTTCTTCCCACCTTCAATCTGGCTTTTTCCCTGTCTTCCAAAACCAGAATGGGAAGACATTCTCCAAAAAATGATAAACCTCAAGGGCCTCTGTCTTAAGCAGTTAGGACTTAATCTGTTAGTTCGTCTACAAATATTCAAGCCTTAAATACAGAAAAGCAAATTTCAGATTTGCCAATGGCTTGGTTTTTTGGTTTTTTTTTTTTGCAAGCAACCGACCTATGCCATTTAAATATGTCATTTATTCTCCAGAGTCAAAGCAGCTCTAGGATGAATGGAGAAATACCACCAAGCTCATTTTCTTGCAAATTAAGTCTGAATATTTCAAAATAAAGCAATTTATCTGTAATTTACCTGGAAACAAAATCTATTAATCTCCGTGGGAATGAACTTTCTGAAATGTCACAATCAATACACGAATTTTAAAGCAGACTCTTCTTAAGTGTGTTGGATCGAGCTCACTATCATTTGAAAGGTAAGAAGTTCAGAGAAAAATTGAGATGAAAGTGGATATATTTTGGAGAGCCATTTATTTATTTACGCCTGTCTGCCTTCCACATCTAGCAATAGAAACGTTAACACCCTCCTATGTGTTCCTTGGCTCCAGGTGAAATTTTACTTCCAACTTCTCCCCAGCTGCAGAGTTTAGATGTCGGCCTGCGAGTCGCCTGCTGCCCCTGGACCCATTTCACTGGAGATGCGTTTCCTCTCTCAATACGCCATCACGGCTGCCGGCTGCTTCCCTTCAGTCTCTTTCGCCCATGTTTTGGAGATCTAACCGCATCTGTACCCTCCGCGACTCCTCTTCACCCATCCACCTCGCCCTCCTCCCCGACCGACCACCCCGATGCTTCTCTGACGGTGAACGCCACGTAGGCGGCAGCCTATAAATAATTTCCATTATGTTCAGCTGACAGCGCGAGGCGATTAATTTTAATAGCTGTATATTTGCCTGGCTCGCCTAATGCCCTGTAATGAGATGAGAAGCCACCCAACCCCAGATGGCTCCCTCTACCGAGAGAGACGAAGGAAGGAAGGAAAGAAGGAAGGAAGGGACAAGCTGCCCGTGCTCCGCGCGTCTTGTTTCCTCCCGGGGCTCCTGAGGGCACGGACCCTTCTCAGTAAGAGCAATTCAGCTGCCTGGCACTCCAGTTTAACGGGCCTTTGAATCCCACCCCCGTCCCCTTCTTTCTCCGTGTCTGGCCCCTTTCCTCCCCTCGGCGTATGTGGTCTCCGGCGGCCGGTAAGCCCGGCTCCTTCCCCGCCTTTGAAACCTTGGGAGAGATGGTGGATGGCTGCGTGCTCGCGTTTTCCTTCTGGGAGCGATTTAACTTTTGCGCTGCGGTCGGCTCGGCTCGGCTCTGAAGCTCCAGTGCCACCCCGACTGCTGTCGCTAGGGGCGGGAGGGGATCGCGGATCACGGCCCGTCCGATTAACCTAAATATCCTGACCTCCGGGCTGAGAAACGGGAGATTTCGCCTCCCGCCTCCTCACTCCCCTCAAGCGCGTGTGTCTGCGTGTGGCGGCGGGGAGCTGCCAAGGAGCGGCGCTTCTAGAGGAGCTGCTGCCCTTGTTTCCGAGCGTTCAAAGGGTGCGCGCAAGGGTGCGCGCGCTTTGGTGCGGGAGCTGGAGTAAACACGCCGCGGCGGCTCCTCGGGCGGCGGAGAGAGGGAGTTTCCTCACTCATTCGCTCGCTCGCTCCTGCCGAACTGAAGAGGGAAGCTCGCTGGAGCAGCGCGGCAGGAAGGAGAGCGATGGGGGAGGGGGAAGGGAAGCCGGGGACTGGAAACGGCGGGGACAAGCAAGCGCGTCACGGAGGGCGACTTCTAGCTCCGGGGTGGGGTGGGGAGGGGGCGGAATTCTGACC
Source organism: Python bivittatus (assembly GCF_059951505.1). NCBI lineage: Eukaryota > Metazoa > Chordata > Lepidosauria > Squamata > Pythonidae > Python > Python bivittatus. The sequence goes on from NW_028277074.1 coordinate 25,635,015, forward strand.
TCCGGCCCCGAGCACGCTGCGCCTCGCTCGGCCTCCTCAGCCAGGTGGGATGGTTCTGCGGCAGCAGCGAGAGAGCACCTGTGTCTTTCTCTCTGCCTCCCCCCGGCTCAAAAAAAAAAAAAAAAAAGCCAAACCAAAGTACGCAGCGCTAATTACTACAGGTAATTGCGTTCTTTTGAAGGTCATTTGAAGTCCTAGGCTATGCGTGCGCTCAATTCTTCTTTTCTTCCCCTTTTAGCCTGGCCAAAGACCTCGGTTGGCGCTTTCTCTCTCCCCTTCCCCCACCCCCTGCTCTTGCTGTGTTTTAAATATAAATAGGCGTGGGGGTGGAGGGGTTCTCCTATAAGCCTATGATCGACGCAGAAGGGCTACAGCCTCTTTTTCTCTGCCAACGTTGGGGTGGGAGCGAAGGGAAAACGCAATAAATAAATCCCCCGCGAACGGATTCTCCCTTCATTCTAGGAAGCTGAAAACGAGGAGGGTAAGGGAAAGGCGGGGGCAGAGAGAGTTGAGGAGAAGCGGGTGCTGTTTCTCTTGCTAGAAAATAAAAGCAAGCACAGAACAGGCGCGCCCGCGCCCCCCTACTCTAAGGCGCTGGCCCGGGGAGCCTGCTAGGAGTCTCAGGCGAGCGCGAGCCCTTCCCAGGTTGTTTCTCAAAGTCCAGCGCCTCACCGGAGAGAAGGACACGCGGTCCATACGACGCCGTGCGCGCGGCCGCCCGCCCGCCCGCCCGCCCGCCCACGCCAAGGCTGGCATCGCAAGTGCCAGAGCTGTCCCGGAGCAGCTTAGACCGACTCCATGAGGTGTGTCTGGGGGGGAGAGGTGCAGCAAATGGCCCTCCCTCTTCCCAGGCTTTTATGTGAAGGCGGAAAAAGATGCCCCCAATAGTGTCAGGAGGGTGAAGAGAAGTTGAAAAGACCAAGCTGGTTTTCCAGTGCGTCTTTCCCAGAGTCATTCAAGCTTTCCTTACATGCAAGACTTCCTCAGTTGAGGCTCTGTAAGCAAGTCTGTCCTGAGCTTCTGAAACCCAGGTACTATTAAAAGTGAAATGGAAACAAGCTCAGCCGCATGCTTTTGAAACCTGTACATATAGAAACATTTAAAATGGCATTCTTGTTTTCTCCACACAAACTTGGACAAGATTGATCCAGCCACCTGTCCATAGCTAGTTAGAGAAAGCAGGACAAGAACCAAAACTGTCATCTAAAACACAATTGTTTTGGCATATCTCTTTACAAGCTAAAATACTTTTCTTGGTGTATGAAATCTGAAGACTTCATCACATTCTTGAGAGCAGTGTAATATCATCAATTCTATTGGTCAGCTATATTACATCTTGAAAAATACAAGAGTCTATCTGATCAAAATATTTAAACTTACATGCAAAATGCTAGTCTCACAAAAATTCCCAGATCATCTGCAATACCCTCCATGTCATTATAATCCATCAGATTCTATAAATAAGACACATTCAAGAATTCCCTATATGTTCAATAGCATATTCTGATTATAGGGGGAAAAATACTTTCGCATATATCTCTATTCCCTGTTTCAATTGATTTTGTTTGATTATGGTATTTGCAACAACTTCCCTCCTCCCATTCAAAGCCCGTAATATATATCCAATGTTTAAAACTTTAAAATGTTTTATGCCTCTGATTTAGAAATTAGAACTAGATGTTAAGAAGGGTGAACTACCTTTTTATGTTCTAGCAGTTCCATGGTTGAGAACAAATGTGCATTGTTATCCAAATTATGCATGCTAAAACTAAAAATCTTGGCTGTGCAGATCTGTGAATAAATCCCAGTAAAATGGAAGCTTATTTCTGAGTAAGCAGTGAGAAGTTTTTTCTGAGCAAGGACATGAAAATTTGTTTTTTAAAATGTTCACTTATTTTAACTGGAGAATTAAGCTTACATTTAATTTCTCCTGAAATTCATGAGTCTTAATATTTTACTTAGGCTGATCAGCATTTAATTTATAAGCCGTTACTAACATTACCTGCAGTTAGGTCTGAAGACCTACCTATAAGTTCAGGTGATATGATTGCACTTTAGTCCTTAGGTACAGCTACCAGATTTAGACAGAAAAAATCAGGACACCATTAAATGGCAGCAAAAAGATACTGAACATCTTAGCCCTTTGTTGCTCTCTCATGGTCATATGGATTTCTGCAGCCTAGACCTGATAGTCCTGCTTTAGAAGGTGTTTCCCATTCTCTGCTACTTCCAGATGTGTAGACTTCAATTCCCACTTACAGATTTCTCAACAATGGGCAAAATGGCAGAGTTGTAGTCCACATACCTGGAAATTGCCCAGGTTGAGAAACACAACCTTAGGAGAAGATATAGGTAAATGTTGAGCTCAACATCTGGTCAATCACTGACCTACCAAGCTTTCTTGGCAACAATACACAAGTAGTTTGCTATTATTTTTTTCTGTGATGTATTATGACTTGGCCTATAGCTCTGGAGTTTCCTGGTGAAATCCCATCCAAGTAGTAACCAAGCCTAACCTTGTTTAGCTTCAGAGCCCAGAAAGTTTAGACAGGTGCTGTCACACTCTGAGGCTCTTTAGAATCCCAGAATAATAACATAAGGGAGGAGAGAAAGGCAGAATGGAATGAATGTGTGTACAAGTCTGCTGGAGGGTAAAAAAAGTGACAATGTGAGGTAACACTGTCTCCCCACATGTGAAGGTCTAACCCTTTCATGGTTGGAGTTAATCTTCCTTAGAACAGATCTCCTTCCCTTCCCACAGCCCAAGAATGTAAGCAAGTCAGTGGGGCTTTTCCCATACTTGCTTTAGATTCTTCATTTACACATTCCTATTTCATCTCAAATCTGCATGCATACATGTTTAATAGTACAAAATTCTAGGCTTGACTTGACTTGACTTTACATGCACAAGATTGCACTATAAGATTTCTACCAGGTTCTTCTATTCCCTAAATCCACAAGAGTGATTCCTTCTAAGTTTGAGCTCTTTCAAACTTTAGGGGAATGGAAAAAGTCCACTTTCTCATATAGTAACACATTCCACAATTGACTGGTTCAGGAATCTCACTTAATAGTCTTAAAACAACTTAAAGGATGAAATCGACAATAGAGGTGACAATTGATAAAGAATAGGGGGTGGGAGGAGGCACTCTTAAACAAGAATTGGATTAAAGATGCAGTTCTGGGCTGTACTTCATATATAAAAATACAGTAATAAACTCCTGGCATACATCTAATCCCCAGACTGAATATGGAAACTAGTGCGATACTGCTGTATTACAAATTCCAACCTAACACCTATTCTGGGTAGAGAAGCAAATATACACATCTAAATAAGCAAAACAGTGGCAATTCCTGTTTTTTCATCTCCAGATATCATTAACCATCCACTCTAGTTAACAAAGTAAATTTTTGCTCTTTTTCCTAGCACAGTCTTCATTGGAAATTCCTTTGTTGGTTTCTCTGCAGAACTAGTTTATTCTAGCTCTTTTTTTGACAAGGGAAACTAGCCATCTGGACCCATTCAGATTGCAAATTAACAATGGCTTTTTCATATGAACCTGTCTTGCCTAACTGGGCAATCTGAGAATATCAGATAAGAATATGTTTATTATTATTCAGACTGCTATAGAGTAAGAAGACTTCTGGGCAATTAGAGCCTGAACCAACATTAGCTTTGTCTGGGGCAGGGAGAGTCAGTTTGGGTCTGGTCTGATTAGGCAAAGAAATCAATTGGGTTTGACCCTGGTCATATCTAAAAGAGTAGGGGTATAAGAGTGCAGTCTCCATTTTGTTTGTTAGATTTATTTTCTCCACTACAAATGTTATTAATCCATAAGTGAATTCAGCTAAATCAGTTTGTGATTCATTGCCTGGGATTATTTTCAAACCAAGATTCTACACTGAACAAGGGATTTTATACCAATATACTGTTACTTAGCTACTTCTCATTAAAATTGATTTAACTCAAGATCACCCAGACATACTGAACTACTTTTAAATATGCTTTCATTCTCAAAAATACTTTCCATTACAAATGAGCACATCTGCACCAGTCCAACCTTTGATATTCAAATTGGTGCCATTACCATTCAGATCACTTGAGTGATTATACTGGTGAGTTTTGATCCAAGCCCTGGGCAGAGGCCTCAGATTAGTGGAGATTGTTTTTGGTCCAAGTTCTGCATTAGGATACCGAAGGCTCTCTGAGTTGCCTGATTCAGTCACATAGGAAGGCATGATGCACCTCAGTTTTGTGCTGATTCCAAAAACAGACCACTGTCTTGCCTATTCTATTCTGTTATTCAAAGTTCTGTTGTCCTTTGTATTATTACTATTTTTACTATGTACAGTTGATGGATGGCATATTATATATGAGATTTTATGCTTCTTTAGCTAAAGTGATACAATTATGAATAGAAGCAAACCTGGGCAAAACTATAAAACAAATGGGAGGTTGCAAAACCCATTGCATCAGAAACAAAAAAGATGGAAAAATGCTAGACAAAGGGGGGAAACTGTACTAGGTTCAGTTGGCCATTTCTAAAAATGAACTATGGCTTCTAGTTCCTAATGACCTAATCTAGGGATCTGGAAATAGTAGGTGCAATTAAAAAATCCATCTGATTTGACTGTCATATATTTTTGCAATGCAATTCTTATTATTTGTAATGTAGAATTATATGTATACACAATGTAACATAAGCTACTTATTTGGGCAGATAAGCCTCTCCAAAGTTTCTTTCAGACCCCTCCAAAGCAAAAGTGTAGGACCTGATAAACATCCTGCTTTTATACAAGAATGCTGCTATCAGCATCCCAGAATGTGCTTAGGTTAAAATAAGCAGACTGATTCCAAACCAATGGAAGGACATCACTAGGGTGTTCCAGAATCTTTGGTTATTGATGTTCAGGAACATCAACATCACTTCCTAGGTTAAAGTACTGATAGGCTTCATTCAGATCATAATTTTTAAAGGAAAGGGACTGAGAATTTAATATCCTTTCTTCCTGAAAGACTGCAACAAGGAACCTCAGAAGCAAAATTTGCAACTCTGGTATACATTTCTAGTTTTGAACAATTACCGTGGTACTGAAAAAGTACTCTTAGATTGAATTCTCCTTCAGAATTACTTCTAGTTTTCACTTATTCATTACAGCATCAATTATCTGAGTCAATCTCTATCTTCTACTGATAATGAGGAATAGAAATGATTCCAATCAAATTATTAGAATGTAGGGATAATTTCATACATGCATGTGATTCTAGCTTAATAGCAGTATGAAATAATGATTTGTCTATGAAGAATGCGATACCTTAATTCCCTTGACACCTGTGAAGACATTTCATGAACAGATTTGTTTGGATAGGGTAATGTATAACATGGCTTGTGGAAGGCACCCGTCTCCCAGCACTTAGTGTCATTCTGTAGGTATTCCCTGATACTCATATAGATGTTTCAGTGACTTTGGCCTTTGCTTTACCAGCATGGGATCTAACTCCATGGAAAGACTTCATGTATGGATGTCAGTCCTTGACCCAATAGATGGGCTTTCAAACAAGCTTGCCTTTTCTGTGGGACAGTAGGAATTATGTTCTCAAGTTGCATTTAGCTCCTTCTACCAGCCAAATAGACAAGTCACAGGTTGGAGCAGTGTTTCTCAACTTTGGCAACTTGAAGACGTGTGGGCTTCAACTCCCCATGCTGGTTGGGGAATTTAGGGAGTAGAAGTCCACAGGTCTTCAAGTTGCCAAGGCTGAGAAACACTGGGCTAGGGTGTTGTATTCTGGAGGAAAGGCATGGTTGGCCTCCTCTTCTTTACTCCCCATCAACTTGGTCTGTGTTTTGCTTTAAGGACTGTTGCCGTAACATATAGGCAGTGATTACTCTTAGAAAACCTCCTCCAGATAGCACTGATGGTACAGCAGTAAAAGGCAATATGAGATTCCTTAAGAGAAGGATCAAGGAGGAGGTGATGGTAGGCCAGTTTACTTCCACCTCCTCAAATAAATAAAGCTGGGGAGAGGAGAGGTCTTCCGGGAAAAGAAGCTCTTGCTGTGGAGTGGAGCCGTAACCTGGATAAAAAATAAACAAACAAAAAGGTGCTGTTTCCAACACCCTGGACTGAGGTAGTTTCTCAGGGAAAACCCAGCATTGAAGAGGAAATTGTGCTGAATAAATCATAAATCCCGAAGTGGTGATTAGAGAAGTCCGATGACCAAGGCCAGGGAGCATTTTGCAGGAGAGGGACACTCCAGATTGCGGAAGCAAGAAAGGAGGGGGAGGAGGCTGAACTGAAACAAGCCACCCACACCCCACACCCCACCCAGTTTGGCACCCAGTTTGGGTGAGAGAAGAGACTGTTTGCTTTAAACAAACAAATCCAGAAACCTCTTGGCAGAGATCCCAAGGAGAGATGAGCCCAGGACTTCTTAATATAGGGGCTGCAGGGGTGGGGGTGGGGGACGACTTTGTAAGAAGTGGGCTACTTCCGGAAAGCTACCTTTTCCCCCCAAACACGCCATTTGTGTCCTTGGGGGAGTCCTCTGATTCCTTCCTTTTACTTGGACATCCGCCCGTTCCCTGGAAACCCTCCCTCTCCCCACCCCCGCGCCCAGATTGCGGCCCCTGCCGCGGCCGTCCCAGAGATGCCTGCTCGGGATGCCAGCCAGAGCGCTCCACGGAAGGGCTGGCCCTCTGCCTGCAGCGTCGCCTGCAAAGAAGGAAGGGAGGAAGCCTGAGAAGCAGGCTTCTGCCGGGGGAAAGGCAGCAGGAGTCCGCGGGAGGCTGGGCAAAAGCGGAGGATCCTAAGAAAAAACCTGCTCGCCTCGTTCCTATCGAGGCCAAAAGATTGACAACGCCAAGTCGAGCCTAACAGGCAGCGGCAGAGAAGACGGTCTCGCTGCCCCCACCCCCAAAAAAGCAAAGGACGAGCCGGTGGCCCGGCGCCGGCCTTAAGACCTCGTATAGGAGACCCTCCCCTTCCTCCTGCCGCAGCCGAGCCAAGCCCAGCGCGCTGTGGTTTCGCTCCTGCTCCGGCAGCCCGCCTCTGGTTACCTTAAGGCACCCGAGCGCCGAGGGGGAACCGGTGGAGGCCAGCCCGGCTCCGCATCTCAGCGCACTCGAGCGTTGCTGGGGAGGGAGCGTCTGCCCAGGCTTAACGCGGCCCTTATTCGCCGACCTGGCAGCTCTTGGACAGATGCCAGACGCTTCCTCCCTCTCCCCGCCGCGCCCTGAAGTGCCCCGAAGTGCAGTGAAACTCCCGAGAATTTAGACCCGGATGTGGTAGGCGCGATCCAGCCACAGCCTGCCTTTTCCGATGGAAGCAGTCCGCTATCCTGGCTCCTCGCTCAGGGGTGCTAAACGCTGGAAGAGCTCGGTGGAGCAACCTGGTGACATTTAGAGTTTGAGGGTTTTGCCATCGGCGCGTGGGGGTGGGATGATGGAGGAAGAGTCCCAGAGCTCGGCCTGAGGCTATTTCTCTTTTACTCCAAAGTAAGCCCGCCCCGCGGAATTCACCGAGGCTTCTGCTTCAGCCAAAGTTCGGGAATCTGTCTGAATTAAAATCGGCCTTACTCATGAGTAGATATGATTACCTAGCTACTAGGCCCGGGGGGCAGGCGCCAGCATGGGCAGCCCCCGTTCTTCTGCCAGCTCGCTCCCTAGGTGGGCCGGCAGTGGGCCTGGCATTGTACTTATGGAGGCAGCAGGCAAGACCGCAAGAACATGGTTGACTCTCGCTGAGCGTCCCAGGCTTGGCTGGGACCCAGAATCCTAGCTAGCTCGCCAGCTCGGGATCCCAGCCAAGGCAGCCAGCCGAGGGGCGCTGTTGCAGCTTTCCTACCGGTGCGCGCCCTGCCGTTGCTGCTGCTGTTGCTCCCCGCTCCTCCCTCCCTTCCCCAGCAGTGCAGAAGACGCCTCCGCTCCGAGTCCCCTCGCATTGCAGGGGATGATGGATCGTGCCTGGCGGGGGTGATTTGGTGTTGATCGCACATTATCGCTGGCAGGTTGGACCGGTTGCTGATGGACTGCTTCCACCAGCGGCGCCTGCCTGCGCACCCCTAAAGAGGCGAATGTGCAGAAAGAACCGCTCACGCCGTTTTTCCGTTTCAGCTCCTTCTTCTCTTGTGAGAGAGTTAGCACGCCTAGGACAGAGTTCCGTCACGGGCAACACTTGCATTCTGACTACTGTCTTCCGCCCAACCCCACGTTTAGCCCTTGGTCCCGACTCAGGAGAAGGCTGCCTCTGGGGCTGCCAGGGCTCGGGGGCTGCAGAAGCTCCCGTGGGTGTCGCTTCCTACTTCCACCATCCCAGTCCCGGGAGCCTGAGCTCCAAAAGAGAACTCGGGTACTGTCGGTTCCACGTGACCCCAGCGCCTTCCTAGGAGAAAAACCTTTGACACACCAGACACTCAGAGGGCAGCCCCGACTCGAAGCTAGTCGGCTTGCTTCCCCGCTTCCCCGCCCTCAACGCTGGATTTCTTCAGGTGGTACTGTATCTGGAAACCCTTAGCCTCTGCTGCTGCCGCTGTGGAAATTCCCAGCCACTGTCACTACCGCGTCATTCTCCCAGATACCTGGTACGATTTTGCCGTCCTCGCTGGCATCGCTGCAAATGAGCAGGATTAGGGACTGGCAGCCTGGCACCTGTGCTGCCTGTTAGACTGAAGACCCAGACTTGCCAATGGCACGTTTCTATTCAGGGTGGAAAATAAACAGCCCAAACATACCCAAAACCCAGCGCAATGTTTATTGTGATCAAAGGCCCTCGCCAGATGCTCCCAACACATCGGAAGGAAGATTCGCTGCTGCGTTCGTGTATCAGGTTAAGCCACCGTGCACTGATGTGGCTCAGAAGCATACCAGCTTCTGTGGAATGAAAACCAAGGCTTATGACTCAGCCCCCGAGAAACCCATTGGGTCTTGGTCAATAACCTGAGATTGAGCAAATTATGGCTCAGTACAAGATGTAAACTCAGAAAATGGCCCTTTCCTCACTTTCCACATAGACGGGCAGTTCAATGCCCGGCAATCCCACTTTAGTCACAGGATACCGGTCCTATCTTATTTGTAGTTGGTGCTTTAAATGATATTAGCTCCGGGCTTCCTGAAAATAACTAGTTTGTCTTGCTTAATCTGATGAACAGTACAAGTGCGTAAAGTTTATTCTTCTTTCTCCCACCCATTTTGGGTAGGGCTACCAGATCTGTGCTACAAAAATCCGGACAGTGGCAAAGAGAGAGATAAACCTCAATTTCTTTGCTGCCACCCAGTCGTCGTCCGGAGTTTTACAGCTTAGATCTGTGAGCCTTACCTCAGCAGAAGTGTGCTGATGTGACTGGCCACACTTTTATGAAGCAATGGTTGAGTCTAAGAGGAAGTGCCTCTGTGTTAGGAAAGGGGCAGGAAATACATGTGCTGGCTATTCATCAGCAAAACACCCCCTCAAAATATTCTCCCCCAGGCAATGAAGGCAGTACAGTTGGTTTACTAGTCAGGATCGCAGTGGATCAGAATAATCTATCGCAATGCCGGCAAGAAGACGCTAAGCGGGAATCGCCAGGGCCAAGTTACGAGGAAGATCCCTGCTTCCTCGTGTCTTCGCTCTCTTGCGAGCCACAGCACGGACCCAAAAGCTCGCCGTTCTTTTTACTGCCCAATACAAGCGTGTGTTTCCTAAGATCCCCAGGCTTTGACGTACTGTGAAGAAAGAGAGGTTCGAATATTTTCTCGGTTCCACTTGGGTAGCCCCCGGCTCAGATTTCAGCCTTCCTGGTTTGTGGTGTAACTGATGGTGTATGTATGGGAATCACGTGGAATGAGCGAAAGAGCAGCACACGCTCCAAAGGCGAACGTTTCGATCATCAATCCGCAAGGCTCTCTTTTCCAAATCCCGCGTGGAGGCACCTGCGGCTTGTCTGGCAACCAGTCCTGCGAAAATCCGTGGGACTCGGCTTGGGAGAGAAGTTCTTGGACTTCAGCACGAGTGCGATCGACCCCACAGGACTGCGCAGGCGCTGGCGATGGCCCTGAGCCTCCGCTCTCCGAAAAGCCCTTTGGAATGAATGGCGGTGGCGGGAGCGGTGCTGGGTGGACTGGACCCTCTTGGAGCAGGTTAGTGGATGCAGAGGAGGCGTGAGTCTGCCAGAAGCAGGAGGATCGGAGCAGGGAAGATTAACCCCTGGGCTGCCAAGCGTCGCTAGCCCGCTCAGCCGCGACCTCTCTTCCTTCAGTCCAGGCCGTCCTCTTGGGCTGCTGGTGTCAAACCCGGGGCTGCTGAATAGGGGGGCTGGAGGGGGGGCTCCGCCCTCCCTCTTGGCTCAGAGGGGGGATGCTGGGCAGGCCTGGCAGGCGGTCTCCCCAGCTCTCTGAGGTTAACTCCTCCCTGCAGGTTCAATTCGCTAAGGATTGTTTTCTGTTTAGAAATCGGAGAAGCGAGGACTGTTGACAGGGAGCTTTTCCTCTGGAGAGCTCAACAGCTGCTCTCGGGCAGGCAGCGCCTTGAAATCTATTTAAAGGGAGAGAAAGGGGAGGAGAACAAAGCGGAGATGGAAGAAGCGGGGAAGACAAGCTGGAGCTCGGAGAGGGGAGGGGGAGGGGGAGGGGGAGGGGGAGGGGGAGGGGGAGACCAGCTACGAAGCGCCGCTTAGCTGTGAGCCCCGAGCTCTCACATCTGTACACGCGATCGATGGCAAGGATAATCTTGGTGAGCTGCAGACCTTCGCCTTCTTTGCCCCACCTTCTCATTCCAAGAAAGAGGAGAAGAAAGTCATGTCCTCTCTGAATAATAATAATAATGGCAAAATCCCAAACCGAGTAAAACGGTACGTTGAGATCGAAACTGGCTTACCTTCTACCCTCGTTCACAGTTGAAGTGAAATCCAAAATCTTAGACTGAAGCAATCTGCCCTGGTTTGGGAACTGGTTGTTTGTGATATCGATGTGATTATAGAATAACGTATTTTCCAAAGGAGTTAATCTAGGATCGCTACAAATCGGGCGTATTTTGCACCACTTACGAAGACGGTTGAACTGGGCATCAGTGCGATTTCTGTGGATGAAAGCATACGCACACTTACGTGTGATTAAAGCCCTCTGAATCCAGGGGGGCTTATTTCTGAGTAGACTGTGCTATTTCGGATAGAGTCAAAACTGCCCGATCCAAGGCAAAATATTCAGATGTGGGTTCTGTGGGAAACCATGATATCGAGCCCCAGATACTGAGATAATCAGCATAAATCTATTATTTCGATCCAACTGGCCTATGGATCCTTTCCAACAGAATGCACAGTAGTGTCGACATTTATTACCAATTTATGCTAGACCTATCCTTTACTCTTAAAATAAAAATGAGGAGGGAAGGCGAATGGCTCTTTAACTGGTGCCACAAAATAAACAGCGCAGCCTTGTCTTGAGTAGGATTGCAGCCTTATCCGTGAAGCCCAACCCTTTTCTATAGCCCAGACAAAACCTTCCGGGATGCCAATAGATAACACGATAATTCTCCGATGCAGCAAAACCTAGCCAGGCAGGAGGCTTTTTGCCTGCCTCCTGAATATTAAGGGCTGAGTTTCTTCATTCCTAGTGGACTGGTGAAGGACTGGCCGTCCCGTCCTAAATTTAGAGGACAATTCAACCCAGCTCCTGCCTCGGTCCTCGGGACCAAAGCCGAAGACGTGCCTGGAGACCAATAGGGAGGCAAAAGTCTTCCGATTCATTTCTGAGGGAAGAAGCGTCGTTCGACTAATCTAAGATGGGCGTCAGGGGCCCATGTGGCTGGTCTCAGCTCACCCAGCTGGGCTACAGGGTAGATCGCTGGGTACTGTTACGCCCACCCCCGGCCAGCCCTTGGCCTCCCGGAGAATAGTTCGCGCACATGGTCCGCATTTGCAGAGGTAGCAGCCTGTTTCCTTTCGCTGCAGGCAGGCAGGCAGGGAGAGGGAGGAAGGAAGGGGGCGAGGGAGTGAAGAGGCTCCAGAACAGAGGAGGCCGAACCCGAGCCCCAAGGGCGTCGTGCACACACCACCGTCTCCACCGCAAGCGAAGGCCGAGCGGATCTCCGCCAGCGCAGCGGGCAGATGTCCCGGCATGTTCCCAAGGCCCTGCTGCGGCTGAGAACTAACCGGAGCTCGAGCTCCCTCGCAAGCTACCCTTTGTGCGTCGGCCCCTCCGAAGGCATGGCGGAGGGAGGAAGCGGGAGCGTCAGTGCCTCCCTCTCCGCTGTACTGGGGGAAGGTGAGGCCTGCTCTGGGGTACAAGAGGAGAGTCCAGCGCTTGCGTGTGTCAGCCAAAATAGAGATTTTCAGGTGAGCGAAGGGAGCGCACGGAAGGGTTGTAAATGTCCCTCCTGCTGAACCTACAGCCACAGCAAATTTTTAAATATAATCTCCCCTCTCTCCCCCGCAAACAAAAAACAAGCTGCAACTTTGCTTTCATCTAACAGTGATTGGAAGCTGGAACCAGCCTTTCCCAGCCAATGCGCTGAGCAGTGCTCTCTCAGAGCAGAATGGATTACCAGGGCCATGTTGTAGGATGGGTCACTGGGAATCAATTCCTCAGTAGAATTTGGGAGTTCAGCCCCAGAAGAGTGTCCGTGACTTTTTTTTTAAGTTTCATGTAACAAATCTGTATATCTGGAACCAAATTATATGGAATGCAACTTATATGGAATAATGTGAAGGCAGCAACTTTGGGCTCCTTGTTTCTGAAGTAAGGTCCATGGAAATCAATGAGATTTTAGTCCTTCTAGCTAGCAGATCTGCACTGTGGGTGGATAAAAAAAATGTCATGATCAAGTGCTTGCTCCTCTGTATCAAACATTTCATGGCAAGGGCCCCTGCAGAAGAGACAAGTAATCTCCGATAAAGCGGAATCTTTTTCCTGGAAAAGAAAGACATCATCATCATCATCATCATCATCATCATCATCTTCATCATCATCATCATCATCATCATCATCATTTCAAATTGATGTTGCTACCCTTCATTTTCAAAATGAAATGTTTTTGAAAAACTTTTGTTATCACCCAACATTAAAAAGAGAGAACTTTTCATTTCAAGCAATGACCATGAAACAATACATATCAGTGTATAGAGTAAGAGCTGAGCAAAGATTACAGGCCAATCCAGAGAAGAAGCCTGCCCTCTTTTCCCTGCTGTGGAGGCCTATGTTCCCTGCATATAGAAAAATGCCAGCATAAACAATCTCTGCAACTAGTTTTGAATTTAGAGTGATCCCCCCCCCCACTTGGGAGGCTGCCAGCCAGGAGATCTGGCTCCTTCATCCTGAAGTGCCTGGTTGTTTGCATAAACTCTGCTTTACAAGAAAAGAATGGTTGGCATCAGGGGGTAAGATTGCTGCTTTAAGCACAGCCATTCTGCTATGCAAAGATTTCTCAGTCAGCCAGGGCCCAAATATCCTTATGCAGAACCTGCTGAAGGTCCTTGAAAGTAGCAGGTTGTTTTTGAAACAGAAGTCATAATCAAAGCTTTCTTATGACTGAGCTGAAAAGCTGAGAAGGTACACCCAATTGGGTGTCACATTATTGTTGTCACTGCTATGATACGTTTCCCATACATGAAGTTGCCATTTGCCTGCTTGTGCCTGGTATCTTAATGGCAGAAAGTGAAGAAGAACTAAAGGGCCTCTTGATGAGGGTGAAGGAGGAGAGTGCAAAAGCTGGCTTGAAACTCAACATTAAAAAAACTAAGATCATGGCATCTGGACCCATTAATTCCTGGAAAATAGAAGGGGTAGAAATGGAAGCAGTAACAGACTTCATTTATTTGGGCTCCAAGATCACCGCAGACGGAGACTGCAGCCATGAAATTAAAAGACGCTTGCTCCTTGGGAGGAAAGCTATGGCAAACCTAGATAGCATATTAAAAAGCAGAGATGTCACCTTGCCGACAAAGATCCGCATAGTCAAAGCTATGGTTTTTCCAGTAGTAATGTATGGCTGTGAGAGCTGGACCATAAAGAAGGCTGAGTGCTGAAGAATTGATGCCTTTGAACTGTGGTGCTGGAGAAGACTCTTAAGAGTCCCCTGGACTGCTAGGAGGTCTAGAGTAACAGAGACATTATGATGGAAAGGACAGTGATAATAGCAGCAGTAGTCCTGCGGCAGTCCTATACTGTATTTTGTGTAGTTGTAGACTTTACTTGGTGCCCTCTTAAGAATCCCTCCAGCAGTCCTGTAATATTAGACAGGGTACAAGCTATTCCTTGACCTGGAGTTGCTAGTCGCCTCCTCTCCCCTATATAGTTTGGTTAGGGAGGGTGGATGCAGGATCTCAGTGACTTCCCTCCTCCAGCAGCACCAGTCCAGGTGACTGTGCATTGGCTGTGGCAGCCTGTCTGCTGGCTCATCTGTGCAGCCAGAGGCCTTCCCCAAGGAGTTCTGCACTTTGCCTGCCCTGTCCTCTTGGCCTGATCTTGCCATGCTGACTGCCCTTTTCTTTTCTGACCACTGATTAGGCAGGGCAGCCCAACACCCCCCTCTCCCTACCCCATTTCTCCAGCTCGCCTTCTCTGCTCTCCTAAGAAGAAGCCCCCTTTGCACCAGCCGTTTTTCTGCTCTGGCTCTTTAAAAGAGAAGGCTTGTTGTATTCTCCCATACAGAAGCCTGAGGTTTCCTCTCACAAACAATGCTTACATTCAGCCTATACAGCTCCCTTCTGTGGGACTCTGGCAAAGAGAAGTACCATTCTTTATAGTTTGTGACAAAGAAATTGCAGCCCAACAGGACTAAGGGAGGCTTGCAAATTGGGCTTTTGCAGAATCAGAGGCGGAGATCTGCAAGCCACTGTCTTAGACACAATGGGCTCTGCCAGGAAAAAGAGGGCTCTTGAAATCACTTAAGCTGGTCTATCTGATGGGAATGTGCCTAACAGCATGAACCACCCAACCACCTAAGAGGAAACGCACCCATCTGGAGTGGTTCGATCATGAAGTCCTTGAAATCCATGGGTCTTTTTCCCAAGATTTTGAGTGCCAGTGGGAATATCTTGGTTCAAATCAGCTTATTGTGCAGTAAAACTAAGCATTCTGTAGTTAATAAGACCAGTAGGAAGGAGTCTGAAGTTGCCTGTAGATCATTAAGATTCGAAGTGTCATGATTTGTTGTCGACATTCTCCAGACATCTGGAGCTTACCGCAACATAACTTTTTTGGGGGGGTGGGGGTGGGGAAGGGCAGATCACTTTTAGGATGGAATTTTTTTTCTCAAATAGTAAAGTTATACACAGTTCATCTAAGTGGACTGCATACATTTGTACATATTAACCAATTTAAGTTAATGGAAAACCCAAGGGCATAGAATTTATTTGTGAAGTTTGACTGTGACAGTGGAAATGGTCTGGTTAATTCTGGTGGTAGGGATATTAAGAAAATTGTTAATTATTTTCAGTAGAGTCTTTTCAATAGACTTCATTCACAATTGAATTTTAACTATAAAGTGATATGTTTTTAAAATAGCATAAGTGCAAAGAGACATAATGGGTCTTCAATCACATTGTTCAGAACAAATAACAGTTGTGGAGTTGCAGTACGGTTCAAGGTTCATCAGGAAATATTTCTTTGGGCCAAATCTTTCTAGGCATTTCACGAAACTGTGCTTTCTCCAAGTCTTCCTGTATCCAGTTCACTGCCTGGCTTTGAGCATGCATGTGTGTGATTCTTGCAGAACCATCACTTATAGCAGCTGTCTTATGAGTTTAGGTCTTTCCACCAAGAAGCAAGAAACCCATGGATTGCACTAATCACCTTTTGGAGGTCACCTGGGGCAACTATGGCTGGCCCTGAGTGCCTCCTGTTATGTGGAGGGCTCAGGGCAAGGGAGCTAGGAGGCCCAAGGTCAAAGGTCTTGGCCTTTGACTGGATCTATTGAGGCAGATATCGGAGGACTTAACACTTGGGTCACTGAGTTGCAGCACAGCAGCAGCCACAAGGTGGTAAGAAAGCAGCTTGGAAATGTTTCTAGCTAGTTCATCAGGAAAGGCAGCCCCTCTCTCTGCTTGTAGTGGGCATGTTGGAAAGGGAAAGCACTTAATGGATTGGGTTGCATGGGAACTGTTCCCCACCCCCTCCACCAGCATTTTGGATTTCATGCTAAGGACTCCAAAGGTATTTTTCGATTCCTGTATGGATAATTGGCAGCTACCCCTTGGTTCCAATCTCCCAAACATCCAAGTTGCCTGGTCGAATGGCTTGATGTTGCTTTAGTTATGCTTTATCAGTTTTTTAGGATCCACAGAGTCTGCAGGTCAATTTCTACTTGTTATTACTATATGCAAGGCAAAGATGTTGGTTTTTACAAGGTATCACTGAGTAGTCCGGGGGGGGGGGAGGTGTGTGTGTGCCTCTATATCAAATCTACTCCAGATATGAGCAGAGCACAAGGGGTGGCCATAGGTATGCCCTGAATAGGGTTAGAACTTCTCTTTAATAAATATGGACTGATGAGTGTGTGTGTGCACACGTACTTTAGTTCCCCCGGCTTAAGTAAAATGCTAATCTGCAGGAAGGGGCCTTGAGCGGGAGCTCCAAATGGCCTGGGCTAGCAAGACCACGCAGAAGATTTCCAGTCCAGGGGGCAGCGGCTGCTTGATATGTCCCGATAAAAGGTGCCTCTTGCCATGCAGAGGTTGCTTTGTATTGTGCTCCACCTGACAGAACCAGGCTCCCTTGGAGAAATGAGGCGTTTAGCCAGAATCTGCGCCAGCCAGTCAGGAGGGCCTCCCCCTTCTCAGCAGACTGGATTTGACCTTGGCTGCTCCGGCTGGGCGGTTGTTCAGCGGAGGCTGCAGCGCCGGGAATGTTTTTCCCTCCCCCCCCGCCTCTTCGTTCCTCCTTCTGCCGCTCCTCCAGCAACTGGTCTCCTCGGGTCGTCGTCTCTACCTTTAGAGAAGACCGCAGCTCTCCCGGTCCCGATACCTTTCCTTCCCACCCAGAGAGGGACCGTCAACCCCGATCCCGGATTGTGGAGGAGCGGGAGAGCAAGGTCTGAGGAGGGTCCGCTGCCGTTGACTTTCAATCTCTCCCCCATCCTAAAGGAATTGCCTCGCAAATCACAGCCATCGGTTACTTTCTCGCCCAAAGATGCTCAAGCTTGGATTTAAATGGGTGCAAAATGGCAGCGACTTCCACTGGGCTGGTGCGTCAGTGGGATTTTGGCATGACGTCTTTGGGTAGGCCATGGGACCACTGAAAAACAAAAATGAACGAGCGGCACTGCATGCTCGAAATCCGGGGCCGCTGCAGGGGAGAGACCTCTATGAAATAGTAGGGGATGGCGGGGCCGCGGGTGTCCGAGAGGTTGGGCCCCTCGGGAAGCACGACAGCTTCCTTTTTTGCTCTTCTTCAGGACGGCACGCACGGACCGCATGCTTGCTGGCTGTTATACGCAAGGCATCGCTGTAAAAGCCGAGAATGTAAATAGTTGCCTACGCATTGAAATGTTAATATAAAGGCAGAGCGCCGTGCGTTTGGCAGCCTTTGGCAACTGAATGAAGATAATGCAGCGCAACATTTGGAGAGCGAATGGATTCGGAATGGGAAAGCTGATTGCCGGCGAATCGCGGTAAAGCCCCCGATTTAAAACCAGCGGCCGTGGGGCTGGGGCTACGGCTCCCAATCGATTTTAAAGGACCACGGGATATATACTTTAAATGGAGGGGTTTACTGTATCCCTCGGAATTCAGAAAGGAGTTGCGCAGGAAGGCAGGGCCAGTCGTAGCTTCAGTCAGATCTTCTCGAGTGGGAGATCCGGGCAGGCTGCAGAATTCAGCTTCTGCTTCCCGGCTGCCTGCTTGCCCAGGACACATCGCGCCTGCGCACTGGGTCCCTGAGGAACGCCTGCTCAGGAAGCGTGCCCTGAGCTTTCCCTGCCGCCCTGAGCAGCCTCTCCGGCATCTCGTTCCAGCAAGGCATAATGCCACATTAATATGAAACGGCTTGCTACACAAAAAGGCGTCGCTAATTAGGAAATTGATGGGAAGGGGGTAGGGGGCTGCGCTTTGTATGAGCTGCCTGTCGGGAACATGGAACAGACGATCCTCCTTGTTCTGGGGCTCCCCAGCTTTGCAAAGTTTTAGAGGCTTAAAAAAAAAAGCAGCAATAATCTGGAGGTGCAGATGGAAGACCCAAGGCCGTTCTAACAGCTGCTGTGCTCTCCAATTTGCCGGCTATGCCCCCTTTGAGTCTTGGATCTGAGCGAGCATCATTCTAGCCACTCCGACAAAACTCTCAGGCCTAGTTCTTGCTGAGGTGGAAAACTATAGCCTGGATTTTTCAGACTGCCAAGGAGGGTCTTATGTTGTTGGATGCCTCACCCTAGTTAAGACAAAATATTCACTGGAGATGGAAATCTCACATGCCACAGAAACCCCTTGTTTTGGATAGAGTTTTCTATGTAACCCGATCTCTCTCTCAATACATCCAATCCTATAACCCCCCGGAAGTTCTGTAGTCTAGGGTCAGGTTTTCTCTGTCAGTGAGTGGTAGAGTTAATGTTAGATCCTGGTCATTTTGAAGACATTTGGACATCCCATTTGCTGATCTTAACATGTTGCACGTCAGATTCTTTAATGTTGTCTTTGTGCTGCTTTCATCTGACCTTCTCCTTTGACCTTGGCTTGCAAAATAAATGGAAGAAATTTCACTCCCTGCATTTGAAGGATAATTTACTGCACAGCCCTCACATCTATAGGGCCAGTATGCTTGCATTTTAATTGGTTTTATGTCATTGATTTCTGCAAGTATAAATTGGCCTGAGTAAAAGGAGGGGAACACATTCATGTCTGTGGTCTAAATCACTGCACTGATAATCAAAACCTTAAAATAATGTAAGAATATATTTGAAAAAATACAAAAGAGCAAGTTGGATAGAACTAAACTTTGAAACTTCTCAGGATTCAACTTCAGCTTGTATGACCTGTCACAAATATGTATATGTTGATGTGCATATGGATACTAAAAAGTATGCCATATTGGTTCTCTAGAGCTTTTTCCAAAGAAAGTGGCAGAGGACTGCAGGCTTACTTTTTCATGATATCTGCCAGAATAAATTTTGGTTAAACTTTTTACAAAGAAAACATAACAGCAGCAACATAAAGTTAGTTAAATTGTTTAGAAAATGTTCAGTTTCAGTTGATCTATAACATTGTTCAATAAAATATCACTCTATATTAAATATTTGATTATTAAGGGTTCCTTATGCAGTAGTCCTTGCTTACCAACTGGCTTGCTTAGTGGTTCAAAGTTATAACAGTGTAAAAAACCCCCAGTTTTGTGACCAATCCTCATATTTATGACTGTCACAGTATCCCGCAGTCACGTGATCACCATTTGTGTGCTTCACAACTGGCTTTCAATAAGCAGAATTAATAGAAAAGGCAGAAGTAAAATCATAAGTTGCGGTCATGTGATGTCTTGCTTAATGACCGAAGGGGAAGTGAGGTCGTAAGCCAGTCACAGTCATGTGATTTTTCACTTAGCAACCATGGTGCTTAATGATGGGCTTGCTGGTCCGAGTTGTGGTTGCTAAGTGAGGACTACCTGTATTTATTATGAAATTAGTACATATAAGTACTTAAATTTGCTATAAGAAATCTAGACGCTTTGTGTCTGCAAAATGTTTTATAATGTGCATTATAGTTTATTGCTTTGATATTTTATCATTTAACTTCTATTTGGGGTCCACCTAGAGAACTTTGGTTAAAGGTGGCATAACCCCATGTAGAAAAGAAAAATATGTTTTTATATGGAAAAACCAGCTACTTACTTTATAAGGAATATTATTCATCTTGAAATATTTATCTTCAGAATTTTGTTTTAGCAAGTCTATTTTAGCAAATTTATTTTCCCTGTAAAACTTAAATGATTGCTTCTACACAGTAGCTTTATAGTTATCATTATTAGATTTTTATCCGTGTGTGTGTGTGTGTGTGTGTGTGTGTGTGTATATATATATATATATCTTAAGGTGGTGAACATACCTAATACTCCTGCCTCCTATTTTCCCCACAACAAGCCTGTGAGGTAAGTTGGGCTGAGAGAGAGTGACTGGCCCAAAGTCACCCATCTGGTTTTCATGCCTAAGGGAGGCCTAGAAGTCTCCTTGTTTCTAGGCCAGCACTTTAGTTCCCAAAATAATTTTGGCAAATTAAAATTTCTGACTCAGGAGAAATATCCATAAATGCAAGAAGTGCAGGAGTCACTTTGCATCCCATTCTGAAACACTGTCACTCCAAAACTAGAAAGGGAGGCCTGGTGGAAGCTTATGACCTGCACAGATCTGTGGTGATGTTAACTGGATCCACTGACTTTAATAGGAGTCAGTCTGTTGATTCAGATTTTCACTCATGGATGGAGTCATTACACACTGTTTTCATTGCTGGCCTATTTCTATCTGCAACATTCACACACTTTTGTTAAAGTCATCAAAATATAATTTACTTACTGATACACTGTATGTTTATTGACTCCAGTAGAATATAAAACTGAACAATGAACATTCAGTGAAAGAAAATTCCAATCCTTCTATTTTTACATAACATTTTCAATATGGAATATTGAACTGGCAAATATAGGCATACAACTTGAGAGCATCCTATATGCTTAACTTTCTGAGAGATTATAAGACATGGTTCCCTTCCATAATAATAACTTTATCCTTTTTATCGGTGCAAAATATCCTAAAAGCACACACTACACATACTGGACAAAAATTGAAGTGAAAATAGACTTTTAATGAGTAGCATAAGATTGCCATCTGAATACCAATAGGAAATATAGAAAATGTGAGACTGGTGGCCCAGAAAATTCCTATAAACTTGAAAAGGGATAAGGGTTCAGCCATCCACATAGGGGCATCAAGAAATTTGAAGGATCTAATTCTTGATCTCTTACCACTTTCACCTGAATTTGATGCCAAACAATCAACCATTTGACATATTAGTTCTCCTTCACAATTGTTTTGGTTCAGTTTCTCGTCAACTTCTTGTTTAGCTTCTCCTTATTCATCTCATGGTCCTTTCTTAGTATCTCCCTACCTTCCAATTATCCTTTCCTGTATGTCTTGTCTACCACTCTGCTCTGCTAGATTGAACAGAGTCTTAACATGTAGGCTACAGGGAGAGAGGAATGGTGGAAGATGCTGCCATCATCTCCCCTCCTTGGACTAATTATCCAGGTCACATAGCTATAGGGAAGAGTTTGGGCAGCCACAAATGTTACTGTGAAATCTACTAACCGATCCACAAATGTCCTCTTATTTTGAGAGTTTGGCATGAGGAGCAATTCTTGTACCTTCCACTTTATACTTGCAATCTGTCTTGCATTTATTTGTCTAAGACACATTTTGAATGTTCTATATTTTGAGGAAAATTCACAAGAAGTTCAAAGTTGGGTGTAGCAATTCCTCCCCACCCCCATCCTCAGTTTGTTCAGCCTTAGGTGTTAAAGCTCTCTAATAGCAATGGGACTCTGATTCCAACAGCAGAGTTTGATGGTATTAAGCCGTGAAAAAGAAAAAAACACACCCACAGATGCAGCTGGAAACAAGGAAGATAATGAAATCGACCATTTAGAAAGTCCAGGCTTCCGTGATGTGGCTCCTTTGGTAGGCAGATCGTAATCTAGAATATGGCACTTTAGTTGTTTTTTTCCCCAAGCAGTGTCTCAGCAGGTGGCAGCACCTGGCTGAACTTGTCTAAGTTCAAAAGCTAAGCACGGTCGGGCTTGGGTTAGAACTTGGATGGGACTCCTCAGGGAAATTACAGGGCTGACGTCGAAAAAAATATCTAAATTAGAAAAAGGCAATGGCAACTAAATCCCATGCGTTGCTGCCAAAGCAACTATACCAATCTTTCACGAAGAAGTCACCAGATGAAACTTTATGTTAACCCTGAAACAGTTTATACAACTCCTTAAAAAGCACTTATTCTGTCTGGTGATCCCAAGTCACCTTTATTCACTTGACCATAGAAGCATTTAATGTGTGTTGACTTAACAGAAACCGCTCTCAAGTTTGCTCGCTTTGAGTCGCGCGCTCTGCGAAGAGGAGGCACTGCTCGCTCGGTGCTTTATTCATTCCCCGGCCCTCCATGTTGGCTGCCTCCACCCCCAAGGCTGCGAGCGCTTCTCGGCTGCCTGGCTTTCGCCTCCCCCGCCAGCGCCGCGCCTCCCGGTTCGGCCAGCTGGGCTCTGGAGTGAACGCGGCCAGCGGGCTTGAGAGCCGCCGCAAAGGGAGAGCACTGCTACCGTGCTTCGCCTGTTGTCAGTTTCATTCCGCGGCCACCAGCGGAGGCGGTGCGGCAGGGAAACACAAAGAGGGGAGGGGAGGGGAGGGGAGGGAGCGACGAGGCAGGCAGAGAGCGAACGAGGAAACAACAGTGGCGGTGGGGGTGAGGGGTGCGGGCGGAGGAGGAGGAGGAGGAGGAGGAAGGCAGGCAGGCAGGCCGGCCGGCCGGCCGGCCCGAGGGAGAGAGAGGGGAGGGAGGCTATCTGGCAGCGCCTAGCGAGGGGGAAGGGCTGGATTCCCGCCGAGAGGTTTATCACCTCGTCCTTGGTTGCACCGGAGACTCGACTGAGAAAAGTTGAGCCTCCCTCACCCGCCTTCCAGCTGCCCGAGGAGCAGAGCAGCCGCTTTTAGCGAGCTGCAGGCCGGCGATCCTCCGGCACGAAACGACTGGCTGCTCCCCTTCTGCTGAGAATAGCGCTTAGCCGGTCATGCATCATGTGTGTCAAATAAATGCCTGATTGAGGCCCTCAGCGGAGGAATTAGCCTGCCTGGCGCTGTAAATGAACAAGAGGCAGGAAGGCAGAGGAGAAAGTGCTGAGGCATCCTTGTTTCGCCGTTTAGCCGCGTTCACGCCAGGATTTTTGATTGCTCCGGTGTTGTTGCCCTCTCTGCTTCTCACTCCTCCAGATGCATTCCTTTCCACTCTTCCCCCACAAATGGGAGCGGGGGGGGGGGGGGAGGGAGAGAGACAGCTGGGTCACAGGAGCCGCAAACGAGGCTGAACGACGAGCTCCGCCAGAGCGCTCAGTTTAATTAAACCAAACAGCATTCCCGCGGTGCTCTCTCGGAGACGGACGTTCCGGCCCCATCCCCCAAAACGGCTCCATCGTGAACATGTTCATCACCCTTTCCCCCTTGCGCCTATCCACTGAGTGCCGGCAATATTTGGTTTCTCGTAGTCCTCGGGACATTGCCTTCGTCTCATCCCAGACCATGAAAGAGACGACGTTAACTCGTCTTTAAGTTGTGTTTCCGACTTATCCGGACACCGTCAAGGGCAGCCTGTAAAATCTATTAGGCTTGGGGTCTTTCCCCATTGCTGAGTTGGTGCTATCTACACATCCTTCAGCTGGCAGAAAATTCTGTCTCGCCTTTCTTTTAAGTCAGCTGACTTCCTTTCAAGGTAATGGGTGACAAGGCTAACAAGTTTCATATGCTCGGGGAATGACTTAGCATGTTGCCAGAAAAAGAGGGAAAACCCTTTTTTAACACCGGTATAGCTAAGGATTACTTAAGCCTGCCTCAGAGCAGTTCCCCACTGCTGAGCTGAAGTGCTGTCCGCTAGGCGTTTATATGGCATTTTGGATTCAAAGAAAAGAAGAAAATTGCTTCGGAACATAAGGGGATGCATAAATGACACCTGTCTGTGACTCCTTTGTGCTAAAACAGTGGCAATGAGGACAGGTTTTACATCCTCCTCTCCCTCACTCCCTATTGGGGTTGATTTGATCCAGGTCACAGAGAAATTGCTTGGACCAACTTTTAATACTGAAAGATGGGAATGAAAGTGAGATAGGATGGTGCGTCCTCCCATTAGACTTTCTTTAAATCAGCCTTTTTCAATGTGGTCCTCTCTAGAAGCTTTGGGTGGCAAACCCAATTGTCCTTTCCCAGCAGACATGCAGATGATGGAGCTGAGGTCAGCTGCTAAAGGCTGGGATGCAGTTCATAAACTGACAAGCAAAGGGCACTTGGGGGCTGCCCACTGCCTGGGGCCTCAGATAGGTGCTGTGGCACACCTTCTGGCCTTTTCCTCTGCTGCTGCTGTGAAAGTTCCTGGGCTTGGAACCAGTCGCCTCAGAGTGAGAAGGCTTTTCTCACCAAAGGTCGAACGATGAGGGAGATGTTGAAATGACCAGATCCAAGCATTGATTTTAATGGAACATCCTTCGCAAAGCAATTAATAAGGCTAAGAGCAATAATTAGAACGTTCTTCCTTTTTTGGAGCCCCATATAATTAATTTCAGCCAGGCTTATTTGGGGGCTGGATGGGGATTTTATGCAAGTTACTTTCTTTTCTTGTTCCTGTCTTACTCAGGATGTTTGCTTACTTTCCATCATATCCTTGGGAATCATTGTGTGCTTATGCGTGATTCCAACTGTGAGGCAAAAGGACTTGATAAGTTTCCAGGTTTTACACAAATTACAGGGAACTTTTCCATATTAACTCCCTTACATCACTTAGACCTTCCTATCCACTTGTCTTTCCAACACTCTTCTCTGTGTGCTTTGTCCACACTGAAAATCGCCAGTGTCCTGTTGCTTGGGCATCGAGGGTTGGACTGGAATCTTCCTAGGACATTCCAGAGCCTCCCTAGAATATGTGGCTAAATGTCAGCCCCTGTACAGGGTGCATCCTTCAGCCCAATGTCAAGGGTTGTGGCTGTGTGTTCAAGAACTATTTAGCAGCTGATCTGATAAAGTGTTTTGCTCCTTCTTGTCCTGCTGGCACTCCGGATGTGAACAGCAGCACCTGGAGCTTGTGCCCTCCCGGGTCTCTGAAGCTGCCCTTTCCACTCCCCCGCGAGAATGTCAGATTACTAACACAAGTCTCCGGTGATCTGCCTTTTCTTTTCTTTTAGGAACGTGGACAAATCACTATGCCAAATTCTTTCTAAGTGAACTTATGAGATAAATGTGGGGGGAGGTGGAGGCAGAGAGGGAGGGTAAGGGGAGAAGGTGAGGAGGTGGAAGCAGGAAATTGCTTTAGGCTACTATCTGTGTTTCAGATTTCAGCCCTGGCTGACATATCTGGCTGAACGCCACAGTCCTGCAAATGGAAAATCAGGTGGCGCTGAGACAGAAAGGGAGGGGGAAGTGGGGCGCGAGTGTGTAGGCGCGTGTGCTCCATTGGCAAAAGGGTCAGACTACCGCCAACCCCCGCTTGTCTCCGCGTCCCCTGGGCACAACGGCGGTGGCTAGCTAGCCTCACTGTGTAGCAGAGGTCTGACTCCAGTAGGCATCTGAGCGGAGCGCGGGCATCTTCCACAATCCGCTCAGGGCAGGCACTGGAGCACGTGAAAAGCTGCTGATCGCTGCCATTGTTGCACGCGGCCGAAATGGGAACTGGAGCCTGATCTTTGGCAGGAGATAAATAGCCTCTGACAGCGCCTCCTCGCAGAGGGATCGTCTTCAACTGCACGCGGCGGACGCTCCCAGGTCGGTGTTGCTCTGTCTCCCGCGCTCAGCAGTTGCACGGTCCCTGGGCTCGGTCCCTTCCCCTCCGATTTCTCTGCTTTCCTCTCTCCTCCCCCTCCCCCTCCCCCTAGAGTAGGATCGTCGCGGTTGCATCTTTAGGCTCAGCGCACTTTTCAGAGTCGGGACTGATTTTGTCCACCCTGGCATTCAAAGCTTAACTCCTCGCGAAGCCTTGAAAGCCTAAAGACAAACCGAGATCTCTGCAGTCCCCAAAAGCCCGGGGGAAATGAGTTCAGCCGCTCCTGTTCACGAGCCCCTTAAAACAGAGTTCTTCGGTTTTCCAACAAGCGTGGGCTGTGTCCCAGGCAGCAAGTAAAGGATACACAGTCCTCTTCCTCACTAATTTGTGTAAACAGGTCTTTTGAAAGGGCTGGCATAAAATCCTTAGACATCGGGGTAAAGCAGGAAAATAGCTTGACAGCGCAATCATGGGCTTAGAAGGGGCAGAGCGGGTTTACTTCCAAGCAGGCAGGCGTACGGCTGCAGTCTTGGTACGAGGGGGAGGGGTCGGCGGAGGTGGGGAAGCTGCAGCAGGCCCTACCCGGGATTCGATCGCTGGCGACCTTTGAAAAATTACCCCAGCAGGCGAAGGTACACTGGCTAGGAGGGACCAGGGCAATCTCCTGGACTTAGTGCAGCCGAGATCCGGAGCTCTGTGGAGTGCCCATGAAAATCGATCGCCTTCTTGATGGTGTGGGGCTGTGTGTCTCACGGGAGAGGACAGCGGTTTCCTGAAGGGGCGGACAGCCTTCCTGTCACAACCAGCCTTCCGCACTCTCTCAGCTTGGGTAAAAAGGGATGGAACCTCGCTTCCCAAGCTGAGGTGGGACAGACAGATAGAAGCAATCTCTTCTGGACTAAGGTGCAAAGACCTACCAGCTGGGCTGAAATAAGTTAAAAGGACTATTTCTTTCACCATAGTTAGCTTAGCCATTGGAAATAGCTGGTTCTTCTGCAGGTAACTTTACTGCTATTTCATTCCTAAGCCAGATTTAACCACACATTGTCCTTGGCCTCATCGGGAGAAAGTCTGAAAATTCACCTATCAGATCACTTTTCTCTTCTTCCCAAGGAGCAGGCCTCCTTGACTACTTTCCTGAGACTTGAATTCATACCCCCCCCCCCCACTGAAAGAAATGGTGATTTCTGTTGCTCAG
Organism: Python bivittatus; assembly: GCF_059951505.1. Classification (NCBI taxonomy): domain Eukaryota; kingdom Metazoa; phylum Chordata; class Lepidosauria; order Squamata; family Pythonidae; genus Python; species Python bivittatus. Next base: position 25,661,672 of record NW_028277074.1, read on the forward strand.
AGGAAGCAAATCTTGTTCTGTGCTAAGCAGCCATTGGACTGAACGGCATTCTCATGTGCACTTAACCTCACTACAAATGTGCCCTGCTAACCTCTTTTTTCTGCTGTGTCCCCATGACGTTATTTCAGCCCAATGAGTCAGAGAAACTTAAGTTATCCTTAGCCGTACCAGTGTTGAAATACTGTTTATTCTGTAAGTGAGCAGCAGCCAATGACAGTTGCAAGGTGGGTAAAATAACTTATGCTTCACCACCCATTGCATCACAGATGATGACTAATAGTGGGTGGGATCAGAGTGGCATTTCTTGGCCTTTTCCGGCTATGGGAATCTACTCCTTTCCTCCAGTCCCCAGTTGGCTTGCCTGCTGCCATTCTGCTGTTGCCTCCCTAAATAGGTGGATCCAGTGTCACACAAAATGTAAATAAAACTCCTTTTCAGAGCTTGAAATGGACTAACAGTGAAATAAATGCATAGCAGGCTGAAATAGTGTAATACTGAACAACCCAACCAATTCCACCCTGTAGTGGAGAAAATAAACCTAGCAAACAAAATGGAGGTTACACCCGGTTCTTCCCTGTCCTTTAGATGTGACCAGGGTCAAACCCAGTTCATCTCTTTGCCTAATCCAATCAGACCCAAATTGACCCTCCCCGCTCCAGACAAAGCCCCCTGTGATCCCATCAAAACCAAGGAATTAAGCCTCTCCACCAACTAACAGTACAGCCCAAGGGGAACTCTCACAAGGAAATTGCAATATGCAGAAACCCCTAAGTTCCATTCTCCATCAGCTGATGACCTCACTGGCCAACCAATCAAATCCTTAGGATTTCCCCACCTTGTAGCCCTCAACTTCTATAACAATCTTTGCTTTTCCATTGTTCGGGGTTTCTCTTTCTTGTAGAACAGGCATCCAAGGACCTTGCAATAAAACTGGGTTCAGTGTTTTGCTCCTTCTTCAGACTGAATCCATGACACCCCCTTAGCTCCTAGTCCTAATAGAACAAAGAGGACAGTGGTTGTTCTCAATGTAATGAATGGAAAAGGAAAGAAACTCTGCTGAAAAGTGCTGCTCATGACTCACCTTCCTTAGCTCCAATATGACTTTGTTTTGCTTTCTAAGCTTTATTCAGCTCAGGTAGTGACAGAATAGTGTGTGGGAGGAATGAGCCAAGAGGTGATAGGTAGAGTCCTATAACCAGACCTGCTCCATTCCTGCTGCAGCACTCCCAGGATTGGTGGATATATTTCCTGCTGCTGATGTGCAAAAAAAGGAGGATAGCAAAACTGGAGGAATCAACCAATTGCTTTGCTTATTGCGTGCTGCATACACAAAACAAGACAGCAGCATTCAGCAGTGAGTCTGAACAGAGGCAATAGAGGCAGAACAGGGATTGGCAATGGGGACAGGAGATGAAATGCTGATGTTGTTTCCTGCTTCCCAAGGTTGAGTCACTACCACTTTAACTCAGCAGACGGGAAAGGTTCTAAGAGTAGCAAAAGAGCCTAAGCTCGGGCCCCGTTGCTGCTTGAGTTTATCATGCTCTGACAACCCGTCTTCACCCTTGATCACATGGCAAACTGCACGATGTCTTATCCAACAGCATCAAATTGTCTGTTGCTAAGCACAGTAATATAGTATTTCCCCCATTAAGCTGGCACTACCCCACTAAAACTCCCAGGTGTGGAAAATCTGTAATGCTTTGTTACCCATTATCTTGGAGATCAGACAATGTGTTGTGGGTTGGCCAGAGGTGTCTTTTGAGAGGGTGGGAGGACACGGGCATGACTGTATCTATGTCCTCACAGGCCAGCCTTTGCCTTCTCAATTAGCATTTTGTTTACTGAATTTCTTTCAAATCCACCTCTCACTGTTTTTTAAAATCAGTTTGACTCCCAACTGTCAATAGCTTAGAGGCAAGGAGATTACCAGTATCTTATTGGGAATGAAGACAGGTTTTATTAGTGCTATTCCATTTTAACAGTGATCTGAAATTTATTTTTATATACAGCAACTCCACTTTTTCTCATTGCAATGACAAGAAAATAAGGAAGAATGTTGAACTAAGCCTGTGCTGCTCATTTGCCAGTTTCTCTGTATTTGTCAGTTTCAATCACTTCCTTCCCTCTGCATGAAGAGAAATGGTTGTCCAGCAGCCGATCGTAATCAATTATGCTGTCCTACAGGGCCAAGCTAGTTACACAGTTATAGAAATGTCTGCCTTTCTCTACTCTGAGGCTATTTCTGCTCTAGTCTTTTCCCATAATTTCTTTATGTCACATTATTTTAGCTTGGAGAGTCCCAAATCAGGATAGGAGGAAGAATCCATGAACAACCTGGAGAAGCCCAGGCAGAATCCTGAAGTGAAACTCTTCCCATTCTCCCTTCAGTGTCCTAATTAGAGAACTCCTTTCCCTCCTGGCTTGTGATGTGCTGAAAGGGGACAGCAGCCAAGCCAGAGGAGGAGACAAATTAGCTTGCCTCTCTTGACTGGTGCACTCTCAGATAGAACAGTTCCATTCTGCAGTAACTCAGAACAGACACAAGAGAGTCAAGATAGGGATTGGCAGTGGGACAGCAAATTGTATGCTCACATTCTTCCACAGAACTTCCAGTAGCAGGGAAAGCCCTAGAGGTCTGGAAATTAAGGATGTAATCCTTTCCATGTTTCCATGGAAATACATCCTCCTGCATTGTCAGATAGGCAGCCAGGCCAATTCTAAGTGCCTCTACCTGAGACTGTCCTAGTGAACTAAGTAGGGCCATCTCCAAATAGACCTGTTCAGGAGTGTGCTTTTATTGGGAAACTCTGATCAGAATGGAACCATCCAGAGTCACTGGGAGTTGGGTGGCATATAAATTTAATAAATAATAACAATAACAATTATCTTCAAAGCCAACCTTCTTGTTTCAGGACATTCTCACTTAAACCAATACAAACTGAAACCTTATACACTCTTGGTTTGGGATAAACTATAGTGACCATACCATACAGTACTTTAATTTTAAGGATACATACCCAAAAGGTGCCAAATGAAGGTGAAAAATACATCTGATGAGCAAGCACATAGACTGGGTTGTGGATGGCACTCTGGTGCCTGCTTGCTTTTGCTTTTGCTTTTTTTCTTGATTACAGTACCATTCTTGGCAGTCTTTTTGTCTGGTCAAAGATTAACCAAGCAAGAGGCTCCTGGAAAAAAAAAATCCTTGCCTCAGGCTTTTCCTGTTGAGGGAACTTGGAGGATCAAGGGAGACTAGTTTCTGAGTAGCTTGAGGAAGAGTGGTGGAATATTTAAAGAAATTGGTTCTCTTCTCAATCTGGAATCATTGCCTCCTCAGGAGGAGAGGCCAGAAAACTAGCCATTCTAATGAGTGCTGCTTTTCACCCCGACGACTCTGAATATGTAGAAAAGAAGCATGCTGTTTTGCCTGATCTGTTACATATATGAAACCCATGCGAGCTAACCATGCTATGGCTTAAGAAGTCTGATTCATACAACTCTTAAGACTATTTCCTCACTTATGATTTATAACATCATCCAACCATCACTGCGATAATATAACTTTATGGAAGAGAGATTTTATATTGCCACAATGATGGCTGTGTAATGGTATAAATCATTAGTGAGGAAATGGCCATAATGTGATTGATCTGGTTTTGGCTTATCCACTGTAGCTTGCAAGCCATGGTTAAAGGTTTAGCCTTTTCTATGAGCATTGCTTACTGTTTTGCTTCAGAACTGCCTTGAGCATCAGCACATCTAGATCTGGATTCAGAGATTCTCTAGAATATCAAGCAGGTCCTGGACATGTAAAGCATGGATTAGAACTAAGCCGTGCACTTAGTGGATTCAATGAGAGTTCTCAGCTATCAGAACTAAGTTCAAAACAGCTTTCATTTCAAAACTGACAGGATTCTGAAGGAACTGAGGAACGGGCAATTGTATTAGCTCAGAGGCATGTTTAGCTGAGGGCTGAGATGTTAAGATACTAAAGTTCTGGAAAGCTAGTTTGGTCAGGTGAGCAATCCATCCTAAGCAGGCCAAAGTGGAACCTCTGCTCAACTCTCTTCTACCATTCTTCTGCAAAACGTGCTTTATGCTATAGCCATCTTAAGAGCTATAGAACCTCATCTTTTAAAACCAGCTAGTAAAAACCTTTACTTTGTTTGTAAAAATCAAATGCTGCCTCATGGTTTCTTGGAGAATTGTTTACTGTGCAGGGCTGCAGTACTGTCATTCATCCCTCAAATACAAATTATCTGTTTCTCGGTGAGTGAGGCCTTGGTCTAGGAATGGTCAAACCACCCATAGGAAGAAGAGGGGGATTTTGGACAGAAATTTCTTTTGCTTTTCTTGTTCTCAGTGAATCAAATCTTAGCAACTACTACCTGCTCAGATGGCATACATGTGCCAGGGAGAGATGAAGCTGCCTGTATCTCAGCTTTCTCATGCAGCAGAAGGCTCAAGAGACCAAGTCTTCATCCCCAGGAAGCAGGAAAGCTGTGTTGGACAATCATGAGGTGTCTGCCCAGACAGAGAAAATGCAGGCACTGTTTGGCTGAGTGCTGCTGTGCAGTCACATTTATTGTGCTTTTAGGGGATTGATTTCCCACCCCCTACCTCCCAGCACTGGTGTGTCTCAAGCTAGTCTCGTAAACTGCTAATGATTTATTACTTAAGCTAAGTGCTTAATTTGTGAATATGAAACAGATTAAAAGGAGATCGGCATATTTTAGCAGGCAGACCACGGCAAGGCCAGCAGCTGTTTCAAATTTGGAGGTACATCCAGCCTTCTGGAGAATGTGAGCCAAATCCATCAGGAATGGAAGGGTGGGGGGCACTCCTTCCTGGGATTTGATTCTATGAAAGGCCACATTCACCTTCCTCTGCTTGGTTGGCTTGGCCAAAGTTTTCTCCTCTTGGACACATTGAGTTTCCTCCATTGAGTCCACTTAAACAGATAGCTTGAGCTCATCCTAGGCATGCCTACACCTGGATGTAAGTTTCACTAAATCAGTAGATTCTGCTCCAATAACAGGACATGAAAACCAATTTTTCCAGGTCCATAGCCACTATAAAATGTTGGGATGGGGGTGGGGTGACAGATTATTTGGCATTTGTAAGACTGTCAGTGAGTATATTTATTGAAAAAGTTTGGGTGAAAAGCTTGGGGACAGAGAGCGATTCAGTAGGCAGAACTTCCCTATGACACTAATGGCTATGTCTGTATCCTTCTAGGAATAACCCAGATGTACCATTTAGTATCAACCAGTTTAAACAAACTTGCTGGGCAGCGGGGGCGGGGGGATCTTCTAGATTTCAGTAAGAATTACTTTGAGATAAACAAGCACAGAACTGTACAATTCCAGCATGCCACCATCCCACAAAGTCTGAACATGAATTACTTTTTACACATCGATTCTACAAATGACTGAAGTGGTTAAAAAGTAATAAGGGGTATTATCACTGCATGCATTAACCACATGCTTATTAATGAAGGTGAAATTACAATCTTGAATCTAGAAGTATTTAAGCAGGATAAATCAGCAGCAACTACTAATAGCAGGATAGGATTTGTATATGGCTTTCAAATGCAGATCGTTCAATCTAGGGCTTTAGCTATTACTCTAGATCACAAGATATAGGAAGAAATATGTGGAAGAATTATGGGTAAGCTTTTCATGCCACTTGCTGAAATGAACCTGGACCAACAGAAAGGCTGCCAATCGTAAGACCAGGAGGAACTTAAATGATCAAATATAGCAGAAGACGCTTGTGGTGCATGCATGCGCATGCACAGACACAAAGGGCTAGTCTCCAAAGAGTTAACTAAATTAGTGCAACTCCCCCTGCCCCTCCCCTTCCCTTTCCCCTTTTCCAGGATTAACTCCAAATCAAGCCAGTGCAGCCAGGGCTGGTGGTCCCAGCAAAAAGCACGTGATTCTAAGAGCAACGTAAACATCCAGTGGAGAACAAAGACAAATCCTTACAGTCAGTTCTGCAGGCAAAACATAAGGAGTGAGGAACAAAGAAAGTTCTTGCCAAAAATAGCCAGGAGATAATCAAAATAACTGCTTTGATCTTGTCCTGCTCAGGCTGGCGGCCACTTTGTGTGGAATTCCCTGCAGCTCCCTCCCCAGAGGAGGAACCCGCACAATTGAGCATTTTCCTTTGAAAGGAGGCCTAGCAGAGAAGAGAGCTCGGCTTTTGTCACTTCCAGGCGACACTGCACATCAAAAGGGAGCGGCTGGTCCTTTAAGGCTCCTTGAGCTGGGCACTCTAGTGAAGCCATGGAGCTAGCCAGCAAACAGCTTCCCTCTCCAGGTTTGAATACTTCAGTTAAAGGCAATCCTGTCCACGCAGACATCACTGGTAATCTGGAGAGGACCCAGAGAGAAGCAAGAAGAGGCAATACATTGGCATTTGGATAGAATTCTGTGATGGATCCCAGTCCTTAGGACCTCATATCCCAGGAGTAGTAACCCTTGGAATAAATATTACTGTGCCTGTGCTAGCTGCTGCACCTAGTTTTGTTAACTTGAACATGATTTATTCAGTTTCCCAATGTAGAAGGAAAGCCATGTTCATCTCTGGTGGCAAAAAATCAGGAAGAGTCTGGTAGCACCTTTTCTGACTAACAGCTCATGAAAGCTTATGTCTTTCAATAAAACATGTTAGTTGGAACAAGTGCTACCAGATTCTTTCTCAATTTACCAAATGTTCTGCATTCTTATAATGGGTGGGTTACATAAGGTAGGTTTCCACAACCTGCCAACCCTTTCAAAGTCTAGCTAAGTGTATTATGTTGTGTGAGTGTAGTCACATAACAATGGGTCCAGTTGTCAAAAAAAATCCTAAGGCCAGGACTGTGAAAGTCTTCTGTCTTTAGGACTAGAGATTGTTTTCTTGACAGTCCACTAATGCAAGGCTGATCTCTCCTGATCTTGCCTTACAAGATCAAGGACTCTACCAGTCTGTGGCAGACAACCCACAAGTTCTGTGCCACTTCCATTCCCATCTTAAACCATTGTAACATGCTTGGGGCTCCAACCATAATTCACACAAGGCACATTTACACTAAAATGAACAAGGTTTGAAGAAGGCTGACCAGTTTATTGTAGAGTAAGTTAAGGTGCAGCAATTGACAATTTGTCAGCCAACAGGAAAAAAACATCTTTCAGTTTGGTTTCCCTAATGTGGACTGGCCTGGGGAGATGAATTTTGACAGATGGCTGGAGTGATGGGCTTAGTTATCTGTCAGATTCAGTGGGGGTGGGGCTTTCCATTCCTGCTTTACCAGGAAACCCCTACTCACTGCATCTTCAATGCCTGATTAATTGGGGGTGGGGTGATGGTGGGAAGGGATGATGGACAGGTCTGCTTCAGCCACCAATGCCTCCTATGGGACATACCAACACAGCTATGGATATGTCATGTGGGGGAAATTCTATGTGTGGTGTGTTGGCAGGTCATATGTGTGGCAGTGCTGACTGATGCAGGAGTGTTCCATTTCAACCAGTGCTCAGTCAACCTATCAATACAGCTGCCAACACAGGTATTGATACACCATGCAAGGGATCTGTGGGGTACCTGGTTCGCAATTAATGTGGGGCTGAAATGGCTGCAGTGGAAAACTCCTCTGGCTTAAGCCAGTGCCACCACTGAGCATAACACCTGGGTGCCAAAATCAGAGGTGTAGGGAGAGAAATCCCTTGCTGGCATGTTAGAAGATAGATGGGCAGTGCTGGCTGGCTGAAGCAGGAGATCTGAAAGGGCAGGGTAAATTGGAGTTCAAAGAGTCATACTTTCCCACACATTCAATCTGTCTAGCTGCTGCAGGCAACCAGAGGAGAGGGAATATGCCCATTCTAGTCAAAAGCAGTCAATAGGACTTGGGCAGATCCCATCCTCTGCTGCATCGTACAGGGGCTGTGGCATCCTCAGACATCATGCAAATAGTGCAGCTTGCATCTGAAGAAGGGGGAAAACACATCGATGGGTTGGGAATGCATCATGTGAAGGTGTCCTTCAGAAAGTTAACCAGACATCCTCAAGCCAAAGTTAGGGAGATGTGTGGATGTGCTCTATGCTGTAGGACCCTTTACAAGAGAAGCAATACAGTGGTGGTTCAGTCCTTTGCAGGGAAAGGAGCTCCCTCACAGTGTTCACGTAGAAGTAGACCAATCTACTTACAATTTTTTGGAAAAAGGAGAAGGAGCAGCTTCCCTACATCCCATGGTGGAGAAAGAGAGCAGGTTCAGTCTGGATGGGCTTTAAGAACCTCGAGGAATTCCTCTTGGCATGGTTCCAGGTGACAGCTGCAATTCATCCTCCCGCCTCTCTCCCCGTCCCATCCTAGGACGTCCCTCCTCCATTTCCTTCAGAGTCCTACGTGAAACCTCACGAGAAGAGGAAGAGAAACAGAAAGACAGCTCAGCTCTTGCTAATTATATCTCGCTCGCTAAAGTGTCTTCCTTTGACTGATTCGCACTTTCTGTCTGCTTGACGTAGCCGTGCCCCGCGTCTTTGTTAAAATTCTTCGGAGGTCTGCTTATTATAGAGCTGAGGCTCGAAGGCTGATGCTTCTCTTGTACGCTACTTAGGAGAAGGAAGGTCCATCTGAAAGCAGACAAGATTCTTATGTGTCAATCGGAGTAAAGAGTCAAAGTGCCTGGCTGCAGCCCCAAGGAAACTCCCGATCCTGGGACTCGTTTCACCGCATCGCTCTGCGTAAGATCGGTTGGGACCACAGAGGTAGACTTAAGCACGTTGCCTCGGAAGTAAGCGAGCCTCCTATCCGTTTCAAGATACCGCAGCAACAGCATTTACCTCTCACGTTCAGAGAGTTCAAGGCGCTTCACGGGCAACTCTAGGCGAGATCCTGACCGCCCCCCCCCCCCCGGCTTTCAGCCATGTCACTGCGCTAGCCGTGGTTCTTAAATAAAGACCCCTTCGGGTCAAGCTCGACTTCTGGTGTTTACACATTGACAAGTTCCTGTAGCCGACCTTGGACGCAGGCCAGACACGTTCGAGTTGTTTTCTTGGCAACAATCCTGGTTTGTCAGTCTTATTCCGAGAGGTAGCTAGATTGATTGGTCTGCCCAGACTCGGGATTTTTTTGGAGGGGGTCTAGACCCGCCTTAGCTTTGCCCTCAAATCAGCCCCTGTGGGCCGGATACTGCCATTTGCTTTAAAGGCCAGCAGACTCCCAGTCCGTACGTTCGCGTTTGTTCGACTTCTCTGCCTGCTAAAGTTTTTCTTTCTGGAAACGCACCGTGCTTCCCTGAGAACCTAGTCTAATTGGAGGGTAGAGGGCCAAGGGGTGGCCCTTGGTCCGGTGGTCTAGCTGAATACCGCGCCAGTTGGCTCGGCTGTGGATTCCCCCTCTCCAAGCCCCGAGGACGACTATCAACTACGAATGGCCAAAGCTCTTCTCCTCCCGGCACTCCAACAGTCAGCCCCGCATGCTGAGAGCGGGAGGAGGATTCTCGCCAGAGTTCGAGACCTTGGGGAAAGGGGCAGAAAGCAGTGAGCGGAGAGAGGGAGAAACCCATTCGCTGTGGAGGGAGAGCGGATTTATGGCTGGGAGTTGCCCAGGCGGCGGCGGCGGCGGCGGCGGCAGCGCTCGTACACAACATAGCCCTTTCTGTACTGAGGGGAAAAGGCGTCGGCGGAGAGCGCCCCCCGACCCACGAAGCGGCCCTATTTTGCTTGCTTTGGGCATTGCTTCAGAATGCCGAGAAAAGCCTCGTGTCCTCCTCAGCAGAACGGAACAGATCGTGCTGGCGAAGAGACAAATGACTCGCAATGCCCTTGTTGCGCCCAAAGTTATTGCTCTTGTGAGCTGCGGACGCGTCTGGTGCCGGCGCGGCATAAATAGCTGGAGTGGGAGAGAGAGAGGATGCGCAGACCAGGTGTGCCATGTCACTGAACAGATTGCAAGCAACGGCTGATCCCTTGTCAGATGTTGCTGCCAATTACCAGGAGAGAGATGACAGAGAACCGAGCAGCCTTTGGTTAAAGGAGCCAAGGCGGGGGTGAGGAGGAAATAGAGGTTGGGGCTGGAATCGACTATGTAATTGCATTTGGGAACGAATTTATGAACCAAGATGTAAAGAAGGGAGGCTTGGTTAAGCTTAAGTCAAAACCAAGACCGAGTGCACGCTAGAAATAGGATTTCATTTCCACCCTCTGCTTCTTGTTTCTGTATGTGTAACTTCAGAAAGAACAAAACAAGAAAAATACTACTCTGCTCAGCACAGTTGTAATTCACGTCTAAATCCTCATCCAGCCATGTAATAAGCCCAGGGATGCAATTCTACCTGGAAATAATTTCCATTGCATTTGATGGGTTTTACTTCTGAGTAAATATACTTAATTGTTAAAAATCTATCTGCAACTAGGTAGATATGCATAGGATCTGGTTGCAAGTGGGAGCATTCTTGCAATACACATCTTAAAATTGCTACAAAGGACAGTATTAAAAATTGCTAGGCGTAGGAATGTGTTTGAAATGAAAGAACACTGTTTCACCTTGGTAGTAACAGGTTGGCAATACAAGGCAGCTTACCTGGGAAAGTCATTTGAATTTGTCAGGGCCTCTTAAATAGAACTGGACATTGTAGGAGGAGAACTGTTAGTCTATGATAGCCAAAAATCAGCAGGAGTTTGGTAGCACCTTTTCAGAACAACACATTTTATTAAAAGGCATAAGTTTTTTAAAGCTTTTGTTAGGCTCATTACTTTTTTTTGTTGGTGACACAGGCAAGCACGAATCTTTTGGTCCTAGCTTCAATAAACTCATTCCCATCTTCCCAGATGTCTGGAGATGCAACTGAGAAAGGGATGAATTACAAATACAAACACAGAGCAACATTTTAAAAATGGCATTAAGATGTATAAGCAAATATGCTTTGGGTGCTCCTTGCCATGCACAACTGCATGCTTGGCATCCCTGGCATTTTCCCAACTCAAGCACATGTGTTTGGTCATTCTGGCAAGATGCTGAAACTTTATATAGTACTGAAAGCTTCAGCACACAACCAAAGATTGTGCCTCTCAGGGTTAAAGTATATGTGTATGAGTGAAAGAGTAATGGGACATTATCACTTAACTAGGGCTATCATTCCCCCACTGCAAACCTTCCAGAGACTACCAGACAGCAGAAAGAATTAGACTCTTCCGTATGCCTCTGCAGCCACCTGATGGTAATCCAGATATTTACAGCCCAGACAGAGTACCCTTACTTAGAATGACTGAATTGTTTTGAGGAACTATTCTGTTTAAAATGAATCATTGAAGTGGAAACTTTGTTGACAGCAGGATAAATGTGTCATACAAATATAAAAGCCCAATCAGTACCCAGAGAAGAAATAATAATTTTATCTCCCCAAAACTATTGAGTTAATCATGGGTTAAAATATTCTCCCTGACTATGTGGTGCAAACACTAGAGCCCAATCAAATTTGGGATGGTGTCTAAACTCTGCTCAGTCAGGAAAAAAGGATAGAAATATAAAGTAGTTTACAATGTAAGGCAGTGTTTTTCAACCTTGGCAACTTTAAGATGTGCTGGCTGGGGAATTCTGGGAATTGTAGTCCACACATCTTAAAATTGCCAAGGTTGAGAAACACCGATGTAAGGTACTCCATTATAAAACTCATTGCTAAGGTCTGACAGTACAGGTCATGCCTCCCAACACTGATTGGCTGCAGTCCTTAAGCTCGGCCCAGTGCTGCCTGCCTGGCCACTTAGCAACGCTCATTAGCACTGTGAACTGTTGCCAATACTTTTGTGGTACAATGGCTCATGGGAACACCAAGCAGGACTAGAGAAAGTGGATATGGACCAAATAGCAGCCCTTGATCATGCTAGCGTGATTGTGTAGTGCCACTGGAACAGGGGGAGCTTTGCCTGGTTCAGTAGCTGGTTGGGTTGAGTGTGGCGTGAAAACTCAGCCATATAATACCTATTTCTGTCATCAAGTAATGGTTGTATGTTAATTCCCTTTTGTGTAAAGGTAAGATAACTGTCCCATTGTAAGTTCATGAAAACTCTTATCAACATATTGGCAATCTAATGTGAGAAAACCACCATAATACTTTACTAGTAGGCCTGGGTAAATAATTTCTGCTTCCCTGGAGATCCCACAAGACACTGGGAGAAGCCTACAGCAAATTTGCTGAATCTTCATGTGGCTGCAGTTGCTTCTGGTCTTTGAGGAGTGGCTCCAGATTGGATGATTTGTGTTTTACATAGTACCTAAGCAACTGAAGTAACTTCATACCATTAACAGTAATGTTGAAGCTTCCTTTTCAGTTTGTCCTTCAGAATTCGTCTGTATAAATAGAAGTACTCATGAGATTTATTGGCCACCTAGAACAGGCTCAGGCATTTTTAATTGGAAAGATCTTTGAAAAATCAGCAAAATGTGCCACACAAAGTATAGATATGTGTGCTTAACTGGAGTCAGATTAGACAACCTTCATTAGTTTGATAAAAAATGAAGCAGTCTCTTTTATGAATCTACAATTTTTAATATTAACAAAAACAATAAATAGTATAGATTAATATGATGACATCAAAAATACATCATGTTTGAGAGAAAAAACCATAGGAAATATGGTAAATTTTGCCACATCTTTTTATTGAGAAAAGCTTTCATGTTCTACAGAGCTCTTTTATCAAGCCGATGTAGGAATGGGAATAAATTCATGACTGTATCTCAGTTAAGGCTGCAATCATGGGGAACTTCTGAACTGCAGGGCATCACCTGCAAATCTTGGTCCTCCTCTTTGGAATGCTTCTTGACTCAATACTTCTTTGGGTTTTCTCCTGCCATGTGCACTTTCACTCCAATGAAATGGGCTGGTGCTTGAAGGCATTTTGCACTGAGAATGCTTTTCAGTGCTGGCTGACTAGTGGTTTGTCTGCTGACAATTCCCAGAGGGGAAGGGTGCAGGGCAGGCAAATAGATTTGGAAAGTAACTTCTAGAAGGAAGAGCCTTCAAGCACTGATTTTCATTGCTTCACTGATTTACCTGTTCTACGCATTACAAGAAAGCCCATCTCTTCTGGAAGCTGACAATAAATGCGATACTAAACCTGTCCCACACCTTTCCCAAAGGTGAAACAAATTTACGTAGGAGAAAATGATATTGAACTTGGTAGGGTACACATCTAATACCCATGGTTAGAACTGTATTATAAGGAGGTTAATAAAAACATCTCAGATAAATTCTTCATTTCATATATGGTGATTCTGAAATCTGTTTAGGATTCACACAGAATTTTGCAAAGAAATTACAAAGTAATAATTAAGAGTACACAAGCCAAAAGTCACATTTTACCTGAGAGCTGATGAATCTTAACCAATAAAAAGTTATCAGGTATCACATTGCCTGATTTATACTTCTGTCTTTGGCAATAATAGCCGTGGTATAAAAATGTAATTCTGATAACAATATTTTCATAAAGAAAATATGGAGTTTGTAACAAATACTCTTCAGTATGTCATTATTCATCATGCAGGAAAGAATAATCAGTTCCATAAGTTATCCCACAGCTGTAGTATATCTCTAGTACAAAGTACTACAAAATCCAAATGTTAGTTAATATGCTTCCTAACCATGCTTATATAGTACCACTGATTGTATTCAATACTTCAATGATCCATAAAAGAAACAATATGCAACCGACACTCTATTACAAGTGGATCACAACTAAAATAGCAAGCTACAATGACTGGGAAGTCAACCATGAAGTCAGAACCACATATTGGCCCTACATAAAATGCTAGCTACCTTTGAAATAGACTAGCATTTCAAAAGCAGTCTCTCAAATTGTATGAGGTGACTATATCTGCAGTTAGAAGATAGGAAGATTGACATCCCACCTAGTACATATACACACCTTGGCATTCCTAAAGCAGCACAATGGATCACAGCCAGAATAAAGCCTACAGAAATTACTATAAACCTCATGTCAGCAACCTGTAATGTTTGGCTACTCTCCCTGCTGCCCAAAGAGCTATCAGCTGATGTGTGAAGAAGACAGTTTTGCTCCAGTACTAGAATTGCCTGGTATTGTGTATGTGTGTTTTATCTCTTTTCACCCAGTGTTTCCAGTGCAACTGACATTGTGGCTTCCCCCAGTTAGCAAGATAATGTCAAGCTTGACTTCTGATGTCTACATGGACATATCTATGTAGTTTTCTTGACAACTCTAGAGAAACAGCTTGTCATTGTTTTCTTCCTGGATTTTTTTTTTTTTTTTACTTCCTAGTCTGGTGTACAGCCCTGGGATTTCTTGATGGTTTCCTATCTGAGTGCTAATCAGATTTGATTCTACTTGGCTGTTTTTGAAATCAGCAAGGTCAGATAGGCACAGCCACCTGAACTGGGTTTCCCTACCTAATAGCATGGGGAAAACAGGCATGTTGAAAAGGATTGCTGTGGGAAACAGGCTTTAACTTCCCCTTGCAGCAATTGTACCCTCAATCTGCCAAAAAGCTTGGTTTGGGTGAAAGCTGGTGTTGTAGTTCACTTTTGGGCCAGAAAGGTTGTCCATTTTTTCCTAAACCAAAGGAAAAGTTGCAAGTTTTTTTAAATTGATGTTAATCAGAATCCTAGTTTCCCCAAAATCAATTTGGGGACCAATATGTGGTTCTTTTGGCCCAGAATTATTTGAAAATTGATAGGCTTCTTAGATCATGTGAAAGCCTCTTCCTTAAACTTAGCTATATTTTTGGTCCAAGAATTAAAATGAGATAGGTGAAGTCAGGGTTGACTTGATGGACCATAACAACCACGACACTTCCAAAGGTCACCTCCTTGGAGAAGGTTGAAGCAAAGCATTTAATTTAGGGCCACTGGTGAAACAGTGCTACTCCCCAGACAGACAGGCACACTGGTGTTGTCCCATTGCAGCTCAGACTGATTCACTTTGAGATTAAATGAAAAACTTGCATTAATGAACAATTAGCCTCTTTGCAAATAACAAACAAATTGGAATGTCCTGAAAATATCACAGATGTATGGCTGTCCAAAGCAAAAAGTTTTTCTGCGTGAGCTTCAAATTGGCTATTAGAAATAGACTGAGGGTGATTTGTGTGCATGTGTGTGTGGCACCAAGTCCTGGAGATTGCCTGGACAAGTCCCTGCAGTTGTCATGGCAAGATTTTCAGAAGTGGTTTGGCCTTATCTGCTTCCTAGGGCTGAGAGAATGACTGGCCCAAGGTCACCCAGCTGACTTTGTGCCTAAGGCAGGATTAGAACTCATGGTCTCCTAGTTTCTAGCCGGATGCCTTAACCACTACACCAAACTGGCTCTCAAGGGTGATATGCTCCCTGTTAAAAGGATACATAATCTACTCTGCTATTGTTACAAAGATTTCTCCAAATTCCATTTCTACAGATGAAAGTTGGAAAGATATTAAAGGGAATATATGGGACTTTTGAGCTAGACAGGACTTCAGAGATTCCATTCTGCATATCTAAGGGTGGAGGAAATCCCTGCAAATCAGTGGATTGCCTCAACAGTCTCGAAAGTCCACAGGCACTTCCAGCTTTTTCAAGAAAAGAGTTTGTTGCTACCAAAAAAAAAAAAAAAAAATCAGAACAGGACCAAGAATTGCACCAAGAATTAATGTTCTATCACAAAGTTACCTTGGCAAAATTTTAAATGAAGTAAATCAGAAAGATTGTTTTCATTATGTATAATTCAGTTTGTAAATATCAAATATTTTGAGTATGAAACTGATACAAAAATCATATTAATTGTGTAATTAATCCATGTGGCTGTTACATTTGTGCTACTCTTCCCTCCCCTTGTTTCTAGCTCTTATGAAGAGTCAGAATCATGTATGTGAGATGGATGACCACATGAATAAATAAATAAATCTATATATGGTAGACTATCATTTTGAATGAAGTTGAAAATAGAATTGTTATTTTCTATTTTCTGCAAAATAAAACAGTAACTCTATGTTGGGGAATCAGTCAGCAATAATAAGGAAGAAGAGTATAAAAATGATACAAACACTGAACAGGTGGGGATAGAAAATAATGTGAACAGAGAAAGTAATGAGAAGTACATCCAAGGTTCGTATCGTTTCAGCAGGATAGTTTGTTCTCTACAAATAATATGTAAACATTAAAATCATTCTTATACACATATTTCAGAAGTAATGGAACTGATGGCAGTGATTTGAGGCCTATTCAGTAATTAGTTAATTTAATTATCCTCAATGGAAATAAGGTAAACTATGTATTGCTTAGTATTACCAATAATTTCATTTGGGTGAAATATCAGTTTCACCTTCCATGTAGCGTTCTAAATGGAATCATATAATCTGAACATAGGTTAACAGCTGTCTGTGAGTCCTCCTATTGAAGTCAACCATGAGAAATCACTTTTCTGCCATGGAGAAAGAGAGTGCTGTTTCTTAGTGATTCCGTTTTTCCTCTGTTCTCTTGAAACAAATATTGAGATAATTCTATCTACCCAATCATGACTGGAGGAGCTACTACAGAATTCTAGATGAAGATTTCTTCCTCCATCTAAGCTCACATAAAAGGTCTGTCCTGATTAAAATTGCAGTGAATAACATAAACAAATACTTATCACTTTATAAACAAAAAGTTTTGAAATTATAACTGAAAGAGTTAAATAGTTTAACTGCTCTGGGTCAGTTTAGATATGCTGTTGAAATGTGAGCAAAATTTAGGTAATTTTAATAAAACTCTTGTGGAGAATTGTCAGCATATCATCCTTTCACTGCTGTTCATACAGTATTTTTTTCTTTAAATGTCCTGGCAGTTGGGATATGTCTGAATACATTTGGACTTTGTACATACACAAGTGACAAGTTGATGGCTTTAGAAATTGAATTTTTCCTTATTTTGATTATTTTATTCTAGTTGTTATAAAATATTATCATAGCAGTGTATTTAATTATAAAAATACAAGGTCCTTTTATTATTGCAGTGATCCATCAACTATTGCTGAATGCACCATGTTTTTCCTTGCTGAAATCCAAAGTACCTAATTTTTTGTTCTATAGTATATTACAGCAAAAAAAAAAAAAAAAGTGATATGAAACTAATTCTTCGGAATTGCAGTATTTAATGTGCCTTATCCCCAAATCTACAGAGCTTGATAAACTAGCTTTGCAGCAAGTAGTGATGGACATTTTAACCCATCAAACAAAACAATCCTGGCAAAGAGGCCTGTTTGTTCCATGATTTGTTTATTAATGACCTGGATGATGGAATGCTTATTAAATTCACAGTTGACATAATATTAGGAGATCTGTTCACCACCCAGGAGAACAGAATGAGATTCCAATCTAATCTGGACAGATTGGGAGATTGGGCTGGGAGGAACAAAACGCTTCTTAATAGGTATTGAGGTATTACATTTAGAGAAAAAATGTAGGACATGCATAGAAGATGAAGGATTCATGACTACATCTGAGAAGGACTTGGGTATGGTATTTGACAACAAGCTGACATGAGTCAGAAGTGTGAGACAGCTGCTAGAAGGTGAGTACAATTTGGGGCTGCATTAAAAGAAGCGTTGTGTCAAAGACATGTGAGGTTATTATTCCTCTCTGCTTAAAAACCTTAAAAACTCTGCTGGTACTGGTGAGATCACTCCTAGAGTACTATGTACAATTCTGGTCACCCCATTTCCAGGATACTGGCATGTTGGAAAGGGTTTAGAAGAAGGCAACGAAGATGATATAGTGACTTGTAGACATACTCTGTGAAGATAGACTAAAGGTACTTGGGATGTTCAGTCTGAAGAACAGGAGACTTAGAGGAGACAGGATAACCATGCTCAGGTACATAAAGTGAAGCTACAGGGAAGATGGGCATGAACTATTTTCATGGCCACAGAAACTAGGACCAGATATAAGTTATAGATGCCTGGGTTTCATTTAAATATAAGAAAAAACTTCCTGATGGTAAGATCTGTGCAACAGTAGAACAGTCTACTTATGGAAGGTATGGGTTCTCCATCTCTAGAGGTTTTTAAGAAGAGAATTAACAAGCCACCTCTCACAGATGGTTTAAATGGTTTTCCTGCATGATGAAAAAGGTTGAACTAGATGATCTTTGTGATCACTTCCAATTCTACTGATCTAAGATTCTATACTTTAGATATTTTCTTTTTCTTCCTAGTGTTTTCCTGCAGGTGCAGGGTCTGCTTTTTTTGTCATTGATCCATTGGTTGTGACAGGAATAGATCGACCGGCTTGTTACCCGAGCCTGATATCGTGGGCTGAGAGAGTGACTGGCACAAAGTCACCCAGCCGGCTTTCATGCCTAAGGTCGGACTAGAACTCACAGTCTCCTGGTTACTAGCCTGGTGCCTTAGCCACTAGATCAAACTGGCTCTCAAAAAAAAAGTGATCTATCATTGCCTTTTTCCAGCATTTTTTTTTACTTCCCAGTATAGTTTACAATCCAGTCTCCCTTCCAAGTACTAATCAGGGCTAACTCCACTTAGGTTTCAAGACCAAACAAGACTGGCCAAATGCTTAATATTTTTGTTTAAAGATTATAATAGATGGAGTATTGAAAGACACGAAATTGATAATGCCCCTTTATTTTTAAAATGAAAATTTATTCTAAAAAAAAATTGAAAATTTATTCTAGAGAATTTAACAAAACGGTCAGCACTGTAAAACTAGGTTACTTATTTGAGCAAACTGCTCTTCAGGATAAAACTTTGCTGTGTCTGAACGAACAGCATATCTAGTATTGATCAAAACTGCTGTGCTGTTGGGGACCTTCCATAATTCTGAATGTAGCATCAGACTTGAACTTGGAGACAGTTCAGATTCCTGCTCAATGAAATGATCTGGGGCATTATTGCTCCTCTGCCTCATCTTCTTCCCAGGGTTCTTGGGAGAAAAAGATGGAACTTGTGAGATGATGCATGCTGCTCTGAGATCCTTTGAGGATTACCCAGGTAATAGGTAAATGACTTTTCTTTTAACATTATG
Source organism: Python bivittatus (assembly GCF_059951505.1). Lineage (NCBI taxonomy): Eukaryota > Metazoa > Chordata > Lepidosauria > Squamata > Pythonidae > Python > Python bivittatus. The sequence goes on from NW_028277074.1 coordinate 25,680,684, forward strand.
CATATTTGATAATTAATTATATTAGCTTTAATATCCTATGATCCAGCAAGGGAGAAATGCATGAAGAATGAGGTTCCTGCATGCTTAGCCAATACAGATGCAAATGCACATCTGGTTATATATAAGCATATGCTGGGATGGAGGCATATATTTATGTGCTGAGAAACAAATGAGATGGGGCTAGAAGAAATGGACAGTTGGAGATGATTAGATTCATTAACCGTTAGTTACTATTATTTGTTATTAGTTTCTATTTCACTGAAAGAAAATTCTGTTTGATCTCTACAAATGATCAAGAGAGTTATACATAGCTCATATGGGGCCTATTAAACTGGCTGAAAAGTTCTTTTGATGCAGGCAAGGATACATATTCTTACCTGTAACTTCCAACTCAGACAGACTTTTTTCTGGCTGGTGGGAATAACTGGAATTTTTACATGTTGTGGGTGCCCTCACAGAAGTCTTCATGGGGTAAGGGTGGGGTAGTCATTAAACTGGCTGCCATGGTGGGCATGGCCAGTCACAAAACACCCACTTATCAGTAGTTGAATTACTGATCTTCTTCCCCAGGATGCTTGTTATTGTCCAGCTTTTGCTTTTTGCTTTTGTTAAGTGTTTGGTACATTTTCAAACAAAGCATTGGGTCCCTACAACTTTTATTGATTAAGAATGCTTATGGGGTTCTATTGTCTAGAAGCAGTACTGTACATAAATATGATGTTAGTGGCCAGCACTATGTTTTGCAGCTTGCCAGATTCTCTTTTTATGATGAAAAGAATCTAATGAAAAATGTAAATTGGGTGGGGCGGGGAAACTAACAGATGCAAGTGAGCTATTGCTGGGCACGTTGTGTCAGCATGCTCTAGCTGACACAGATGTTAATAGTAAATGACAGACTTCAATCAGCAAAATGATATTTACCAATTAAAACTGGAAGATGAGGTTATATTCATATTTTTGGAAAGTAGTATATAAAATAACTAAATGTAGGGGTGGGGAGGAAATAAATATGTCCAAAATTCATCTTATATTCTAATGTTGCTATCATGGAGACTGAAGAATTTTGACAAGGTTCTTGAGAAGAAGGAATATGTAACAGCAGTTCCTGCTCCCAAAATAATACCTTGTGGAAGTAAATCACCATTTGGTGATAGCACCCAACTGAGCTTTGCTTATCTCAAAAAGCTAAGCAGAGCCGAAGGGGAGACCACCAGGAAGTTACAAGACTATAGGCTAAATTGGGAGGTTGAAAAAACATCCCAGAGAAAGGGAACAGAAAATGCCTTCCACATTGCTGCTAAGAAAACTACATGGACACATCACCAGAAATTCAGCCCAACTCAGGGGAATCTTTGCCTTTTTACTTTAGAATTATATGTCAACAAGCCAAAAAATGGCTGCAAGCTCCTTCCATTCACCTATAGCACAAAGCTAAAGAAAGGGCTTACAGTACTGACATGAGGTTGTAAGAGAATAGAATAAAGCTCTGGGACATCCAGACCCAGCATTTACCTTATCATAAGTGTACTGAGAACAGAACACTAATAGGCAGAAAGGCATCACTACCAAAACTAAATTGAGATCTTTGTCTGCACATTTTCAAACCATGGGAAATGGAGTGATGCATTTGTTTTTTCAATCTGTATCAAAACAAACAGGATTTTTTACTTCATATTTCTTTCTAAAATAAGACTCAACTCTCACTTTTCTTGGTTTTGCTATACGTGTCACTAGATATGTACACTGTGAGCTTTCATATATCGTTTTAATTATGTAGGAAACAACTCTCACAAGTATATGATTATTATGAATTCAACTGTATAGTGCTAAGGCTATATTCCTCTCAATTCCTTACACTACATTTTGAAGTAGGAAAATGTGATGTAGGATAATCCAATGATAACACTACTTTAAGGACTATATAAGCTGCAGCTAAGCAATGATAGCTTGCACATTGTTTTGCACCAGAAGTCAGCCAATACACAACGTTAAGTGTTTGTGATAGTACGGACCTTTTCCCAAAAGTACTTTTCCCATTTCAGGACTTGGAACAAGATCAACCCAATATAAGATTTACCCGAGGCCAATTCAGATTGTATAAATTCACACAATAAGGTCTCAGATGGCAATTGGTTGATGGCTAATAGCCTGACTCACACATAAATTAGTATATGAATACCAGCCATTTTAATTCTTTTACTGGTTTGTAAATCATACCCCCATTCATCTCACATTATTTAATACACAGTGTTGGTGCCCATTACTGCTTGGTAGACTACTGAATGTGCAGATCATGAAACAGTCTACTGAATTAGGGCAATCTACCAAAATTCCCAAATCTGGTGCCTTCGAGATGGGATCTGGCTGCTGTCTGAGAATTCTGAGAGTTTCAGTCTTAAGTCATCTGGAGAGAGCACCCTGTTGGGTAAACTGCTGCAGTAAGTTTCTGTAAAAAGTTAACTTCCTTTTCAGCTACTTTGTGTTAATTCTTGAGATATCATAAAACCATCTCTAGAGCTAACGTTTTCATAATGTGGTAATATGGATGAGACTTGATCTTTAAAGGTGAAGAAACCAAACCTAACTTATATAAGCATATTAATCTTGTTCTAAAATGTTTATACTGTACATCTAGTCAGAAAAATAATATAATGTTCCACATTAAACATAAGAATACATCCTAAAAAATTTAAAGGGTCTGAAACTTTGCGGAAATAGAAGGTAAGATAACTATGGTTGGGTATTCATAATATTATTTAAACTGCTTTTTTAGCATCTATGATAATTGTATTAATAAAGTATCCCACTTCTTATATGACTGGGGGATGACTACAGTGCAATGCAGATGTTTCTGATAATCTAAATGGGAGAGGGAAGAATGTTAGTTTTGTAAATCATTTTTTCTCCTTCCAATAAATACTACTAACTGCTTCCGGTCATGTCTCTTCCTGTATTCCTGAGATGAGAAATATATCATAAGGTAAGACAGACTTCTCCAACATGATATCTTTCAGATGTTTTGGGATTAAAATTCCCAGAATGGTAAACCGGCAGTTGGCTAGGAATTATCAGAATTGTAATCCCAATACATCTGGAGGGCACCAGATTAGAAAAAAAACTAAAGTAGGAGATATGCAATAATAGAAGACTCTCCTACAAAGACAATGAATGCTATCCTTCCTTCCCTCTTTGCAGCCACTACCTACAATGTCATTTACACATGTAAAAGTCAAATGATAACTATCTCCCAATATAAATGCAAAACCTACATTTGTTTTCTTCTATATGCTTTCCTTAGTGAATCAGCCACATTCATACATGACAGAGAAATCAATTGGGTTGATTGCCCTAAGGCATTTAAAAAAAAATTAAGGTGCTATAGTAGTATCTAAACAAATAAATTTAAATTAATTATTTATCTAATTTATCAAAATGTCAAGGAGGATAGCTGTGTCAGTTTGTGGTAGCAAAAACAGTGAGAAGGTCTGGTGGCACTCTAAAGAAAGACATACCACAATATAGCAATAATATGTGTAACTACTTATGCCACAATAAATCTAATAATCTTTACTATATTATGAGATTCTTTAAAAGCAATCTCAATGTGGATCTTTGTCAATAATACTCAAGTACTATAGGCTTCAATCAGGTTGTTTTCAATATTTTCTTTTCTTAATTATTTCCAGAACTTGTATCATCTGCAGAAGGATTTCAGTTTTGACTCTATCCAATAAATGCTTTATTTTGTCTTCCTTCTCCCTAAAAGGTAACAGTAGTGGTGAGCACACTACTTTTTAGTGCAGTCAATATTAATATTTAAATATTTATTTAAATATGTATCACCTTGAAAGCTCAAGCAAGAAATAACTCCATTCAAAACAAATATAATGCAAAATAGAATATATTTCTGGTTCCTATTAACTTTTATATTTACATTCTCCTGGTTTGCTCATAATTCTGATGCAAAAATTAAACCAGTATTCTTTCTTAGAAAGAGACAACTAAGTCACACTTACTGACAGTGTAATAACATCCATCTTAAATTACCAAAATGCATTTTGAATAGGGTTGCCTTTGAAGAGCATCTAGGAGCTTCAGCTAGTGCTACTGAATACCCTGGCCCAATCATAGTCTCTTCACTGTGATGGATCATACTAAACAATTGTTAAAAGACCTTCACTTTCTTCAAGTTTGTTTATAGCAGGACTGGGCATCCCATTGCTTTCCAGATGTGGCTAGTGACAACTTTCAGCATTCTTCACCACTGCTTATGCTTGCTGGGATCACTAGGAGCTGTAGATCAGCAATATTTTTTGAATTAGTTTTCTTTCCAAAATGACCTGGAGCCAGATTACATATAAAGGATGATGATGATGATGATGATGACGACGACGACAATAATAATAATAATAACAGCAGCAGCAGCAGCCCAACTCCCATAAAACCCTATTTGTAAAATAAGGTCTTCTACAGAAGACCTTCTCCAGATGGGTAGCTAATAAGCACCTTTTCTGTGGTGGCACTCAAATTGACTTCCAAATATTTTAACTTACCACCATTTTTATTATTTATTTGATTTATATAGCCACCCATTGCCCACAAGTGACTCTGGACGTCTTACAGGACGAAAACACACAAATCCTCCACACGTAACTCCCCAATGTCCACAGATAAACTATGACCCCACTCACCATCAGAAATAACCCATCTGACCCAAATGCTGGGGGAAACAGCCAGGTTTTCAATGTCTTGTAAAAGGCTAGCAAGGTCAGGGCCATCTCTGGGGGGATGCTATTTCACAGGGCGGGTTCTGCCACTGAGAAGGTAGGACAAGATGGCATTGTCTGATGGGAGGGACTCACGTATATGTTCCATGTTCCTGCTACAAACAGTTCTCAAGACAGCTAACAACATGAAGAAAAACAAAATACAAACTATTATTGAATATAGAAACAATTTTAAAAATTATAAATGAAGACAAAATAAACAGTGGTTATCACCTTAAGCAAATAAGACAACTTAAAAGCCAATTGTTTGTTTGGACATAAAGATGCCCATATTTTTATTGATATATTATTATAACAATTTATTGTTAGATTTGCTGTTATATATTAGGCAGCAGGTAAAGTCTACAAATAAGTTTCCCTATTTTTAGTGCTAGCTTGGGTCCTATTAAGATTTTTTTAACCATTACATCTAGTTGATTTAATAATGCTTATATTTATTAAGTTTTACTATAATGGTTATTATAATTCAGATCATTTTACAGTGAAAAGTAAAGGCAAAATAAATGTATTAAATGAAAATAAAAGATTCAAGGTACCACATGTGAGGTATCATAATACAATAGGCTGTTTTTCAATATTCTAACAGCCACTTGGCCAAAACAGGAATCATTTTTATATTACAAATTCTTGCTCCTGTTTCTCAGAAATGGAATCGAGTGACTCCCATATTAGGCTAATATACACACAGCAATATCTGGGATACATGCATTTGATCCCCTTATAAAGTTACATATTCTGGTAGCTGACATTACATCTTGTGGAAGAGAATGTCCTAGTTTAACTATGAGTTGTATAAAAAAAGTATTTTATTTTGGTGGTCCTTTGTCTTTAATCATCCACTTTTCTTATTTTCTTTCACTCTGGAAACTGTACCTTCCCCGCCCCCCCCCCCAAGATCTATTTTGATGATACCCACATTTGTACTACAGTACAAACCTGACACATTTCAACTTCAGCTACTTTGCTGGAACTCAGCACCCTGTGACTATTTAAAAAAAATATATGGATAAGCTCCGCATATATTAGCTTTTAGGGGCTTGGAGCAGTAAGTTTTATGGTTGTCTAACAACTGCAAATACAGGTAATCTTCATTTAGTAACCACAATTGGGACTGGCAACTCAGTCATTAAAGCAAAATGGTTGCTCAGTGAAACTGCAACTGTTATTACGATCTTACTTCAGCTTTTCTTTGCTATACAAACCTGCGAAGGATTGGTTGCGAAGTTACTTTTCCATCACTGTTGTAACTGTGGATGGTTGTTAAACAAAGCAGTTGCTAAATGAGGACTACCTGTATAGCTTTCTCCCTTCCTAGACATAATAAATTAGATCTGATAGAACTGAAAGTAACAATAGCAGGGATACCTAACAACTGTTTCAAGACCACTTCTGAATCCAGATAATGGCTAAATAACTTGGCTGCCTGTGTAAATTTTATCTGACAGCTTTGTACCATATTAATCAAAACAGATGCAAGAGAATACAACTCAGTATACAAACCAGTTGAATCAGAATAATTAGATATTAATTAATTTGAACGATTCTAAAGCTGCAACAGTACAAACTAGTTTGGTTCTGTAACAAAATCTTCAGTGCTAGCACAGTTCACAAAAACGTTATGGTTTGCTCATCTCTGTGGGTTGTTTAGCTTGGGCTTAGTGCAGCAGTATTCAAATTTGGTGGTACCATGACCCACTAAAATGAGAAATGAATTTATGTGACTCTTCCATGAATACCAATGATTCAAAGATTGACTACCATGTCTGGGGCAGCATTAAAAAAAAGAAGAGAAGGATCCCCTTCTATGTTTCCCATAATGTCCCATACTTTGAAAAGCCCTGGCTTAGTATATTATGTGACCTCAACTGCTGTAGCATGCAAAACATGGTGTATGATTTATTGCAATGCGCTGATACCCACCAATAGTTGGAAGTCAGTGAAATAAATAAATAAATAAATAAATAAGCCCCTTTCTGACTGAGAGTCTTTTCAATTGTGCAAGCATTTAAAAAGGCATGTCAGACCTGTGGAGAGTAGAACCCATCCAAACTGACAAAGTTTCCTTACCTCTTAATTGCACATCATTTACACTCCAATTTGTAGGAAATCAAAAAAATTATAGCAAATCAATGCATTGGGCAATGCTGGGAACAGAGGCATAGAGGGTCACAAGTTTCAATTATTTGAATAAGGCTATTATTTCAGTACTAAACAAGTGCTTTAAAGGTAATTTTTACAGATTTCAGTGGAAAGTAAAGAAGCTTAAGGTTGCAGCTCAAGTATTTTTGCTAGTATGTCAGTATCAGCAAACTGACATTGTTATTCAAATGGATGCAATGTCATATTTGATGACATTACTGCTCTTAATCTGTGGCTCATGCTAAACATGCAGGGCAGGTCCATTAATCTGCCAGAATCTTGCATACATTTTTGCCAGAGAGCAAAATAAATGTGAAATAAAATAAAGATTCAGATTTTCTCTGAAATCAACTTTTCATATAAAAATAGTGACAAGGGAATGCTGTAATGGAGCCTTCAAGCTGCCACCCTTCACATGTGCTGGATTACAACACCATAATTTCCAGCAATAGTCATTGAGAATTACTGGAGTTGTAATCCAACATATCTGGAAGGTGCCAGTTAGTGGAAGGCTGTAAAATTCCATTGGGCAAATCTTCCTTTAATTCCTTCCCCTGTTCCTTTGTACTTGCTGTTTTACCGGATTGTTGCCCCTTTCTAGGCTTCCTTGATTCCTCTCTTTTTCTGCTCTCATTCCTATTTTTTCTTCTTTTAGTCTTCAGTTTCTAACTTATTCCCTGAGTGTATACCATTAAAAGGGCCCAGCTTCTCCACTGTTCCACTTCTCTTTGATTACACATCAAATCAGTGATTCAAGGCTTTGGACTTCACTTCCACATCACCAAACCCATTAATGTGTTAGAATACAAAAGATTTTGTTCATATTAGTACCCTTACCTATGCCAGCTAGGAATTCTGAGAGTTCTCAACACTATCAGGGCACTTGATTAAGGAAAGTTGGAATACAAGATTTTTGAGGACATCAGTACACAGCATAATTTCTGGTCAAGTGCCTATACACCAGCAATTGCTCCTAGAATTTCTACCAGAATTGATATATACAACTTTTGCTGACTTGCACAAAGTTTGTATACATGTTGAGAACTGCACTCCAAAAGTACAATTTCCATCAAACTAATTTTAAGTTCATTTGCAAGGTTTAGGGCTTTCCTTCTGTCCTTAAAATCCACAACTCCCTCCCCCCAAAACTGAAAAGGGACTAAATTCCTTTCCCAATCTGATGGGCTTTGGGGGCCACAAAAAGGACACTGGCAAAGCTGTACTTTTTCTATTGCTGTCTTAGCAGATGCATTGGTTTCAATTATTCTTACCGTTTCATAAAACAGTATGCATGTAAGGTTTCATATATTAAAAAGTGAAATCAGCAAACTGTTTATAGATCAAGAGAATAGTTAAATTACCAATAGCTTTAATGGATGATATTACATCCAGCACTGAGTTATTCAGAAGTATAAAGCAATATCCTTTATCTTTGGGGAACAGATGGAAAAGGCTGAAAACAAAAATATGGCCCTAAACGATCTTTGCTGCAAGATGGAGACTGATTTGAAAGGGGACAGTGACATTTTTTAAAAAGCTCCTTTCAATATTCACATTCACAAAACCTAGGGAGGAATGACTTGAGAAACAAAGTACTGTAGTGAAAATTGTAATTGTAAGATGTTGAAGCATGAAAACCCAAACTTGATTAAGAATCTGATTCGTTTCCCTATCTTAAAATCTGGGATAAGGGTATATACTTACTGACATGCTTCTTCGGAGGCCAGAGAGGGAATTTGGAGATGTGGTAGCTACAAAAATAACCCAGGTCTCCTGTGACGAAAAGAAGTCTATTAAAAATAGACTTGCTTCGCTAGCTATTTCCAACTCTGGAGCACTCACAGCCTGATGGTAAGAAATCTGGTCATTAGGCAGTGAATGGCTTTGCCTATAAGTGGAGAATGTGCTAGAAAAGAAAACCTTTGGTATCTTCAGGAGAAGCATTGCTTTTCATGAAAGAGCAGCTGCTTTTGTTGACAATGCAATGGAAGATTAAGCTATAAACAGGATTTTAAATAGGAAAAGAAAATGCTTCAGATCAAATGCAGATACCTTTTTTGATGTCAAAAAATATGGGGGAGGGGGGAAATTGCAAATTGCTGACTCTTTCCATTTCAATAATACTATTCCCAAACAATAGCCTTGAGGCAGTAGTCAATACTATCTGATTTAAGAGGAAGTAAAACAGGTCATTGTCCCCCAAATAGTTGCTTCATGATTGACAATTATCTTCTCCAAAGTTTGCTGACAGTTGATTCCATAGTTCACTTGGTTTGCAAAAATCCACTAATATCGCTGCTATACTGAAATAGTTTGAGAAAAGAGGTCAAGCTACATGTCTATACACAATGTTATCCTCACAGAGTTCGTTGGAGAAGATCTAAGTAGTTAAATAATAAAATCAGCTTCTACTCTGTGGGATGGGCTAGGCTGAAGAATACCAGTTGACTCAGGGTTCACTAGTAAACCAGGGGCAGGTGTAATTTTGGTCTCCACATACCTAGTCCAACCATACTAACCATAGAAAGTTGCTGTGTACATTTACTAAGGAATAAGCCCCTTTGAAATAGTCTCCTCAGTGTAGCTTAACTAGACTAATTGTTACTGAACAATATGCAACATATGGTTTTTTTCCCCTAACATTTATCTAGCAATTTTTAAAAGAAGGAAACTCACATTGATCCTACCTTTTATGGTGAATCTCTGAGCACTCCAAAACCAACTGGGTTGGTTCTTTTCTTCAAAACCCAAGGCAAAATGATGTACCAGTTTTGTATCACTAATGTTCCAAATTTCTTGAATTTTGTACCCATTCACCAAGTAACTGGAACACCTCCTTGAGGAGGGACCAACTGAACATTTTGTTACTTTCTTCTAGGAGAGATGTAAAACATGGAGTTTGTAGAATGCAGTGATACAAAATTGATATGAACTTTTATATATATATATTTGTGAATATAATGATATATATTTTAGGTGTAACCTGGAGCCCAAAGTTGAAATATTTCTATCCCCTGACCCATGGTACTATAAAACCTTTGATTGGTGAACAAAATTATACAAAATGTTGGTTACACATATTTTGGAAGTAAAACAATGTTGGTTTCAGAGTGCTCAGGAATCTCCAGAGAAGGTATATTAATTACTTACTTGGGGGATGGGTACAAAACCTGAGATTACATAACAAGATGGTACAAAACTTTGGCCTGGTTTCTGAATGAAAACCAATTTTTTATATTTGTTGGTTCATTAAAAAATGGCAGGAAGATTCAACTACAGTGGTACCTCGGTTCATGAACTTAATTCGTTCCGCGACTCTGGTTGCGACCCGAATCAAATTTTCCCATAAGGTTCATGTAAATACGGTTAATCCGTTCTGACCCCCCCGAATTTGGTCGCAACCCAATTTTGGTTGCGTCCCGAATCAAATTTTCCCATAAGGTTCAATGTAATTACGGTTAATCCGTTCTGAACCATATGTATTTTTTTTTTTAAAACCACAAAAATATGAAACAAAATACAGTACGAAGAGAGAAAATGCTAACCTTGCTCGACGTGACATCTGGCGTGGAGGACAGGAAGGTGGGTGGGGAGGCAGTTATTGCTTGGAGGGAGAGTCCCCCTCCCTACAGGAAGCCATGACCACCTGTCACGGGAGGGAAAATGGCCGCAGATCCTGTTCGTCACCCAATCTGGCGTTCATGAACGGAAGCAAAATTTTGTGAATGGTGCTGTTCGTGACCTGAATTGGTCGTGAACAGAAGCGTTCGTGACCCGAGGTACCACTGAACAAGGTGCAAGAAGACAACACTGCTAAGTTGACTGGCCAACTGAGACTGGCCAAAATGCTAGAAATCCTAGCAGAATGCTAGAATTGGCTTTCTCTCTCCTCTTTAGCATTTATTGTGTGCAATTGTGGATTATCTTGTACTCTTATTATGTGACAGGTAGATACTCCAAATAGAACCCATATTACTTGAACTGCTTTCATCCCAAACTGAAGCAATTGCATGAAGCATCTTGCTAATTGGGCTAAATGGCACATTCACACATTAGTACTGAGAGTCCTTCACCACTGAATCTCAGCTCCAAAGCAGACATTAAAGAGTTCTATGTCTTAAAATAGCCCCCCTTCTCCCCCCCCAGCACAAGAATATAATTCTATGTAATGTAGCCTTTTGGTGGCTGAGGGAATGGCCATGATATCGCAAAGTAATAATTATGAAAAATGTCAAAGCAATATCAAACCTTTTGACAAAAACAGTATTTTCAAGGGCTCAGGAGTACTTTGGACCTTTTCTCTTTCAAAAAGCATATTGTTTATGCCTGCTTTTGCCTCAAAATGGTTGGCAAAAGAGGGATTGGGCTGACAGGTAACCCACCTCTGTGTTACATAAATAATTTTTAAATAATGATGAAATGCCTAGAATGGGTATACCTGCTTATTAACAGACATAGAAACAGCAAAATTTCTAGCACAGTAACTAATATACTGGAAACTCAGCTCGTGCTTAATTTCTAACACATTGGGTGAAGTTATACAGATGGCTAGAAAGTCACTTCCCCCAGAATGTGATAAGGAAAAAGATAATGGGAAAATGAATGGGTTCACCTATCACAATAAACCATAGTTTCCTTAATCAAGGTTCATTAAAGAAGCCACAACTGGCTAGGTTCACACAATTCTCTTAGCATTAACCAGGTTTTAGAATCACAATGTCTGTATTTATACAAGATACTAAACCAAAATGAAAGAAACCAAGTTATGGTTTAACATGAGATATGAACCCAGCTGATAAATGAAGACCATTTATTTTGGGTGTAGAAGAGGGAGGAGCACCCTTCTTCTAAAGTTAAAATCATAGCCTTTGATACATGAAGGGAATTGTGAGAGGAATCTGAAAGAATCTCATATGAAAGTTGTTCAGTATTCCAGTGATTAAGAAATCATTATATTTATTATTGAAAAAGTATGTGGTGATTATTTCTATGAAATGTAGAAATTTGTTCTTTTGAAAAATATACTCCTGACATGTGATTTCAAACTATCAAGGAAAGTAGACCACACAAACTGGCTTGACTATTTTGTAATATCTTGGTGAGATTTCCTAATTCTGCTTATTTTTTTCAAGAAAGGTAGAAACAAAAGTATCTCTTAAATTTCAGGTTGTTCTTTCTTTTTTCCCCAAATCCCTCCACATAGCTTTCTTCAGGACATAAATGCATAACTTTTATCTTTATCATCTACCTACTGACTGTACCTAACTACATCACATTTATTTCAGTATGACTTTCTCCCAACAGCTGGTTTAGGATCCGAACCTTTACCATTTCAGGTTAAGGACATCCATGAGATGAACTGCGAGATTCTGGGAAGTTTTTACAGTCCTCGGAGAGAGAGAAGAAAAAAGAATTACCCTAAAGTATGCTCTCCCTCTTCCCCTGGTTTCTCTCTCTGTTTCCCATTCCCAACAATCTCGTGCTTCTTCAAGGCAGGTTAGCAGCCAGACTGGAGAATTGGAGGGAGGGTTTGTTAAAAATTAATGGGCGCTTTTCTTGGGCCGCATTAGGCCAGCCTGGCTCTTGGCTTCTATCAGAATCCATCCAACCCAACCGTCTCCATGCTCTGAACCCATAAAGTGGTGGCGGAGATTCTTTCCTCCTTTGCTGCCTTCACAGACTTGTAGGGCAGCCTGATCACGTGCACGAGCCCTGTTTGTCTGGCCTTGGAGACTCTCGTCTATGCGTGGAGCCGGAGCTCACTTTCCTATTTACATTCTGCCTGCCCTGGGCCTAAGCGGGAGGCCAAGCCGAGCTCACTTGCTTCTGTAGCATTTGCCTGGAGTTCCCCATTGGCTCCCTTCCCCCAACCCTCATTGCCTTGCGAGACGTGGGAAGAAGGAGCAAGTGGAGAAGATAAAAGGGAGCTGCGTGCGGAACAAATGTGCTCGAGGGTGGCTTTCGGTGATGGAGCAGAACCTTGTAAATGAGAGATTTCCGTTCACAAGACTCCGCTTGCACGGTTCCTGTCCTGCCCTTGAACTGCTAGGCGAAAGCTTTGCATCGTAACAAGAATGTAAATCAAATCGAGCCTGCCTGCCTGGCTCCGGGAGAGAGCGCGGCGAACAACGCTTGGCTCGGTTGCTAAGTGCTGAGAAGTGGAAGGTTTCTGCTCGCAGCCACCGCCAAGCCGGTGGTCTGTTTGCCAGGCACTGTTTACTCGGTGCGCCTGCACAAATGCGCTCCCTGTTTACCAGGCAGAGCTGGCCGGAGGCTCTCATTTTCACCAGAAGAAGCTAGGGAGGACTCCATGAGATTGGCAGCAGTCCATGCTCAGCCACGATCTTTGGGATTAATCCATTGTTCCCTCAAATCGCTCGCTCGGACTGTTTGGAATTGCTCGCCATACATGTCAGCCAAAAAAGAACATAAAATTCAAAAATGGTCAGGATTCTGCTCACTAGTACAACGGAGAGAAGGAACAAAGTGGGGTATACCTCTAACATGTAGCTGCTGAGGGCTCTTGAGAATCATACCCTCTGACCCTGAAGTGTTGCTGCATAATTCCAGCCGTGTTTGGACAGGCAGGTAGACTTGAGAGAGGAAAAAAAAGCATTCCGCAGCAGTTGAAAAACACTTTTCTTTAAAAGGCTGGTGAGAGATGGTAGTTTTATTTAAGAGCTCACCCCACCTTCATTTGTTTTGTCCTTTTATGGCCTCCGGTCAATCAGGTTTGCAGGACTATAACAGTAAAACCTGAAAACCTTGTTAAGCTGATACAAGGCTGGGGCACGGAGGAGTAGGGGAGGCTGCAAGCACAGCTTTATCACACTATTTCCAGCTCTCAGAAGGAGAAGAAAAACATCTGTCTCCAGCTCACACACACCAGATCTGAGCCCTGATATTGAAAACACGTGCTGGCATTTTTCAGTACCGCCTCAAATTCAGCCCTAAAGGGATCTCGATTCTATGAACCATCCCCCCACTTTATGAAATTAGTTGGCTAAGAAAGGTGTTTTCAGACACCCGTTTTACAGCTCCATTTGACATTTATTTGATAATGCCCATTTCTGTACAGCCTGGTAAAACCAAAGTATTGTGACAGATGATTGTTGATGAATATGCAGGAAAAAGGTTTCTCTTTAGTCTTATTTCTGTTTAGAAGATCCCTTAGAGCTCTTCCCAAATACGTGTGTTTGCCACCCGATGTTTCTGTCGTGCTGAATGTCAGTCAATATATGCATCTAACAAAGCAGTGGATCGAGCCAATATGTAATCCTGCTTTGGTGGCAATTCCGCCTTAGTCCTGCTTACCTATCAAGGTGTTTTGAGCTGCAAGAGTGCCAGAAAACAGGATTGATTAGGACACGGCAGACATCCTTTCTGGGGAGGAAGTCAAAGCAAGCCCCTTAGAGAAGGGAATTAGCATCTTCAGCCAAACCATTGGCCTACGTAGGTCATTGTTCAGGTGCTGTGGCCTCGGGGACCCCTGCACCCGTTTTTTTAAAGAATCAAAATGGGTTATCCCACCACTCAGTCAACCCCTACAGTAATCCGATTAGCCCCACTGCCTTTAAAGAAAAAAGTGCCTGGTGCCTGATGGCCTTCAGGAAAGCAGACAAAAGCCTAAAAGGCAAAACCTCCGGGCGGACAGCGGGAGGTGGAGGTGTGTTAATATTCAATCCGGAGCTAGATAGCAGGTACTGAGAGGTGCTTCCCATTGTGGCAAATCACCATATACAGTTAAATTTGCCACTCGAAGTCCATTGAAAAGCAAAAGCAATGAAGGAGACAAAGTGTCCCCACTGGTACCCTGGAGGGGGAGAGATGGGCTGGATTTTCTCCAAACTGGCTTTTGTGAACCTCGGCATGCTGACTGGGGATGATGGAAATTGTAAACCAGCACTTCTCAAGGGTGTGGGGTTGAAAAAAAATATCTAAAAGTGCAGAAATAGACTTTCTGCGAGGAGCCCTACCCCTTCACTTTTTCTTTTTCTCCATTCCAAAGTTACGTTACTGAAGCCTTTTGGACTTCAACTGTTCCAAAACCAGCACAGGATGAAAGAGGCTGGGCATCGGAGCTCGGGAGGGTTTACAAGATAATCTCTGCTAGACCACAGTCTCCAGATTGGCGTATGTGTGCTGCCTGGGTGACAGTTCTTGTTGTGTGTCTGGAGGTGAAAGAGCAACTCTGCGCACAGAGTTCCCTGGCAGCACAAATCAATGATCTTGAAATGGACAAGTAGAGAGCTTCTGAGTTTCCCCAGCTATTTTCTAAGAACAAATAAAAGGCTAGCACCATCGCAAAATGTTAACATGCAAGCCAACACAAGCCAACAACGTCACTCATGGGCCTCCAGAGTGCAGCAGATCAGAGGTCAGAATTTTCTTGACCTGACCAGTCACAAACAACCAGGCGGGACACTTCACTTTCGTAAGCACCAAGATGGAGCCTCCACTTAAGTGACTATCAGGCACAGCAGCAACAATAAGGAAAAGGACACAAACAAACAAGAGCATGGATCTCTGCTTGCTGGGGATGGGGAATGGGGGGTGGAGGAAGAAACCACACTGAAATACAGATCAAAAATATCTTTCTTAGCAATAAATTTTGTTGAAATCTATATTTGCCAATTGTTTGCTTGCACTCACAACAGTGTATGTAAATACTGAATTCCATGTGTTTAGCAGGTTTCTACTTACGATGTGATTCTAGAGCAAGTCTCTCTCGATATTGCATTTTTTGTCCCTAAAGGGAAATATCCAGTCTACTTTAAAGCAGATTGCAACAAAGCCCTTGCAGGCAAAGCAGAGTGGTGGCAATATTGTAATTTACACACCCACATTCGTACACACACACACACACAGCTCTGTACTTCAATGTTATTTACAGTCTCCGGTATTTTGTTTGTGCTTCAAGGACGGGAAGTGTGTGAAGAAGGCGGGGGGGGGGAGGCAATCGGTGAACCCCACTGATGGCTCTCCGCTTGTAAAGAACCAGCGAGGCCTTCTTGCCCCTCTGTCCAGGCAGCATCCCATATCACTAAGTTCAATTAACAGCTTCTAAAACAGGCAACCGCAGCGCTGAAAGTCATTTGCAGACTTCACCCCCAAAACAAACCCCTCCAAATTCTTAGCACTTAGGACCAACTGCGTCGTGTACACCGGGGCGGGGGATTTCTAGCACCGCACGGGAGGGGGTAGGTAATTTGGAACCGACTCAAAGGGCTGCTGGCTCTCCTCTTTTGTGACCGAATTTCCAGGCAGTTAAACTTCTCCGACGACTGTGACATCTGCAGCGTTGCCAGTCGCACAGAAACTCTTTCCCTCCCTTCCAGCCCAGCCCAGCCCCCTCCATCCATCAGTAAAGGTGCTGGGCGGGGAGGCAGCAAAAAACAACATCAAAGAACCAGAACGCGGGGGAGGGGAAGGAGAGGAGCACAGTGGCGAGAAAGAAGGGAAAGAGACCCGAAACACGATCGGGCTGGGACCCCTCGCTCTTCTAAAGCCGGGAGGACGTGGGTTCAGGTCGGCCTTGACCGGAGGGACAAAAAGGTCGCAGTCCGAAGTGAAAATGGGACTCTAATGGGAAAGAGGCGCGTGGGCATTTCGTTCCCCAAATAGAGGCAGGGAGGATCGATAGCTAGATTAAGGGGCTACTGGATCTAGGGTCTATTTTCTTTCTGTTTGCACCGGCGACTGGAAGCCCAAATAGACCGGGGTGATTGCTTTGTCTGTCGGTGCCAGAAACTCGGTCAAACTCTCCGGCGCGGCTTCCTTCCTCCTCCCCGGGAGTCGGTGCAGCTCCTCCACCCCTCCAAGCTCCTTGGCCTTCCCGCCCTGGTGGCTCCGGGGGCGGAGGGAGGAAATTGAGGGTGGGGAGCGGAGAGGACAGCCGCGAGGGAACTTTTCATTCCACCCTTCTGGTTCGTTCACCCGTTCCCCTCCCCCACCGCAAGCTGTCTGACAGGAAAATAAAAGGAAAGAAAAAAGAAAACAGGAAAGTTAACCAGCCAACGGGGGTGGGGGGAGGAGTGACAGGCGGAGCGGGATGAAGGAGAAAAGGCAGAGACCCACCGAGCTAATAATGGTGTCCGGCTGCATAAGGGGGAGCCTTGAAACGGGCCCGGCGAAGCTGCTGGGGAGGAAGTGGAAGCCGTGAGCGAAGGAGGCTGCTGGAGGGGAAGGGGGAGGGGAAGCGAGGCAGCGCCATCTTTTCGTGTCACACAGTCCCAGAGACTGACTGCCTCCTCACCCAGGCGCCGCCGCCGCTCTCCATCTTATCGCTCGTTCGCGGGCTTGCTTCTGGCCACTAGAAAGAGTGCCTTTGGGTAGCCTAATAGAGGGAGGCTCGCAGCCCTTCAGCGTACAGAGCAGGCAGACAGCACCCCCACCACCACCTCCCGCACCAGCCTTCCTTCCGCTCCGAGTGTTAGTCGCTGGTGTGGGGCAGCAACCAAGCCAACTCCGGGGCTTCCCTTCTCGTGCGCTGGCCCTTCTTGGCTTGGTGAGTCAGCGCTGTTGCAAAGAAGGGAGGCCGTGTCAGGCCTAGGGCTAGGTTTGCTTCCGTGCGGAATAGCAGAAGGGCATGTGGTGCGCACTGATTTCCCTTCTCTCTCCCCCACACCATCCATAGCTCCCGCTCCCTCGCCAAGGCCGCCATTTGGCCCCTTTGGGTTTTCTCACCCACTGGCGGAAGAAACCTTGGGCTTCAGGAGAGGAGGCGCCAAGAGTAGCCAAGTGGCAACTTCCCGCCTGAGAGAAGCCTCTCTTCGTGCCCTTTTTGCGTTGCTTTTCTGTGACTGCGAGGAGAGCCTTAGCTGCCCGCGGTGCACCGCTAAAGCCCGGCCAAGTTGGCGCCCGGGCGTTTCTTATTCTTGTGGCTGTTTCTTTCTCGCTTTCTGCCCTTCCCCCACCTCGGGCTCGCAGGGCAGCGTAGGTTGCCGGCTCCCAGCCCCTCTTTCCATCCTCGGGGCAGGGTTCGCTGCCTCTCTTGCTCTGGGGCCTGTGCCAAGGAAGACTCGGCAGCGCCGGTTCGCTCTGAAAAGAGCTGCTCGCTTGCCTCGCCACACAGGTCGTAGCTAAGTCATGGGTGGTATCACAGCTTGCCTCGGGAGATTTTATCTTATTTTCTCTCCCCCACCCCCGCCCTTTCCCAGTAGCTTTATCTCAGACCGTTTAGAGGAGGGAGGACGCTTTTCATTGTGTTTGGCAGGGTCACCTGCCTGCCCGTTCTAGGCTGCTGTTGAATGGCGCTTCGTGCTGCAAAGATTTGCGCGCTCCGGCTCTGCCCTTCCTTGGCACCGAGAAGCTCCCTTGGGCCTGGCGCGCTGGAGAGCGCGAGGCACAGGCAGGGAGCCCGCTGGCATCCAAAGCGTTGGCTCTGCCGGCAGCGACGCCCGGGGAAACCTAGCCTAGTCTGCGCTCGCTCAGTCTGTTAGCTCTGGCTACCACACAGGAGCAACCGCACTGCCGTCTCTCGGACCTGCTGATGCGGGAGCGAGGAGGGAGGGAGAGCGGGAGCAGTGGTTGGTGAAGGGGGATTTGATGGGTGGTTGGCTCCGCTTCGGGAGGGGAGGGAGGTTGGCTGCGCCTGGTAATGAGGGATATGAGGGAGAGGGAAGGGCGGGTTGGTTGAGCTGAGAAGGGGAGGGCCGCCTGCCATTAGGGATGGGAAATCTGAAGCGGGGGTAGATGTGCCTGAGGTTTTGTGTTTTGGTGGGTTTTTTTTGTTTTTGTTTTTAATCCGAGCGTGTGCGGGGGGGGGGAGGCTCTTCATCCCAGAGAGGCGGGAGGCGTGCCTTCTGTTTCTAATAAAGGAAGCGACTTTTCTCGAAGGAAAAAGGAAGGTGCTGCTGGTGGGGGAATTGCTTAAGATGATGGAGGTGTTAGTTGCCTTCTGGGGAGGGGTGTGCGTGTGTGTAGTCTTAGAAATGCAAAGAGTGGCAACACCTATGCAAAAGGATGGAGGAAGGGAAGAGCGTTTCGGTGCTTTGGGGAGGGAATGTTAAAAGCAGTGGCCCCAGGGAAGGTTGGATTTGCTGCTGATTGTCGGCTGCCCCATGGGAAAAGGATTAATAGTTTGCAGATTGATGCTTGCTGCTCCTCGGAAAAGGGGTTTTCTGGAGAGACATTGGCTGCCCTCGTAATAAAAGGGTGTGTTGCGTTTAGCTACCTGCCCTAGGGAAATGAGATTGGCGAAGACTCTTTGTGTGCTGCATGCGCTGCTGGATGGCCCCGTTGGAAAAGAGGCAGCCACCGGCGTCGGGAATGTTTGGCAGAGACTTGTCAGAGGGGATTTGATGTGCGTTATGCTGGGGGAGGTGTCGGGCTGCGCTTCGCCTGTTGGGATTTCAGAGGGGAGGTAGGAGAGACATCTCCTGTTTCTAATAAAGGAATCGGCTTTTATGGAAGGATAAACGCAGGCAACTGAAGACGTGTGGGCTGCAGCCGCCGAACTTCTAGCTGCTAATCTTACTGCCAAGATGAAAACCTTTTCCGATCCTTTGAAAGACGACAGAAGCCTGACATACACGGTGGCGGCAGCCTCAGAAATACACGCTCCCCTGTCCTCTACGTAGAGCATTTCTCGTGCCCTCCCAACTTCTGAGGGGATCAAATGAGCAAAGGGAAACAACGAGGCACAACCCCTCCTAACAGTTCCGGCTTTGGGGGATTGCCAAGTTTTCTTTGACTTAGGGGAACTCTGGGGATGACTCATCATGCACCAGGGTGAGGTTTACAAGGGCTTTCTTTTCTTGTCACCTGCAGTTGCTGACCCCGTTGGCTCCAAGGAAAGAGCTGCGACAGGCGGCTTCTGAGAAGGCCTAGCTAGAGCCCCAGTCTGGCTCCTGGGAAATTCCCCTGCGAGTACCAAGAGAAAGCCACCCAGGGCCAAGAAGGCGAATGAGCTGAGAGGGGGAGGGAGATTTTCTTCCGGCCTGGGGCCTTGAAGTCCAGGATTGCAAACCTACCCGCAGTGTCTTGGGGATAAATGCCAGCATGCCTAATGTCCTCTTCTGCGAACCTTTGAGCCTTCTTTTGACTTCTGGCAAAAGTTTGGTAACTTTTGCTTCTCTGCAGATTATAAGCTGTTGTGTCAGCAGCTCAAACATGGGGTTAAAAAACAAATAACTTACCATGCTGCTAAATGCTTTTAAGATGCAAGCTACAGTCTGGCCAATAGATCTGACTCAGTAGTGCATTCCATGGACTTTTAAGTATACCAGGGTCATTGTGGCTCTGTCCAATGCTTTGGTGACCAGCCTAGGCACGATTACTGAAACCACTCTATCCAGATGCTTAAGTATGAATCTAAGGCACATTTACTTCAACATAGTCATATTTAATATATCAAGTTTTTCTTCAGTGTCAGTATGCCTGTCTGGCTGAGAAAGATGTCCTAGTTCTGACCTCTCTTTGTTATTTAGTTTTCTATATATTAGATGAATCTAGTTTTATGTAAAGGTTCTTGTAAGGGTGTATCCCTCAGTTGCCTTAAATGTGCTGAATTCAGAATTTCAGAGGCTTCTGCTGTTGTGTAGCTTGCAAGATTTAAGTGTTTCAACTACATTTCATCAGGGGCTGTTCCCAGCAAGGGTATTGTTGCAATGGGCTGTAATCTACAAATGCAATAAATATATTTGCCTGGAGGTGCTGTGTTTTTACTTGCATCTCATACTTGTAGCTTATAGAAATACTGAGGAAATAGATGTGATTATGTAAAATTTAGAAACTGTAACATTTTGAACTAAGGAATGCTACCTCTGACACAACCTTCGATGGCCATGCTTGCATGACACCCTGAACCACAAACTGGCCAAATACATTTTAGCTAATATGTCACTTAATGATGTTTAAGAGCATCCTGCAAACTCAGAAAGTTGAACTAACTGTATTTAGCTTGTCTGTGGGTATACCTGCAAATACAGATTGTGAAATGATTTTTCCTGCATAGGGTGATGATGTACAGTTCTTAGTAGCCTTATAAATTACCTTTGTCTGTGAAAGGAAGGTTAGTTGCAGTCTATCTGGAACTGCTTTGTCAGCTCTGAGAACTGATTAACTGAAGTGATATCACTGGCTCCATTGAGAAGCATTTTCTCCAATGAGTGATCAGGCGACAGGGAAACATCTGTTTAATCCATGATAGTTACACATAGGCAAATCATTTATCTGTGCTGCAATTCTGCAGTTTTAAAATAAATAAGAAATCTGTATGAAACCAATGTACCCCCATCCCCTGGCAGATCAAACTGGCAGAATTTCTCAAAGTTAGATCACCTTGCTTACCCTACTGCAGCTTTCTTCAACCAGATATCCTCCAGGAACATTGGACAGTACCTCCTATCATTCACAGCCAGTAGATCATTGGTCATGAAGTTGTGAATTATGGGAGTCACTATTCAGAGGGCACCAGGTTGGGGAAACATACTCTATAATTACTTCTGCCTTTTGAAGCAAGCAAAGTTTACGCATTTATGTGTGTGTCTTGGTCCCCACACACAGTTGCAACCACCCGAGTGTAGAATTAGAACCCAACGGGCTTTCCTTTAAAATAATTTAGTCTCATCCAGCAAGTTAGTCAGGTTGAAAAGCAGCCTCAGGGTGGACCTCTGAGATTTGCTGCAGTTGTTCCTCTTGCTTTGTCCCAACTTAGGTTTTTCTCTCTCTTGTCTTCTGAAAATTTAAGGAAACAAGTATGTCTGTTTAGTTGCTGTTCTTTCATGGGGTGGCCTATTAAACCCCAGCTGAGGTGAAGATGAGGGAAAACAAAGAGGACTCCTAGCTCTCATTCTACAGAAGGCAGCCTAATGTCTAGTGTGTGTTTCCTTTGAACATCTTTCCTTTGCAAGGTGGTCCTGACAGCAGAATTACCTGCCTAGTTCCAGTAAAGCCATCACATATGTGAGATGGGCAGCTATATAAACTGAACAAACAAACATATAAATAAAGCCAGTAAGACAGCTACCCTTCCCCCCCTTTTTTGCAGCTGCTGTACTAGGAGCAGGGCTAATATGCCTCTCTGTGTTGCAGAGATCCGGAGCCTGGATTAACAAATCCTTGTAATTTCATTACTGTCTAACGTGAGCAATTGGAGCCTGCAATAGACTGGGCAGAGAGGAAATGGGTGCCATTTGGCTTGACTGGGATTAGCCCAGGCAGAAAGAAGTTAGCAGATTTAAAGAGTCTCCCCTGCATTTTTGAGACTGATGCTTTCCTGAAAAACAAGAGTGTTTGCAAACTGATCGGTCTGTTAAATTTATAGTTCAGATGCAGACCAGAAAAAAACTGAGTTTAGCTGAATATGCACCTAGACGTATCCATTGGAGTTCAATGAGATTCCCAGTTTAGGTATCTGCATACTGGGGAGGCTGTTTTCAGACTGACGTAGAATTAAAATCTCAGAACCAAACTCTCTTTGGTTTTACTTACAAAAACAAGCAATCAGGCAGCCCTCTGGACAATTTCATTTCTCAGGCCTACAAACAAGGTTTTCTGTTTAAATGCTGAACCCATTTCAGTCTTTTTCCTGTTTTGTGTCTTGAAATATTGGCATTCACAGGGGAGGCATTCCTGGTGTTAGAAAGTTTTCAGTGACGTTTTGTGCTTTGCCAGAAGCTCTTGCTTGTGATCTGTGTAACTTCAAGAAGCCAGGGAATCCTTTGTTGGATGCCTCTCAGTCATTGAAAAAAAATTTTTTTTGTCTTTTTCCTTTTCTGTTAAAAACACATGCTCTAAAACTCCCAAGACTTTCCCCAATTCACACCATTTCTTCAGCCCAGCTCTAAGAATTCGCATTGTCATTTCCTCTGCCTGGTGCTGTGAAAGCTCTCCAGCCTGAACGGAAAAGCAGCTGTCTCATACTAACTACTGGGCCACAAGAACTCTCCAGCACTGTGTGCGCTACCTCAAACTGGGGTTCTGGCTTGGCATCTTGTGTGCTTCTAGTTTGCAACAGGGAGGAACCCACAGTAGCTCTGAGACTGCCACCATGGTGGCTCTAAAGCCCCAACCCCAGGAAAAAGAGGATTGCTGCTTTTGGAGTAGAAAGAGGCAGAAAAAGACTCACCACTTGTATCCAATCATTAAAGCCAAAGCTGGTGTTGGCTGCAAGATTGTGGCTTTCCCCCCTTTCCCAGCATTGTAGTACACTTTAGCAGAGAAGCAGCCCAATGGCTGGTATCCAGAGCTTGCTGTTCAAAACTGAGTTACCAACCTGTACCTTGACCATACCACCTTGGATGCTGAATGGGAGGGGGGCACTTTTGGGGATGACCAAAAACTGTGCCCTCCCATTACCTTTGCCCTGTTCCTGACACTGGTTTTCCAGATGCAGCAGACAAGAGGCTTGTATGGAAGGTCATAGAACCTATATCCCTTACGTGCAGTCTGAAGTCTAGCTATGCCATTACCCCAGGCTGCAGTAAGGGGAAACTGTTACTTCTGCCCCTCAGGTTGTCTGCATTCTTGCAGGCTTGGATGTGAATGTCTGAATTGGTCTGTCAATTTGTTTCAAGGGATTTATAGCCAAATGGCACTCAAGCTTGCTTGGATTAAAATGCCTTGATTAGAATGCCTGAGCCTTAACCAGGTTAAGATACTTCTTTCCCCATTTAGGTGCCATTCAACTGTCTTTGGGCTTCTGTGCTACAATTCCCAGCATGGGGGTTACTTGTTCGAAATCCTGGAAGTTGTAGTTTCAGTATGTGGGGAAGGTACTAGATAGATGACATCTGAAGGATAATTTTAATTTACTCAGGTATCCATAATAAATAAAGGATGCACAAGGCATGCATATCATAATATAAAATGAAGTGATATAAAGCCTGTCCACATTACTGTTGAAATGATACAAAGCCTCTCCACATTACTGTTATTTTGGCCCAGCAATGGTTATAGGACTCTACATGCTATAGATCACTAATGCAAAAAATAACCTTATTCACATCCAAAATTCCAAGTCAAAATGAGCCTGGCTTACTTCTCTGGGAACCATTCCTGTCTTTATTCAGACCTGTAGCTTTTAGGTGAAGAATCCATAAAATATTTGGATCCTGAATCTAAGTAGTCTCGCTAAACTGGATTAATTGGATGGGAGAAAGTGACAAAAAGGGAAAAATGATGAAAATCACTGGACACATTTATTCAAGCACTCTTGTGTATTCATCCAAACACAGTCTCAGAGAATTTGGGAAGTATTATTTCCTAACTCAAACTACATGGGGTTGGTCTAAATAAGTTATATCAGATATGCTTTTATATAAACACGGTTAGAAACTGGTCCTTGCCCTAAGATCTGACAATTTACAGCTTTTCTAAGAGATTCTGTTTCATTTGTTTCTAGTGGAGGTGGGACATCTATTATTTGGGTTGGTCAATGGAAATGGAGCCTTGTGCTATGGGATTGTGAGGAGAAAGTCAGGAAGTTTGAGGGTGTGACTGATTTGCCTCCTCTTCATCTGTCCTCTCTTGCTTGCTTGCCTCACCAGTTCTCCCTTACAAGCCAGCTGTCTCTTCTGAGAGCTAAGAGAACTGAACAAGGTTGCAGAGAGTAGCCCTTTCAGAGCTTGTCACCAATGCTCTGTGATTGGTTGTCAGAGCAGCAAGAGGCTAGACTCCCCTTTCACACCATCAGGCATGTCACTGGCTTCCCTTTTCCTGCTGTACCCCAGGAATGACAGGCAGCTCAACCTTCTGCTCTGTTGCAAAGGGCAGCTCTTAGTGAGTCCCCTTGGAAACTCTCCCAGGATTTCCAGGCCCAACATGCAAGCAGTCAAACTGGCTAGGCTATAAACAGCTACTAATGGCCAGAGTTCAACTGCAACAGTTCTGGCAGGGCCTGATGTAGGTGCTTAAAATAATAAATAAATATTTCCTTCTGGAGGATTATCTTTTCAGTTAACCAAAGTAATTTCATTGTTGGTTCTCAAGTTGGTGTGTTCTGAAAACATTTGTATGCCACACATGGTAAAGGCAGATGATATTAAATGGTCCAAAATGGCAGTAAACTCTTCTCATTATATTAAGATGCATTGCTTCATTGCCTTCATTTCACTCACTGCTCACCACCTATTCAGTGGGTAAATTCCTGACTTCTGCCCCAAAGCCTTGCCTTGAATATGCAACCAGGTTCCCATTCAAAGTATATTTGCTCTGAAGGAGAAATAAGGGACCTGGGCCTCTCCCACCATCTCAGATGTTGCTGATTATATCTCCCAGCCATGTAAGCAAGAAGCTGTATTTGGTGGCTCACAATGTCCTTACCTGTGCTTTAAAATAAGTAGTGTTGATTTTTCAAGTATACATTATCCATTTTAAAAATTTCCAGTTTATTATTCATTTATTATATACAAGTTGGTTTATGATCATGTTGACAGAATTTGTTAAATTGATTTAAAGAAAAAAAATACATCAAATCCTTTTCTCACTGAGGTGGAGTTCTCACCAGGGACAGATGAGGTAATAAACCTATATCAGAACAATATCACTTTATACTACAGGTGGAGTCTCATATATTCCAACAACATCTCTATGTAATGAGGGGTGTTTCTTGCAATCTCTTCAGCATTTAATTATTTATTTTGTTTGGGGTTGTTAATTTGAAGTGACAGGGGGCAAGTTATCAAATGTGTCCTGAAGTGGCATTGTCAGGAGAGTGCTGCACCTCATCTATTGTTTTTACAACTGGACCAGAGATAGGAGGAATAGTATGAGAGAAAACTATAGTACTCCCATCTAGATACAGTAGATCACCATTGTTCACTAACAACTTTTCCACTGATCTGGAGGTTGCTTCTGTCTGGAACAGAGATAATGGCTACTTTCTGAATAGTGAACTGTGGAGCAGAATTATGGTAGATACTCCTTTACTAAATGGGAGGCACCTATGTGGTGGAAATAAATAGCACATTCCCATCCACTTGGCTATGGATGATTGGTATTGTAGTCCATCTGATTGCCATGCACTCCGCTGAGAATTGTAATTCAATAATATTTGGAGGCCTCTTGGGTACAATAGTTACTCTTCAACAGTCCATGAAGAAGGATATGTGGATCTTTTGGATCTTTTGCCCCCTTTCAACACATCACAGCTGAATGAATTCACTGGTATACAATCTTTGTGGCCTCCATGCTGCATCTGCCAGCCTGCATCTGAACCTAGGGGCATACACACCCTCTCTTACTCATATGCTCACAAAGACACAAACTCTCCCTTCCTCCCTCCCTCCGGTGTGTGTGTGTGCACACGCCTTTGAGTCAGTGTTGACTCCTGGTGATTACCTGGATGAGTCCCTGCAGTTTTCTCAGCATGATTTTGGAAATGGTTTGCCATTGCCTTCTTCCTAGGGCTGAGAGTGACTGGCCCAAGGTCACCTGGCTGGCTTTGTCTCTAAAGTGGCACTAGAATATTGTCTCTCAGTTTCTAGCCCCTCTCTCTCTCTCTCTCTCTCTCACACACACACACACACACAAAATTCTCAGTGATTTCCATGTCCTCCACTGGGTGGAAAGACTCAAGGAGAAATTTTGCTTTCCCTAAGCCTAACCATGGCAAGACAGAATATATATATATATATTTAAAAATGAATAGAATCTTCTTAAATTTACACCAGAGCTGAACTGCACTGGTAAGTTCTACAAATGATATATACATGATCATATATTCACCAAAGCAGAACTTTTTTTTTTTTGACAGGCCAGCTCGGTCCTATTTTTGTTTTTTCAATGTTAAGGTTTCAGAGATAGAGAGGCCTTCTGAGTTCTCTCTCACTTGCCGGCTGTGTGTGTGTGTGTGTGTGAGTGACATGCCTGACTGAAACATGTTCTTTCCTGTCTAGTGACTGTACCAGCATTTTGTGTATATACCACTATGGACGCCAGCTGATGTGTCCAGTAGAACTGTAACCACTGAGAGTTTTTAATCCTTTCTGCACTATTCCTAGTTGGGTCTACTCAGAAGCAACACCCATTAATTACCCAGGAGCCTGCTTCCAAGTCAGTTCATTTAGGATTACAGTCCAAGCATGTGACTTTCTAAAATAAAACACAATACCTGTTAAAACATGGCTCTGCATTTGGGTGGATGTCTCAGTGTGTTGTAGTTTGTAACAGAAAATGTTGCTACCACAAAATTTGGTTACTCTGTGCAGCAAAGGCATAACACAAGAAACCGGAAGACTGGTTGGGAAAATACAGTAAATGGAATTCTAGATTGCTGCATAAGGAATTCTAGCTAGTGCAGCCAGGTGTGTGTGTGTGTTTTAAATAAACAGCAATTTCAACGTCTTTTATTTTCCTGATGGTGAAATCAGGCGTGCAAGACTGATCATATCTGCTGTATAAGGCCAAGCCAAGGTGGCCTTGTTTTGCTATTCAGATTTCTACACTCCCATTAAACCAGGCTCCCAGGAAGCGACAGCAGCAGCTTGATTTAAGGCACACTCAAGGAGGGCCATTCAGAGCTCAGAATTGCGTTGAGTTATTTGTAGTTTTTTTCCTCGGCGCTGCGCGTCTTCGTAGCTGAGCAGAGCGCTAATGAATTTAATCCCAGCGACACCCTTAGGAAGGAGAAAAGGACTGAGTCACGGGCGGACGTTGATCAGGCCCCGGGCCTCCAGCACGGCAAGGCCTTCTTGATTGATTACGTGCCTTGGTACGAGACCAACCTCCTGCTTTCTGAGGCAGAGGCATTGTTGCCCAGAAAAAGGGCAGCGAACGACCACGTGGAGTTAAGAAATAGGAGCTCTGTGAATCCGTTGCCTGGCCAGACCAGCTAGGGGAAGCGAGGCGAAAGCGGCCGCAGCTTCGAGATCCCATTCCCCTTTTGGCCAGCCCTTAGCAGCAGCAGCGTTTTCGAGAGGTTATTCAACGCTCAGGGTACCTACTACGGCAGTGCTGGGAGTGAACCTCTCCCTCGCTACCTTTCGATAGACACCACCCGGAGCGCCGCTGTCTCCAGCTCGCTCTCGAGTTTTTTTCCCGAGTGCAGCACAACCGCCTGATCTCCAGGTCAGCTCCCCGAGGATGGGCGAGAGAGGGAGGGCCTGGCGATCGCGACTTCAGTTCCTTCGTCCGTATCTCCCTCGGCGGAGACTCCACTCAGCCAAACACCGCGGAGAAGGGGAGAGGCGGCGAAACACCCACCAAGGCCGCGGCTGGGCCGCTGGGGAGGCTGAGGATTTGCAGTCTAAGGAAATCCTGAAGGGAGAATGAGGGGAGGGGAAAAGCCCAGCGCACGCAAAGGAGGGGAAGAAAACCAACTTGCCAAGGTTTCCGCTAAGAGCGTGGCTGCGAAGGCCTCTGTGCGATGAGGAGCGATGGAAGAGTGCAGTCCCCGTAGGCAGCCCCACACGAGAACTCGGTGAATCAAGGGTGCGATTGGAACCAAGCGGTCTGGGTTCAGTCAGGAGCGTGGGACACCTCCCCCACGATTGCCAGGAAGTTTATCTTTAAGAGGGTCGGATCATAGTCCTCTGACAACTCCAGTTCGTTTAAGGCTACAGCCTCACACTAGATAATGAGTGATAAAATATGCTTCAGAAAGTTTGAAAAGAACAACACTGGAAGGATTTAAATATGGAAATAATTAACTTTACCAGCTAAGTCTGGTGACTCCGAAAAGGAAGGCGAAGTAGAAGTCTTAACAAGAAGTTCTTTCTCCCCCCCCATTTTATTTTTTGCTACAGAATAAACACAAACCTCTACCCCAACCCTCAGTTTTCAGCTGTGTCTATATCCCCTGTGCGTTCAGCCTAATAACATTTAATGTCTACAATAGTTCTAAAATGACTTTATAAAAAACAGAATTACAGTGTAATAGGCCACGAGTCCTTGTGCTCCTTATCGGAGATATGGAAAAAAATGTGTGCAACATTTTTAGACACATTAACTCAGGACCACAGAACAAGACTGAATTGACCCCAAATCAGATTTTGAGGAAAATATTTCCAAAGCATTTCCAGCGGAGGCAAGGTGCTTCATTTAAAACTTGTTCCCTTCCCGCTTTTTGTTGTTTCTGTCAGCTGTTTAAAAAGCTCAAGAGCTTGTGTGTGCACCCAAGGTTTCAGGTTACAAACGTAGGTATTTTTCACTCCTTCTTTGAGATAAAAAAGGAGGTAGGTCCTGCCCTTCCTTCTTTTCTATAAAGGTGCAACCTAAAATCAGAAACCATATGAAATGCTTTCTGAGCAGAAAGCTGTTCAAAGGAGCTCCTATTTTCCTTTAAGCACAAGAGATTTGCATGATTAGAAAAGGAAACTTCAGAGGTGTTCTGGCATATTGAGTAAGCCATATTTTAGACTAGGAAAATGTTGCTAGGATTCAGGTTTAAACGTGCTTTCTTTTTTCCCACAGATTCCTGGACTTCACGATGACAAACAGGCTGATCATAGTTTTTCTGGAGTTCTGTGTACTGGATCTTCTTTCCTCTCCTTGTTTACCTTGGTGTAAACAGCTTATACGCACATTTAAAGACTGGGGTGAAAGCGGGCGTGATATAATTACCACTGTAGTGGGTGATAATAAAATTCCATTCATTTTCACCGGGCTGGTTTATGGTACCTTCCCCCACTTGCTCCTTTTCATAGCCATTAGCAAGACCTGTCCAATTGGAAGCAGGTCCCAAGGAATTTAATGTGACTTCCTGAAAAGCATGTTTAGGTCCACAGTTCTCTTACACAGCTAGTGGGAAGTTTCTCAAGCAAGGATCGGAAGTAAGAATCGGAGACAGACAGACAGACAGATACTGCTCAGGTTTCTTATGAATCCAAACCCATAATGCTCAGTGGGGCTTGCTCCAAAGCATATACATATAGAGTGCCGTCATAGTTAGCAATCCCTATTGTGCCTTTCCTCACTAGAGATCTATCTCATCATCCAGCCATAGTTGTCGCGATATAAAGCCTGTTTTCATTGCTAGCGTATCGGTCAAGGACTGATTGGTTGACACGATAGATAAATCTCTATAGTGAGGAACGGTGCTACCCTACTCCTGTGATAAATGGCCACGGAATGCGCGCGCACCCCCCACTTCTTGAGGTACAGAGTTATTTCCTGTAGATTGCGTCTTGTGAATTCCAGCCACCGCTGAAATGCAGTAAAGAACCACGAGCTGCGAGCGGAAGAACCGAATAAGCGAGCATCAGTCAAGATGGGCGTCGCGAACCCGACATTCACCAGCTGACCTACTAAGTCAAAAATACCACTCGCAGCCGATACGCCAAAGGACCAGCGTCCCAGCGATCCGAATTGTATTGAGGGAAGCCGGCGTGCGAAGCAGACGCCGAGCACGACTTCCCGCTCCCCGCGATTTCCACGTCACATACAAACGTGTTTGGGAATTTCAGAGACAGCAACCGAGCGTTGCCTTTCAGAAATCAAACGAAGGGAAGCCGTTTGTTATTCCGGAAAGTAGCTGCTGAAAAACGAATGTTTCCCATTACAACAGAAAGGCTCGGGGCGACGGGGCGGGGGCGGAAAGACAGAGCATCCCACGGTGGGACAAAAATAGCGAATAGGGAAGACGAGCCAAATGAAGAGCTGTGGGTGCAGGGCCGATTAACAAAACGCGGGAGGAGGGAGACACTCGAGGAGAACGACGGTTTGTATGCTTCTGGAGAAGCGAGATAATGGAAAATGGTTCGTTTGGAGGGAGACTTAAGTACAGGTTGGAAGGAAGGCAAAGCACCACGTCGTTCTCTTAAAAAAAGGAGGTCTTGAGAGGCATTTCCGTGGGGGGAGGGGAGAGCGTTGGTCAGAGAAGACGGAAAGTGCAGGGGGGGGGGCAAATGGGAAAGGGGTACACTGTGCATGACAATAGAGCGCGTGGGAGGGGAGGGGGAGACAAAGAAACAGTCCTTCTGGGACTCTCGGGGATGTGAGAGTAGAAGGAAAAACGTGGCGGGCCGGAGAATGGTCTCACCTGGAGGGGGAAAAGAAACGGCGGGAGGCTAGGAGGCAGCTGCTCCCTTAGCAAGGAGAACAAGGATGCCTTCTGAGGCGTGGGCACTTTTTCCTCGCCGTTGAGAAGGCTGAGGGGTGGCTGCGAGCGGCCCAGAAAGGTGCTGAGAAGGCGGGGAGGCCCATCCTGAGGCGAAGAAGCGCCCGCACTGGGGGGTAGAGGCGTTCTGCTGGGGCGAAAAGGCAAGGCAGCCCGGTCGGTGAGCGCGGCGGTCTAGCGCTGGTGTCTGGCTGCGCCTGCCGCTGGGGCTTTGACAGCTTGGCGAAGCGGAGGGAGAGGAGCTTTATGGTAATTGCGGCTCTCCACTGGCCTTCTGGGTAGCGAGCCGAGCCGAGCAGGGAGTCTGGAAGGGGGCGGGAGACTTTCCTTTTCAACCTCTCTTGGTCAAAAGGAGAGCGGAGTCTCCTCAGGACGCCCTCAGGCGAAGAAGCAGGCAGGGCGTGTGGAAAAGGGGGGCTTGCGGAGACCAGCTCAGTCAGCCAAGAGAGAGAGAACGAGAAGCCAGGAAACCGGGGGGGGGGAGAACTGGAGGAGGAGGAATCAATTAAGAAGAGAAAGCGAAGAGCCTTGGAACAAGAAAAAAGCGAGGCACTCGGGAGTGAGGGGAAAGAGATTCGCTGGGAGAGCACGGCGGCGGCTTTGCTGCTGCCTCTGCTTCTGCTGGCGGTGGCTCCCTGAGTGCTAAGCCCACGGGGGGAGGAGAGAGAGAAGGGGGCGGGGAGGAGGAGGAGGCGGTGCGGGGGGGGGGGAGACAGCGTGCAGCAGACGGAGTCCGCTCTCCCAGCGGCAAGGTGAGGAAGAGCGGCTTTCCCGGTGGATTAAATCCCCAGAGCCAGCCCAGCCACACACACGCACACTCACAGCCGCCGCCAGGACACGGGCTCTCCAAAGGGAGGGGGAAAGGAGCCTGTAGTCGCCGCCAAGAGCTGCCGAGATCAGCCCCGAGAAGCCACAGCAGCAACATGGCGTTACTAAAGCGGAGCCGGAGAGCAACCAGAGGGAGCCCGGCGGGCTGTTGAACTCAGCCGAGGGAAACGCCGGCATTCGGCCTCTCTCTCCGCCCACGCTGCCCCACCTGCTTCTGGCTAGTTCCGCCGGGGCCAGCTCGTCAGTCTCTGGGGCAGCTCCGGCCTCTCGCCTCCGAGGTCGGCAAACTTTTCTCACCCGCCTAGAAAACGGACGCGGCTGGCTCGGAAAGGGACAGACGACGGCAGCGCTGGACTGTGTGTTCCCGGCTGCGTCTCGAGCGGAGACTAAGGTCAGTGCTCTTCCCACTGAATGCTCCTCGCGTTTCGCGGAAGCGCCGCGGCGGGCAAGGGACCCAAGGGACCCCGAGCCCGACTCGTCCGAAGTATCTGTCTCCTCGCTTAGACTTCTCGGCTTGGGCAAAGGCTAGACCAAGGCTCGGCGTTCTTTTCCTTCCACCCCAGGTGTGGCTGGGGTACGTGTGAAGGTGCGCACGAAAGAGAAAAAAAGACAGCGCGCGCCTTACTGGGAGCTTGCCTTTCTAATGCTGGGATTGTTGCCAGAATGTATTTCAACTTGAAAGGATCCGGGCTTCCAGGAGGAAGGCGGAATCGAGAAGACAGAGGTTAGCAAGTCCAGCGGTCACAGCCTGGATGTGCTTTGGCTGAAAATTGCGGGTGGGGTGCTCCGGAGGCGGCTGTGTCGTGCGGGCTGGCTAGAAGTTTGGAAGCAGTTGGGCTGTGAAGCAGTGCGGGGCGGGGAGGGGGGACGGTGGAGAGACGAGAAAAGAGAAGCTGCCGGTCGCGGTCTGTCTGCTCCAGCAGGAAGGGGGGGGGGAAGGGAGGCAGAGCTTAGAGCGTCTCGCTCTCTTTTATCTTTCCGATTTGGAAAGGGCTGTAAAAGCCCCACCTCTGGCAGCCGCCACTTTTCGGCTCCCAAGGGGAAAGGGGAGAGTGGGTGGAGGGGAAAAAGGCTCAGAGTTCGATCGAGGAAGCTCAGGGCCCCGGGAAGTGTTGCTGGAAAGCCTCTTGGCTCGTCCTTATGGCTCGCCGGGCAGCGGAGTAAAAAGATGAGTGCCAGGAACGGAAGAGCGATGTGTGATTGAGAGAAAAGACTTCTGTATCTGTATCTCAGTGTGGTGGGTGTGCTTGTTTTTCCTAAGGGCTCTTTGAGAAGGCCTGTGGAGGTGGTGGGAGGTTTTTTCACCGGTGGTTTTTGAGGCCACTGGAGACGCGATTTGGCGGACTGGGCTGGGGATGTTCTAGAAATGGTACTCCGGTTCAAAGAATGTGTGTGGCGAGCGTGGGGTCTAACGTAACAGCTG
Source organism: Python bivittatus (assembly GCF_059951505.1). Classification (NCBI taxonomy): domain Eukaryota; kingdom Metazoa; phylum Chordata; class Lepidosauria; order Squamata; family Pythonidae; genus Python; species Python bivittatus. The sequence goes on from NW_028277074.1 coordinate 25,713,862, forward strand.
GGGATTTCACGGGTCCGTTGCACCTTCCTTGTGGCTTCGGAGAGCTTGAAAAGTTGTCTGCTAGTCCGTGGGGCAGAGAAAGGGGCAGCAAGGCTCTTTGCAATCCCCCTCCCCCCATCCCTGTCAATTCCGGGGATGCCGGAGCACCGTGTCTGAGGCACGTAGTTCCTTTGCTTCTCGCCCAGCTGCTTCGGGGGCGATCTTTCACTTGCGACGCGTCGCTCGCCTTCCGCTTCTGGCGTGCTAGCTGCATCTCAGGCACACGAGAGCGAGGTATGTCGGTGGCTCTGGGAGGAGGGCTGGGTCGAGAGGAATGCCCTACCACCGCAGCAGGATTGTGGCCAAATATGTGCTTGTATTTTAATGGCGATCGCCCAGGAGCCTGTTTCCGCATTATTCTCCTAACGATCCTCCCTTTGGGGTTTCCGTCTGTTTCGAGGAAGCCCGTGGCTTTGCGTTTCCTTTCTCTGAAAAGGACGCTGGCGGAAGGCGACCTGTGCCGAGTCCAGCTCTGTCAAGGTTTTCTGAACTTTTCCCTGCTCCTGGCTCCTTGTGAAGGAGGCCCAGGGCAAAGGGCTCCCTGAGCAGGGCCCCTCGAAGACTATCTGCCAACCAAGATAAGGAGCGGGACTTCTCCCCTCCCCCCTTACGTGGGAGGACGCCAAACGCCCTTACAGCCTCTCTCTGGGGCACTGGAGACAGAGCCTACAGGTCAAAAGCAGCTGTCCTAGGGCATTAACATTCATCCTTGGCAAATGGGTCCCCTTGTCCCTCACGCGCCTATTTTCATGCTGCTACGCCCCATTTCTAACCACTATTTGTCATTTGCTTGCTCGCTCTCTATGGCAACTTCGTTTTGGAAATATTGTAGTCGCGCCGGCAGGCTTGTCCTGGGATGCGATGCCCTCAAGATAGGGATAATAACCCTCAAACCATTTCCCTTATAGAAGAGCAGTGGAACTGCTCCAGCCTAAAGAGGACCAGGAGAATTGTGCTCACTCTCAGTTCTCCCCTTGCACCCACCCTTTACAAACTGTGTATGCGTTTGCGTGGATGACCTGAAAGGTGGTCGGTTTGTTTTCTCGTGAACAAGGGAACAAAACCCTTAACTGATTTTAAGAGGTTAATCTTTTTCCTCCCTCACCCTCTCTCGAGCTTGGCTTAAACTCAGGAGAGTTCTCAGAATTGGTAATTGCGAGTTTCTTCGAAGTATCCTTGACAAAGAGTGGTGCAAGCCACTCTAGGTTCCCCACCCGTGGCAGAATTTGCCCTCTAGTTCGCACCGTGGAAACTATCTTGTTTCGAAGTAGGGATGGTGAGCCCAAGAACATTGGATCTGTGGGCCAAGCCCTTTCGAGGCTATGATTAGACTTCCCGGTGCCTGGGAGGCCTAGATTCTAGTCTAGTCTTTCCCACTTCACTAACTAGCTGTATTATATCTGAATGAGCCCAGCCTTCTCCCCGTTCGGTTGCGGAATAGGAACAGAAATGTGTGGTGCGTCTCTGGCGAGTGTTAAAAAAAGAGCAGGCAAAGATCCCATTTGTCCGGTACGAAGGTGGACATTTTCTAACATTCTGAATGGTCTTTGGGGGCTGGCAAGGCGGACAATTTCTTTAATCCTCGTCGGTTTCTCGAAGGTGAGATACAGCAATCCAGAGAAAGAGAAGGAGGTTTTTCCCCCGGTATTGTTTCGGCCGCCTATGATAGATGGGTCTAGACAGCCGTTCAGGCTCCCTCCGAGCGAAAAAACCGGAGCCTGAAAGGGAGTGTTGGGGAGACCCAGAGGAAAAGGTCACCACGATATTCGGTGCTTGAGGATGGGTGTTGTTAACCCTTCACGGGTCAGAGCCCTTACTCGATTTTTGTGCGTTAAGGGAATAGGCTTCAGGTTAGTCAGCTGCTACGATCCTGTGCCTACTTTAGGGCAGACCGTGGTGCAACCCTTGGGTTGCTCACCCCTGTTGTTATCTAAATGCCTCGTAAAGATCAGTTTCCCACTCCTTTTCAAGGCGAGTGCCAGAATCTTCCGTTCCCAGAAGTTTCCTCTTGTTTGGGAACTCCGCTGAGCGCGCTTAACCCCGTGTCCTGGTGGTGCAGAGCCAGACAAATACAGAAGAACACAAGGCAAGCCAGACGTGGAGGAGGGAGGATCAAGCTGGAGAATAAGAGCTCGCTTTTCCCCAGGACGGAGGTGTGTGTGCGCGCGCGCTTGTGTATGACCTAAAAGGACAAAGCCGAGGCAGAGAGGAGCTCTCCGGGCAAAGATCTCTGAGCAAACAACCTTCGAAGCCGAATCCAGTTCTCTTCTTCAACAGCGGTGGTGGGTGGGGTTTGGAAAGTAGGGAAGCGCGTCAGTCAGGACTGACTTTGTTTCACACTGCTGGGCTGGGCTGGGCTGGGCTGGCCGACTGGCTTACTTGCTTATATTTGTTTCATACAAACGGAGCAAACCAGGCACAAACTTACCCACCGATGCCTTGAGGCGCGTTAGACTTGCCCGAAGTCTCAGAGGGTACATAGTGGTTCTGACTTTGCTAGCACGTCTCGGTTTATGTTTTTTTTTTCTGTGATCGGGGAAGGGGGAATGGGGTGACGAGGGCAGCGCCAAGCCACCTCGGAAGAATACAAACGCTCTTCCCTTCCGAGTAACCGTCCCCCCCGTCCTGCCTCGGGTCGCAGACCCTTCCTCAGCTCTGGGGAAAGCTGATTTGTGTTGGATTTGCCCTGCAGCGCGGATCAGCTTTTTTCTCTTTGTCTGGAGCTCAGACTCCCGGCGCTCCAGCCCTCTCTGGAAAGGTTCCCGACGAGGAGTCCACGCAGAGCCAAGCAGGCAGCTCGGCAGTTCTTTGCACGTCACATCTAAATACATCGGTAATTAGATGGAAGCACCGCCGGAAATGATAGATTGGCTGCATAGCTAATAGGGACGAGGACAAATAAAGCTTACAGCGCCTCTTCCCCCTCCCTTCCCCCGCCCCCGGATAAGTGGGCCCCTGGAAATCAAGCCCAAGATCTGGAGCGAGAACTGAAATTACACGTCCTCCGTTTTAGGGCTGTAATCAACCAAAGAGATGAGAGTCTCGGTTGCTCCCCTGCTGCAAACAGTTCTTGAACGTATTTGCTGCATGATGGTGGGAGGAGGGAACTCGGAGTCTTTTTAAAACCCTCCGGGTGTCTGCTAGCTAAATATATACACCTAGGAGAGAGGAAAGAGGCGGGGGTGGCGGGTGCGCGAGAAAAATCCGATCAGTTAATGGAACCTTGGTACCTGTCACTTCATTCCCCAAACTCGCACTGATGCCAGTTAAGCGCCCTTCTGGAGGTTAACGGGTGGATGTAGAGACGCAAGGGAAGACTCTCCTGGCTCTTAGGTGCAGAAACAATCCTATCTTAAATACTGGCATTTGGGGTGCAGCTATCCAAAGTGACGGGTGCCTCGATCCTAAAGGGCAGCCACTAGCCATGAGCACCATCAACTTCAGGGTTTGGGAGTGTCTGGAAGTTGTGGTTCTGCTGGCTTCTCGCTACTTTGGGCTGCTCAATTAGTCCCTTTCCTTCCAAAATAATTGTTCACTGTTTGCATTTGTACAGCGCTTGGCATGCTTTTTTCTCTAGAGAAATGTGGCAGCTGAAGTAGACTTACTAACAAGGAACATTCATTGACTTCATTGTGTTTAGAATAGCTCTTCCCTGCCCCCACCCACCCCTTTCGTGCTTCTGATGTAAAACTCACTGTTAACATTGCTGCAGGCTTCCTAGGCCCTATTCTAAGCAGAAGGGTTGAAAAGGAACCACTACCTGAGCATTATGATGCAGGGGTGTTTTTGGAGGGATTGTCTGTTCGAGAAAGTGTGGACAAATGCCATTTTAATACCTATTATTCGAGACATAATACCAATCAATTTCTTTTTTTGTGCATGTCGGTCATTAGAATCAAACAGAATAACAAGCTCTTCTGCAAATATATGTGAAACAAGTTGATTAAGCCTCGTCTTTCAGAATTAGTGGTTGAAGTATTCTCCATAGAGAACTCACCTCTCAGTCCAGCATAGGTGGTTTGGAAAAGGGTGTTCTAAACTACTTCAGGAAAGTTGTCTGTGATGAGGACAAATTAGACCAATGTCATGCTCCACCTGAGCTTAGAGGAAGGGTGGAGTATGGAGGTGGCAAATAAATGAACTTGCCTAGTAAGATTGCTTATCAGTCCTAAAGTACACACCCTCAGTGCTGAAATGGAAGTAGGGGGAATGTGGAGAACACAGATCAGGAACTTTTTTTCACAACAGGGTGTATTATGTTATCTAACCAAACATTAGGGTGTTCAATGATTCTTCCTGTTCTGGCCAGGGAATGAAGTACTAACTAGGCTTTCAAGTTGTACTCAGCCTTGTTATTAACTGGTGTAAAGGAAGCCACAGAATGGTCACAGAAAGACTATAAACTTATTTTCCTTTGATGGAGTTTCCACTTTACGTTGCAACAGTAGCAAGATTTATAGGACATTAATACACTCTCATTTCAGCTGATTTTTTCATTTTGGCTCTGTGCTTTGTAATTTGAACCTATAGATTGAGCTCATACTGCTGCTAAGCCATGCTTAATGCCTGGCTTGTTGAAAAAATTGCAACTGGCTAGGCTGGCTGCAATGCCGAGCCATAAACCATGGTTTACAAATCCAGTGGCTGAGTTGGTATAACACACCAAGCAATCACTTTATAGCTTAGCACACTGTGTGAACCCAGTCATAAACTCAGAAATATTGCTGAGTTTAATGAAGCTTACTTCCAGTAGAGGACATGTGGATTGTTCCTGGGGATACTCTTATGCACGCTGCTTTCAGTATCTGGCTGGGTGTTGTATCATTTCAACCATTGTGGTTGGTAAACACTGGATTATGTCTGGCCTTGTAACTTAAAATTATGGGATGCCAGCCAATTTATTCATTAAAGCATGGCTAAACATGCCATGATTTTGTCCAATGTGTGAACCCAGTTTGTGTGTGCCCTGTATGTTTATGCACTCAAAAATGGATCTTCATTGCCCTTTATAAGAGTTGATTTCAAGTACGTTCTATTTTTTAAATTCTGTGAGAATGGACTGTGTTGTTAAGTAGCTTGCCCAAGGCCACCTATACTGGGAGATGGGATTGGAAGAAGGGACTTTTGACTAGTTCGTCTAATTTCTTTATTCTGGAAACTAGGCTGCTGGGATTTTCTGGACTGGATTTATATGCAGCAAACCTATAGGAGCTGCTATTCTAATCTGACCACTAGTTCGATTTATAGCCATGTGTCTAAGCCACTTCATGTTCTGTCTTTTTAAAAAAGTGTAAGGAGAAAGGAAAAAAGAGTGGGCCTTTTTTCATCTCAATCTACCCCCTCCAGCAATCTAACTACTTAAATAGATCAAGCAGATTCCTTCCAGAGAGCCTGACTAACATCCTTTTGCTATATCAGAAGGGTGGGTGGGTTAGGGGACTGAATGCAAGGATCCCGTGTTGGACTGTGGAGCAGAGGCCTCATTTGCAGACAGGGGGAGTTCCCATATCCTCAAACAGTGCTGGCTGCATTTAATCCTTCTGTCCTTTCACCAAACAAGGCCAATAAGTGAGAATTTCTTTGAACTGACCTCTCTTTTCCTTAGCCCTGCTCAGCTATCGAGTCCTGAACCTTTAGCAAGCTGCTGAAGGGATCTTTCTAGGCAGAAGTTAATGAATGTTTCACAAGGGTTCCTCTGGCATGTGCAGTGCCTCTCTTAATGGATGAGCTGACTTATGGGCAGAAAGCAAAGAGGTCACCAGCTTGTAGGAGCTATTTCCTCCCCCCTCCCCCAAAATTACATTCTCTTTTCGGAGGAGCTTCCCCCCCCCCCCACATACACACATATTTGCTTGGTGTCCAAAACATTTTTAGCTTTCTTTCCTTTAAAACCAAATCATATAAAATCCTAATCACAGAGAAACTTATATAGGTTTTTGCCTTAAGCTTATGAATGAAGTATTGCAAGCCAGGGTGCAATGGTGATATCTTATTTCTTGGTCTTTATGCTTATACTGAAATTAATACATAAGCACACTCTGTGGAAGATGATCCTTCAACAGCACGAAATATAATTTTGTGATATGCAAGACAGTTTTGAGCATAATCTTATTATGCACCACAAGCTCCTGGTATTGTTCTGTAGAAGATGGACAATGATCAATTTACATTGACCTGGGGCTGGGTAAGCTTTTAGATGGTAATTGCCATATTGATTTGCATGCCAAAAAGAGGGAAATCTGCTAAAATTAAACACTGCAAGCTAAATTAAACTAAATTTAATGTCTAGGTACAAATACTAAAAGACTTGTTAACTCAGTCTGCTAGTCTTCAGTTTTCAGAACTATGAAACTTGGAGGAGGAAGTGGGTGGCTTCCATTGCCTTGAACATTATCCTGCACAACTCTAGAAAGTCCATAGTGATTCTATATGTGTGCTTGTGTATTAATTGAAAAGAAATACTGATGTGTCCTTTCTTCCATAAGACAAATGCTGGGTTTTAATTTGATAAGGCAATTAAAAAAGTAAAACACAGATTCTGGCAGCAGCAACAGCTTCCCTGGAAACTGGTTGTACAGAGTTGAGCGAAGTCAGTGGACCATACGGAAAGGGGGTGGGTTATAGTTCTGCGCTGTAGTACGTCTCCTCAGAAGAGAGTCTTCTGTACATTTTGTATTGCCCTAATTTAGTAGTGGCCAGACAATTCAGAAAAAGAAACTCATTTTCTCCCGCTTCTTGCACCTGTTTAGAACAGTCATACAAAATAATCTCCTGCAAGAGAGTCCACTCTTTGTATTGGAAGCCCTTTGCTTGCAAATGTTTCTTCTGAAGCATAATATTATGAAAACTCTCCCTCCTACCCCACAATGACAGTTTTTTTCAAAGAACTATGCATAGGATTGTGCCCTTTGTATTTAATTGCCTGGCTAAGGCTACCGTCCTATGTAGAACTGTCTGTGAACAAACATGAATGAATACAAAAAGACTGGCTTCTAAGTAAATATTTTATAGGATGGAACTGAATCTCTTCTCCATCAAAGATTCAGAAGGAGCCAGCTTTTTATATGCAACACTAGATCATAAAACACATTTCTTGGAAATAAAGCCTGAAGCTTCTGTCCACGTCTAAGGGTTAATATATTGATTTAATGGCAATGCCTTGATTTTTGTAGTTGTAATCTTGTAATTTGAAAATACTTTATTAATGTTATAGAGCTATGCACAAAGATTCTGTTTTAGCCAGAGTTATGTAAGTGTGTATACGACTGGTACTATATGTTTAATTGCACCAGTAGGAAACCATCAGATTTCAGCAAAGCAGTACCTATCTACTTTTATTTCAAAAGAGACAGATGTTTCTAGGTAACATTTTTAACTAGGGCAGAGCTTCCTTAGAAATAAGTTCAATTAAAATTCTAGGAGATTGTTAGGAAGAACAGCATCGTTCTAAGAAACATGTGTTTTTAAGAACATGATCATTTATAGTAATCTGAATAGGTACCACTGAAGTTATTGAAAGCATATGAGGTTGAACCATACAACCTATATTTATGGAAATAGCTTTTTCTTTCTCAATCCTTATGATTAATAATGCAAGCAGAACAAATCTGGAGGCATGAGGGGACCATCTTTTATGGGAAATTATATTTCGAATTAGCTGGAATACATTCTACATCAATATAAAGATGAGATATTACATATATTACTTGTAACAAGACCTTAGCCTAAGCCTTGACAGTCAGACTCAGGACTCTAATACAATGTTCTTTTTTTCTGGAAACCCTCAGGTTGTTGCCCTGAAGAAATCTAGAAACAGATTTTGAGGGCACCCGGGCTTCTCAAGCACCTGGTGTTTAGTAGCATCTTTTAAAAAGCAATTTAAACAAGTTGCTTCCACACATTAACTACATGTTTTATGAAATAGCTTCTGTATGGCAAAGAAGCTTCACATATTTCAGAGTAATACAATGGTTTTCACACAATTAAAACCCTGTGCAACTGAGACTACTTCATTTAGAAACTGCTGTGTATACAACTGTACTAGTGAAGGATTCTCCTCGTAGAATGATGCTGTACATGTGGATGCTAGAGAAGTGGATAACTGGTAGCATCAGAAGTGGAGCTCCATAGAGTGGTAGTGTTCTGCGCACACATATTGTATTAGCCAGTTTAGATAGTACCTCTATATTGAGATGATGTGATCAGACTTATATACCATTTTCTAAATAAAGCCAAATCACATATTATATAAAGGAAACTTTATATAACTCTTTCAAAATGCTTTTGCACACTGAGTGGCTTGGCTTTTTCACTGAATTGTCTGCTATGATATTAATATCTCTTTCCTGATTGGTTGTCGTAAGACTGGCCTCATTATATGCAATTATGATTTTTATTCCAAATGTTTTGCATTTATTTGCAAAATTCATTGATTTATACTGAAACCTATTTGCCATTTTGTTGCTTATTTACACATCTTGGACAAATTCATCAGGTGGTCTTCACAGATTATTAGAATTTCATTAAACAGGAGCATGGTAGATAAGGTAGTTGGCTACATCATCACTTATCCTGGACTTCATATAAAGCAGTGTTGTCCAAACTTGGCCACTTTAAGATGAGTGAACTTCAACTCTCAGAATTCCCCAGCCAGCCATCCTTTCAACTGAGAAAAATATTTACATCTTAGGCTAAGATTTAACCAGTTATTAATCTTACAAAGTATGTATCTTTTAATCTAATGATTGTTAAGTTTATTTAAAGAGTCATTGGTGTGGAAGTCTGTCAAATAGCATGTAACTTTTATACCTGATTATCTCTAGCCACATAATAAATGTTCAAAGAAACGGCTTGGCAAGATAGGACTTCTCCTTGAAGAAATCATGCTGACCTGTCATCAGCAAGGCATTTTCTTCAGCAAGCCTGGTTTGACTGACTAATTTAAGACACTGTTAAGTTAATAACAAAGTTACACTCTTTGGATTGCCCCTGATCCCTTAAAACTGTATGAGATTGGAAATCTCTTCCAAAATTCTGGTAAGAAACTTATATAGCTCGATTCTCATAAGAGCTTGTTGGATGGGGTGAACTTGCTGAAGTTCATTCTTTATCACATGAAGTTCATTCTTTATCACATTTTAATGTAAACTTTTTCTGCACCACTTCATCATCAAAGATGGTCCATTTTAATATAAATGTAAACATGAAATTATATAGCTATAAAATGATAGAGACAATAAAACTAAAAACCAACAAAGAATAAAACCAAAATAATACTTTTTTCAAAGTTCAAATTAACTCCTATTTTAGTTTGATAACACCGCAGAAATGTTACCTCTTCCTATTCCTCCCCAAATCAGAGATGGGCATTTGTTAAGTATCTTCCACAGTGAACTTATTTAGGCTAGGGTCATATAAAATGCTAAGCTACAGTGGAGTTCAACTTTGGCTTGTCATTTTGTATGAACCCAGCCGCTGTGGTTTGCAGACAATGAGTTAATACCTTGGTATGATATGTGAATTCTTGATTATTAAATAGATCAGAAGCAAGCAAACCATGGTTGAGCACAATGTGTGGATCAGTTCATATACTCCATAAGATCTACCATAATTTCTTCTTTTGCATCTTTGCTATTTAAAGTTCCAAGTCAGTGAACTTAAGACAACTTTTACCTCAGTAAAACTTCTCAGTAAAAATACATTGAATTGCACTTTTTTCCTGATTTCCACCATATATAGTGTACCAACTTCGCTATGTATGTTGGATTACTTTTATGTTTTTAGACATTTGCTTCTCAGTAACTGTTCTTGCTTGCCTTAAATGCATTTTGTTTTGGAGTTTGTTGAATTGTTAGTTTTGTATTTATGATCTGGGCAAGTGACTTTTTAAAAATACATTTTCATCTTTCTACAGTTTCCCTGATACTGCTATTTAATAAATTGACATTCCCTTAAATGTTTGGTATTCTTTCTAATCTTTGGCAAGTATAGTGGCTGTATTCACATGATGCACTGGATCACAAACTACATTACAACGTAGTGTAATGTGCTGTGTGTGTCAGTTTGGCTGACGTGCTTAGCTCAGTGTTGTATAAAGCCAGAAAATCAGCTTAAATTTAGTTAACCACAAGTGCCTTGTGCAAAAGTAAGGAAGATGGATCAGTAACTTGCAGATCAAGATTAAGTACAGTTATTCTAGTTTGTTTTTTTGTAATTTACAATAGAAGCCTGTCTACAGTTGTCTGTGTCAATATTTGGAAATAAGCCTCAACAAACTCAGGTCCTACTTTCAAAATGGGCTACCTTATGTTTAGATAATGTTTAGAAAGCTGGAAGGGAAAATAGTCAAAAGAAATTTAATGAAATGAGAAGGAGACGGAGTGCTTCAAAAATGTACAGGTTTGCAGTGAAATATACTGTGAAAGTGCAGTGCAGTGCACTGAAAGTGCAGTGCAGTGAAATATACAGTGAAAGTAAGAATTCAAAACATGATTAATTTAATAGCAAGTAGATGATCTGAAAGTCACAACTGGGAGATTAAGCTCTGCTGAAATGAAGAATCTATAGTTGCAACAACAAACAAAATGTAGTAGCTTAAAGGTGCTTATGTTACTGCGGCGAAGCTTCGTATTTCAAGCCAGGGGATGGTCCCAGTTTCCTTAGTGCTTTTAGTGAGCCTAGGGCTGAAATTCTATTGAACCAGGGATTGTTAAGTTCTGAAACAACAGCAAAACAAAAGACTGAGGGGAGTTACAATGTCTAAAACACGTTAAAACAGCAAAACAAAGACTGAGGGGAGTTACAATGTCTGGCTAGGCGTCCCCTTCGAGTTCAGAAACCCTCAGAGCAGGAAGTGACTGAGTCTCCATTCCCCCATTCAGTCGCGGTTCCTGTGATCTCGTTTTCTTCTGGTTGCTTCTCAGCCCAGTGCATGGCATGGCTACATTTCCTTTTGGTCCTACCCAAGAACCCGCACCTCCCTCCTGCCAGCTCCTTCCTGATAATTTCTGGAGACACAGGAGGACCATGTATCAGCAGGAGCAGCTCTTAAAGGAACAAAACATTGGCCTAAACACTTTTGGGCAACATGAGCACTCGGTGAATCTTGCTGGCTTCACTTTGAGAGCTATATACAGAGTTGAATCATGTTTGGGCTTATGACAGTTGTATTGCGAGGGTAAAGGAGCTAACCAGTTCATTCAGTTAATCTAATGGTGGGGGATTGGTCTGAATGGAGTGAACTGTAAATACTTCCCATGGATCTTATACATTTCCAATTCCAGATGCTACAAAATGTTGAGCGTGCCCAGACCTAGGAGTCTCTGGTTGTAACACTGAAAAGCTCCATTGAGCTCCAAGAGACCTCTTATCAAGGAAGCATAGTTAGGGACTGCCTTAAGAGACTGCTTCTTTACAAATGAAGACAAAATTATGAAGGTGCTATGTGTGCTTTGAAAAACTGCTTTATTCCAGTCATTCTGAAAGAAGCAAGACGCTTGAGAAACTGTGTGCCTGGTGCAGCTGTTACAAGGTTGTTTCAAAAAAACATTTTAGTAAGAAAAACATATCGCCAATCAGATTTGGTTCTTCTTTTCTAATCAGGCAAAATTATACCTTTTTATATACAAATTGCTGATAACAAAGTGAGGGGAGGGGGGAAGACTCGGCCATCATTGATGGAGGCAGGCATAAACTTGTGAGCTCAGGTTTCCTACTGAGCTCCCAAAGGAGAAGTCAGCATTTGATTGAAGCTACACTTGGTTCTTGGTTCCCAGGGGGACAACAGCCCAGAAATACGAGAGTGTTGGTGCTCACGCTCTCCTTCCTTCCCTCCCCTTCTCTTCCTCTCAGACCTTTGTGCTGAAAGAGGTTTGCTAGGCACGAATCACTACTCTGTCTTAAAAGAATGTGTTGCAGCCTTTGCTTAGTTAGCAAGAGATGGTTTTTCTTAATATCCGTGTATGGACACCCTCCACAGTAGAGAAGTTTGCCAGCTTGGTTGAGGCAATGGTTATAACTGACCACAGAAGGCTCAACTGCTTGAATACTTGGACTCACTTACTGGGGAATTTGGCTAGAAAGATGAGATAAATGCAGCTTGTTAGTCGGAAAGCCTGCAGCTGTGAATTAGGAAGTGTTTTATCTTTCTTGTTAGTTGGATCAGAGATATTTGCCTCAAGTCATCCAATGCTACTGTTTCATATGGCTAGCCACATGATTTTACCTGGAAGTAAGTTCCCTTGAATGTACCAGTTTGGCCTCTTGGGGAGTGAGGCATTGCTGACAAAAGAATATCTAGCAGGATTACTGCTTGCTTCGCTAAGTTTTTATAGGTATTGGTAAAGGTGACACTGTGGGCACAGCAAGAGCCTGGTCTGTGCGGGGCTACTCAAAAATAAATGTAGTGGAACTTCTAGATAAGTATAGTAACATTCCATCCCCTCTGCTATCCCAGTTACATAGCCTTATTCAACCTGGTGTACTCCAGACATGTTGGGCATCCATTCTCATAACCAGCAATAGGGATTATGGCAGATGGAGTCCAGCTAAGTTTGAAGGGGCACCAAGTTGAGGAAGTTTGATGAACAGGATCAAGCTTTTTGTTTCTAAGGTACTCCTTAATCGTAATCCTACATTATATTGCAGTGTTTAGCTTGGCAGTGATCTTGCATACATATAGGCATGACCCCACTGATAGTACAACTGTGTTCATGTGTAGGACTTACTGCCAATTTATTTTTTTGTTTCCAAGTGTGTTTGGTATCCAAGCTTTTTAATCATATTGCTGATGGGCCTTTAAAAAAATTATTAAAAACAAATAGAAAATACTAGTATAACAAAGTTTACTTACAGTCTAGGTATGTGCCTCTGGACTTGGACTTACAAATGTAAAAGCACAAAAATTAACTCTTGTCTTATAAAATAACTAAGTATGCACACTGAAGTCACACAATGTGAATGGATTTAGGGTCAGAAATTAATTTTGGAGCTATTGGTGCTTCCTAAGCTGCACCCTTTGAGACTTGGCTTCATAGTTCTACCACCTGGCCTCTCTTCTAATCGAGATGAATTATAGTCAACTTAAAGGCAGATGAGATTAAGAGAAATGGCCCTGTGAAAAGGACTACTTTCTCAAGGAAAAAGTCAGTGCTTAGACAGTCTGCCTTTAGAGACACAGAATCTGCAAAGGCTGTATGGAGCAGTTCTACATACAAAAGGCAGGCTGAGCGGAACTGGCACTTGCACCCAAACAGCAGAGCACCTGTTCAGTGCTCCCTTCGGTGCCTCCCATGTGTGGGAAATTAACTTTATTTTTCACGTCCCAAAAGGAGGAGTGGGAGTGAATTTCGCAGTTAAAAGTCCAGCCTGCTTAGGACATCTTTGCGAGATAAAATGCTCTGGGTTTGATCCAGGCCACCATAGCCCTCCTCTGTGGGCATAAGGAATCTTATTTTGCCTTCTGTTGCTATGGGCCTAAGTAATCAGTGGGCCTGGGAGCTGGGGATAGCTCAGATTTACCGGAGAAAAGGCTCCAGTGAACTTCTTCAAGTAAACATTGCACGAGATTGCACACTTAAGAGTGCAGAGGAGTTGCAGTAGCCAAACTTTGCAACAAGGTAGCATCTAAATGTGTTGGGACCACAGCCCCCAGAATTCCCAGCCAGCACCAAGGCCACTAGGCTCCTTAAACTCTCCCCCCGCCCCTTTCCCTTGTTTAGTAAGGTGGAGTCGCCTCGTTTCAAGCAGAACGATATGGACGAACGACTCTTCCCCTTGCTCCGTATTCAGGCTGTGTTCGCTCTTCGCGCTAGGCCATAAGCCGTGGTTTACAAAACAAAAGGCTGGATTCCTGCAACTCGCTAACTCCAACCCACCACCTTCGAGACTAGCGCGCTGTGACATCAGCAGCTCTCTCCGTCTGAAGAGAACGGAAAGTTCTTTCGAAAAGGAATTTGGCCAGAGCCGGTGGCTCCTTTTCTCAGCTCTGTCGAACCGGCTTTACGCGGAGTCCGGCAAACGACTGAGCTGGAAGATCGCCGACTTGGCGCCTGGTCTCCACAGTGGGAGGCCTTGGCGAAGGAAAGATTTCCTCATCCCTCCTCCAGGCGCAGCGAGGATCGCGGGGCCGTCAGCAGTAAAAGCCTTTATCGTTCCGGCAGCTTCTATGAAGCCCTTCGGGAGCGTCGGCTCAGTCTTATCGCCTAGGCAAACGGAGGGGGCCTTGAGGACCAGCAGCAGCGGCCAAGCGGGAAGTAGCTGCGGAGCGCAGCTCTCATTCCTTGCCGCTTTCTCTCCTCCACGCAGCGCGCCGCTCGCAACCACCACCAACGGGGAAACCTCTCCGCCGGAACAAGAGGCCTGGAGCTCCTTGGAGCCCCGAGGTCGGAGCGCGACCCTGTCAGCGTGTCGGGCTGAGGCTGAGCCCAGGAGAGGCGAGGCTAGCACAGCTGGGCATGGGGGGGGCACTGGATGGCGGACCTGCCCGGGCTTTTCCGGGAGGAAATGTTCACGCGCGGGCGGGGCGGGTGGGTGGACGGCCTCCCTCTGCGCGGAGGGAAAGCTTTTTTTTTAAAACGCCCCTAGATTGACAAGGAGGGCCCGCGGAATGATGGATCAGCTGACACAAACAGTTCCCTGGCTTCCCGGGCGGGAAGCGAAGAGAGGGGGCTCCTTGTTTCGAGTAAACCAGCTGCAAGAGAGATGCTAAAGCGGCCGAGGCAGACACAATGCTGCTGTTGTTGGCTTGATCTCTAACTGGGGATTGTTAGTCTGGATTTAACTATGTGGTGTGGGGAGGCGGGCGAAAGAAGGGGGGCGCGAAGGCTGTTTACAGCTAGTGCAAATAATGTGACAGCTGTTGGGAGCGCGAGCAGCCAGCGCCTCTTCGGCTTTTACACAAAGCTCTCACTATGGCGCGAGGGAGGAGGGAGAGAGGAAGCTAAATGGGGGGTGGTGGTAGGGGACGACAGCTTCGTTCCGGTTCTTGCAGAGAGCACACCCGACAAAGGCGGCGGCGTCTTCCTGCCTCTTTATGGCAGGCTCAACAGATTTGAAAGGTTCCTTGGAAGTCTTGGTGGGGTGGGTTTTCTTTTTTCCGGGGGTGGTGCTGGTGGTGGTGAAGAGAAGAAAACCGTCTCTCCTCCGTTCTTTGAGGAACTTCCAGAGTAGGTGGAGAAGTAAAATCCATATGAGTTCGATGGGCCTTATTCCCCAGTTACCTGTGTTTAGGACAGAAGCCTTGAATAACTGGGGAGAAAAGTTTCTTCTTACATTGTACAAAAGGGGATGGGTATACTATTTTAAAATTCTTCTGCAATAGTTGTCTAATGCCTGCATATTAATTATAGGAAAAAAAATCCACCTATGCTTAACATGTTTTAGCTTAGCTGAAGACTGATTCACACATGCATGTACATCCTTGCCTATCTCATCACTGGGGAATCTTAATTTAATGTGTAAACTGATTCCACTGAGAAGTTTTGTGACTCCTACATTCTCGGAGTTCTCTTCAACTTGTAATGCTAGAGTTGTTTGATGTTGCAGTTAAACATACAAGAGTCCTTGGGCAACTACTGGGACTTGGCTAATTGGGAGGTTATTATCATCACCCACAGTAACCCCAGTTGAAAGTTGCTCTTGTCCACTGGGGAGTTAAGAATGAGGGCTAGCTCTTGACCACAATCAAATAACACTAGCTTCACTAGCTCTTTGAGCTCATTCTTCATCTTATATAAACAGGACAAATGCTTGAAGAACTGGAATCTTCAAAATCTTATTTCTTCCCTAAAAAATATTTCATGATAAAATTATACCCAATTAATAAAATGTGCTTTTTCTATAGAGCTCAGTTCTAGCTTTTAAGATTTCTAAAACTTCCCAGTGACCTTTCAATAATATTTAAAACCTAAATCATACATGAGATTGCATGGTTCTTTACATATAACATGTAAGACAACAAAACAAAAATCTGAAAATGTTAAAAAGAAAATTTGAGAAAATAAGGGCCTCCCCCCATGAGTGGATCTCGTGAAAATGCCAGGGGAATATTAACCATCTTAAAATATACTAAGGATGAGGAGGTAAATGTCCCTTGAGGGCTTGTTTCCATATGCAAGGTCTATGGTGAAGGTTAATCTATGGATTAGGGATCTGCTTGTCAACGCTAGCCAATGGGGAACATGGAAGTTGCAGTCCACAGCCATCTAGAGATCCACAAGCTGTCAACCCCTTTCATGCATAGTGGCTTGGATACTGTTTTCACGTGTCTTCAGTAAATATATTTGATCAAAAAGAGTAAATGTCCACCTATCCTTTCATTCAAGAGGTAGATGGACATTTTTTCTACATGTGCAAATTGGCTGGAGAAGACAAAGTTTTTCTTCCTGTTCTAGCCTCTAGCCATTATTTAGTAGCAGATACCAGGGCAACTATCCCTTTAAATATAATTCATGTATCAGGGAATTAATTGCCATATCAAATTAAACATTTTTCATCCCACATAAACAAAATAATAAACAGCAAAAAACATCAATACCCAAACCCCAAAAATAGTTTCTCATTTGATTCTACTTAAATGGGCATATTAAGGAGAAAATTAAAGTGTGAAAAGTAACTACCAGTAAATTTCTATATTCTTTCAGGATTAAGAGTGTTTTATTCCAGGCCAAGAGCCTGCTATAAGTCAGCTCCAAATGCAAACACATCCTTAAGTTAAATATGAATGGCCTTTACTTGAAACTAAAACACCGACAACTTTCACAAAGCAGCTCAACCAAGAGGCTTGGGGCCTAAGGCACTGATCATATGAACACCACATTGAACTAACTGGGCTGTAATCACTCTCAAATACTTAGTCTGATAGTGGAGGGTGGTTGGGGAGTCCACATGTAAGCATCACTTTTGCTCATAGTGGGATGGAACTTCCTCTTACTGAAGATTGATTCAAAACTGCCTAGCTTTCATGGAAGAAAATTACTGTATTAGGCTTTACAAAAATGAAGGAGAAGGAATTACAAAACACAGTATGTTTGTGTGTTTTGAAATGCACAAGATAAGAATTCCAAACATGAATGAGTTTATAATGTGGTAAGGACATCTCTGCAGCATTTATCAAACTAATCAGTTTGTATTGTTTTTAAATATTAAATGAAGTTCTGAAATAAAGTGAATTAATTCTGAAACAAGGGGTTGCTATTCTCACTTTTTTTTTGTTAGAGAATAGAACAGAACCAGTTTTGCAATAGCATTCATTGTTATGTACTACTAAAGAGGCCTTTGATGTGCAGTTATTCTACTTATTAAGTATACAAGGGTCAAGACCTCATTTTGTAAAGCTCACATATTTTCCTCCCATTTTCCTACCTTTATTTTTTTCGTTTTGCAAAAATTTGTTAAGGAGGTAAAGATAGAGATTTTGATAAGTGTTATCTATATAGAGACACTTGTTCCCTGTACGAGTATTTGCTGGTTTCCTCCAAATTTATATCACATTCATTTGATAATTATTTCAACCATTTTATTAAGAGAACAATAATTTGCATTGTCTGTTGATAATTTGTTATAAGCCAGATTTAAGCTGCAATCCTAGCCACATTTACAAGGGAGAATGTTCTAAATTCAGTAAATAAATATGCAGAGGATCAGTTTGCATTGGACTCCAAATTAAAGCATAGACTTGGTCCTGTCTGGATGAATTGAGAAGCTAGCTATTGTTTTTAGAGCAAGACTGAAGCAGCAGAAGAAAATTAACTCACAGCTTGCATTCTACTCTGGCGCCAGCTTTGGAACAAACAGCCTTGGAACTATTTGAAAACCTAGCAGACCATTTGCTACATACATCCCTTCACCTAATCAGCTTTCATTATTTTGTGCCCTTCCTATCTTATTTAAGGCTTACCAGGTGATTTGATAATTCGTTTAGGTTTTTCCATAACATTTTTTTAGAAGTACCCACACAAAGTAGCTAAATGAAAATACACTACAGGTAGTCCCCGACTTATAACCATTTGTTTAACAACTGTTCGAAGTTATGATGGTCCTGAAAAAAGTAACTTATGATCAGTCCTCACACTTATGACTGTTGCAACATCCTCATGGCCACGTGATCAAAATTCGGGCATTTGGCAAGCAGCATGTATTTACGACAGTTGCAGTGTCACGGGGTCACGTTATCGCCATTTGTGACCTTCCCAGGGGGCTTCCGACAAGCAAAGTCAATGGGGGAAGCCAAATTCACTTAACCATGTGATTTGCTTAATGAACACTGCAAAAAAGGTAATTACATTGGGCACAACTCACTTAATGACTGCATTGCTTAGTGATGGAAGTTCTGGTCCCAACTGTGATCGTAAGTCAAGGAGTACCTGTATAATTACATCTGGCTTACTTTGCCTGGGCTTGGAAGCTAAGTAGGGTTTGGCCTAGCTATTACTTAGATGGGAGACTAGCAGGGAGTTCCAGTGTTGGAGCCTAGATTGAGAGGTCTAAAATCATTCTGGAAGAAGGAAATGGCATACCGCTTCTATACCATTGCCAGGAAAACTACATGCATTTGGCCATAAAGCCACCAGGAGTCCAGATTGACTCAAATAAGACTTTATCTTTTTATTTTAAAATAGGGCCTTAGAATCTGGCTATGTTAGTGAATCTCACTCCTTTCTGTTTTGTTAAAATATAAAGTAAAATCCGTATCTGATAAGTGATCTTGGAAAGATGACAAAGAATGATAGAAGCATAAATCTGGAAACGATTTTGGATGAAATACAATTTGATGCCAAACAACATAATCTTGTACTTGTCTTCTTTTGAGCTCAGTGACACTTATTCCTTCATAAGAGTATATAAGTATTGTAGAAATGGAATTCTTGAAATCTACCTACCCTGTTTATATTAAGCTTTGATTAGAATCCTGTATCATTGATTTTTCAGTATTAATACTGTCTTTCACATAAGTGTATGCAGAAAAATGTAAAAAAAGTTTCATTTTACTTTATTCTGTGGCATTGCTTAAATCCTAGACTTTGCTTTGGCTCAGTAGGATTGGAGCTTGTTGTCTAGAATAACCCTTTGATTCCACATGAACAAAAAGCTCTCAGCTTTGGTCCAATGGCAGCTGAGCAAATTGGAGTAGTTTCATTCCTTTTCATAATTGGAATTAATTAGGTCCCATTTGGGAATCTCTCTGCAATGCAAATCTATTCCTTGCTTATATATAGTGAAAAAAATTGCTGTGTTTAACAACATGTATTTAGTTGTGGGCATAACATTTTTATGGAGACAGTGAAACTGAATCAGGTTCAGAGCAGCCTGGATAGTGTGGGCTGGTGATGGTAATCAAATCAAAGGAGTGGTTGAAAAAGCTGGGTATAGTTAGCCTAAATAAGGAGAGATTTGATGTAGTCTTTAAATATTTATTACACAAACACTGGTTGTTTTCTGTTGTTCCAGAGGACAGAACTAGAATAAGGAAGTTTTAGGGAAGCAGATTTTGATTAAATGTTGGGAGCAACTTTCTAACAGGGAGAGATGTTTGGCAGTAAGCAAAGACTCTCTCAAGGTAGTGGGTTCTGTTTCACTGGAGGTAATTAAATGCTGAACAAAGTTGAATCTGCTTATGATGCCATAGTGGCAGCTTGCTTTGAAAATTCTGCATCCAGCAAGGTTAGATTAGATCAGAAGTAGGTCTCTTGGCACATTCTAAATGTTTTGGATCCAACTTTCACATTTATCATTGCCAATGGAGGCTGGGCTGATAAGAGTTGAGTTCAAAACATCTGAATGTTTTACATACACTACATGTCTACCAATGGATTAGATGGACACTAAGGTCCTTTCCAAAACTGTGGTCCTATAACATATTGAAAGGTTATATGCAATTATCTCAACTGGAAGAGAGCATTACATTCCTGCAAGTGATCCCACACGGCTTCAGACATTAGGAAGAAGGGTGTGTGTCATGCCATGGTGTAATATCTGAAGAGGAAGTACTACCTCTTCCTGCATTAAAATGCAAGAACTCTTCCCGCATCTGTTACTTGTGACGTTACTCTGGAAGCCTAGTGCACATGAATCTACTTGCCTTGTTTCTCTTACGTCTGAAATAGTTCCCTTGGCATGGGGAGAGGGAAGCATTTTTGTGATGTTCATTACACTGAAATATTTCTTTTATATAGATGAAAGACTCTATAAAAATATTTAAATAAAAGACACTACCTTTGTATATGTGAGAATGACTTGTAAGGGGCCACAATGTCACAAGTAACTGAGTGTGATAAAAAGGAGGCTGTCATGTTTAACTGAACCTCTATTCTAGCTTCCCTAGGTGGTTCTGCATTTGAATTACAGATGTGGGAAATGCAAAAATGATGCAGATTTGAATTAACAGGAAACCTGTTTTTAGATGAGTTAATTGCTCTTAAAGAGCTTGAAATTAATGGAATAGGCTTTGGGGCTGCAGGCCTAATGGTGCCTTTGCAGGAAATAAGCTTCACTGAACTCAAGGAAACTTACTCCTGAGAAGCATGTGTAGGACTAAAAAGGGCAATCTTACAAACAGCAGCATTTTATTTTGGCTTGTAGAATCAGTCTTTTCAAACAAATTTCATTTGGCTTGCAATCTGAATCTTTCATTGGGCAAGAGCTGATTCGTTTAAGGGTGACTCGCATTTGTACATAGAATTTATTCCTTGTAACTCTCATGCAGCATATTTGTCAGCCTCCGGCTTCCTTGCAAAAAGCGTTTTTGGTGGAAGATCCCTCCAGCAGTCCTTAAACATCAGAGCTATAAATCGGATTTTAACGTGACGTCTACCATTTTCTCTAGGAATGTTGCTTGCGAAACTACTTTTGCCTTGGAGCAAAGGTGGAAGATAAACACAACTGGCTCGCCAAAATATTGGCAAATCTTTTCCGTGCTTCCACAATTCTCTTAAAGTTGCCTGGCATTTTTATTATTATTTCCCCAGGATTAGGCTGCTGCCTCTGATAGCGGACTGCCGTTGGTTTTTTAGTTTGGTCTTAAGGGGAAAAGAGCTAATGCAAATTAGAGGAAAATAATTTTCTTTCAGCGATATGCAATGTATTAGTCACTTGTTATCGTGCTTGGAGGCAAACCTCATTTGCGCGTCTGCCAACTCACTCACATCTGCTCAGAGCTGTTCTGGGCGTTTTAACCTTGGCGGTATCGTGTCGTAGTCCCAGGGATCAAGAGCCAGTAATTAAGGCTCTAAGCAGCAGCAAAAAATTCATAGCCGCCCATCTGCAGCGCAGTTGCTACCATGCCCAACCTCCTCCCCCACCCCAACGTGGGGCCGACTTCAAGATGGCAAAGATGGCTCTGCTGAGACTCTTGGGGCTGCTGCTGAGGACCGACTTTAATACGCAGAGAGAGGAAGCCTCACTGCTCCACCATCAAGCTTCATTTGCGAAGCCTGAGCAATGCTCCAGGCCTGTTCTTCTTGTCCAGGGGCTGTCACTGCTAGTTTATTAAGAAGGCAGACCGGTCCAGGTCCACTACTGAGGCTTCTTTAGCAACAGTGGAACATGCACTGCTAAAGAGGAGACTGTTGTAAGACAGGAGGCAGGAGTTCCACCCTGCTGACTTTCATTCTTGTGGGGTGGCGGCTGTGTTTGGGCTCAGAGTCCCATTTCCAGATTCCTCTTGCAGTCCAAGCTCTTGGAGTAGCGCACTAGCCCATGACCCAACCTAAATGACCTTCAGCACTGACCTGAGTCACAGAAGAGACCCTGCTCTTGGCTGTGGCTGTGAGTAACCCCCTCACCCCAATCAGGTTTATGTCTACTTAGACAGTTAAAGAGTTCACGACACAGTTTAATGGAATGACCACCACTTCTGAGATGAGTGTAAAGCCCGGAGATGAGGGGGAAAAAGGAGTAATAGAAAAAGTCTCCCATTTGATGGGTTGCTTTGAGATCGAGAATGCAGATTTCATATTAAACAGGAAATGATCCCTTGTCTAGTGGCTTGCAGGCAGTTGCCATGTGGCTCCTTTTCTGATATTTAAGACTAATGCGCTCCTCTGGATTTAAATACACATACCCACAGTAGGAATTTTCAGGCAAATAATGGAGCTTTTCATGTTTGGGGATGGGGCGGGGAACAGCCAAATGAGCATGAATTCACCTGCACCATCCCTCCCCCCATGGTGCAGTTAGTATTGATGCAGAGAGTTTGCATGTGGGATCGTGTGTGGATCTCCTTTGCTTAGGCATCATGAAGGGGGTTGGCCTGGATTTATTATTATTATTTTATATAATAATATATATATATTAAACTACGCTTGCTATCAGGGGCACTGGGCCTTCAGCTTAAGTGCTTTTCAAGAAGCGGTGATCATTCCGCGCTGCCTCCCGCTCCGCCCTGGTTAAAACCGTCTCTATTTGCGAGTGCTTAACTCCCGGACCAATCTGGTGGCGGGCGAGAAGGTGGAGGCGGTGGGGCCGACGACGCAGGCGAAGGCAGGCAGGCCGACGGGCCTGAGGGGAAGCAAGAGGATTTAAGGCTAGTTAAGCTCAGCAGAGCGTTCGACAGCGAACCAACCAAGCTGAATCTCTCGCTGTTGGCGCGCCGGCCATTTGCTGAATAATGAGAAGCGGCTTCTTTTCCCCTCCCGGGGGATTCGCCTTCACGCAGGGCTCTCTCGGAGGTGGCGGCGGAGTGTGTGTCTGCCGGGGAAAAGGGAGTGGGAGGCGCTGCGCTCCCAATCAATCAGGCCCCTCAATGCTGTTGCTCCGTAAATGAGGAAACCACAGGTACTGTCAGCCACAATTAAGCAAAATCAACTCGCCCGTGATTCAATATCTGCTGGCTTCTCCGGTGAACGCGGGAGGCGCCTCTGCCCTCCGGGGACGCACAGCTCGGCTGCCGGCCCAGCACTCTGTGTAACGCGGCGCAAGCGAACTGAGGCAGCCATGGATCAAGAAAAAGGGCGAGGATCTCATGAATCATGAGGGTGTGCTGCTACGTGGGCAAAGGAACCGGTGTGTACGACTGTGCGGACGAATATTAGACGCTGGTGCTTACAAAGGCCCAGGGTGTGGGTCAACCGAGCCTACTTTCATTCAATGACCCTAGGCCTTGGGTCTATTTATACAGCGCAGATATATACGATTCAAAAGCATACGTTTGCGGATGTGGGTTTTTCCTTCTGAAACCGAACTTCCTTATTAAGCCTGTGAATTAGACGTTTTTGTAAAAATGGAACGTTCTTACCAAACTATAAATATGCACATCGAATCCCGCTGCCCGAGTACCTGGTTCTGAGGTCCCGCTGCCTTGTATGTTATAGAGCCCAGCATCCACTACGGATTTTTCTGGCCTTCCAGTAATAGTGAAACCAAAAGAGCATTGTTTCAGGGGCGGGGGCGGGGGGAATCCGCCTCAGGCCGACTCTGGGAAAATGAACGCTTTGCTTCCGTCTGGGCCTAAGAGGCCTTCAAAAGGTTAATGGGGTTGCGGCTACAGCCGACAGCGGAAGCCAGCGTGGCCTCTTCCGCGTTTTCCCCAAGCTCTGCTTTGGCCGACCCAAAAGGAGAAACGTTTGCTTAATTACCTGACAGGTCTACTCGTGCCAAGGAGACTGGCTCGGTGGATGTCTCTCTCCTGCGGTAGCGCGATCTCCGCTGTTCCTACTGTTCCTCCTCTTCCGCCACAACTAAGACTGTCGCTGCCTGCTTGTTTCTGGAATCAGCAACTTCGCTGCCGATTCTGCATTTGCCTAAAATGGCGCGCCTGGTCCGGGAGATCAAGGCGAAAAGATCTAACGGGGTATTTAAAGGCTGGTGGGAGTTATGGGAAAGGCCGACGAGGCGTGTTCTTGTCCAGACGAAGTGAGCGTCTCCCATCGCCGTGTTGCTTCCCGCCGCTCTAAGCCTACCCAGAAAGAGCGAGCGAGCGCGCGCTCTTCTGCTTGCCTTGCCCCAAGAAGTGTTATCACGAACGTTTCAGGGGTAACGGGGCAAAACTGCTTTATTGGAGGTGTGGGAATTCGATCATAATGCTAAAATGAGGGGTTGGTTCAGTGCTCTCTCTCTGCGTCTAGGGAGAGGAGGTGTAGAGCAAGAGATACGAGATCACCGTACTCCCTCTTCAAGCAGCAGATTTAAAGGGCTATCTTTTGTGATAGCGTTAAAGGCTCTGAATTTAGTTCCCGAGCTTATATTTTCTTGTGACTGTGCAACCTTTTCCACGGGGGTAGACCCTTGAAACAGTAACTCCATGCCCGCCTGCCCTGACAGTCCCCCTTCACACATGCATTCAGTCCTGTGGAGGAAATGTACTGCGCAGCTTCTCACTAATCTAAGGCTGACATGTGGGGAGGGCGCTATTTCTCCGTTCTATAAGCCGCTGGCAGAAATGAGGTGAGCGAGACGGGCAGCAAGGTTATTTGAAGGCTCACCAGCCATTTTACCTTTCCCTTATTGACGGCCTCCCCTCACTTCCCCTCCCTCCGCATCACTTATTCACAAGTTTTGCTAGCAAATGGCGTCAAAAGGCAGAAATCACACCGCTTTCTTCACGATTTATGGAAATACGAAACTGGAAAAAAGGAGACGAGAGGCTGGCTCTGCGGATGCGGTCTAAAGCTCAGTGTGTAATAGAGGCAACCACAGAGAGGACTGGGTGGCGGTAATGAGAAAGTAGAATTGATGAGCTGCCGATTGTGCCCCCACCCACAAAGCGAAGGCTGGAGCCTCGGCTTCTCTGCAAAGCAGGGATTCCCCGAGCCTCCCAGGAGAGGCAGGAAAGCCCTCTGGCTGCGGACGCCGCATTCTCCTAACACCTTACCGCCGCCGCCTCTTGGCACACCAACACAGCGCTCCTCTACTTACAAGGAGTTACGCTCACGCTGCTAAAACGGCTTTCTCCGTGCCTAAAGCCGCAACTGGCGACGCTCGGTCCTTCCTCCACTCGCGTTATCCGTGTCAGGGCTTGAATCACTTGCCTAATAGCGGCGTCTGCTCAGTCAATGCCCAGCCCTACAGTCCGTCGCTCCGACGAACAGCATTGTGGTTACTGGAAAGTCCAGATCGCTTCTCTGTACGTGACAGTCTTGGGAGCCTCGAGGGAACCGAGAGCGCAGAGAAGAGGAAGTTTAACAGCCCTCCCCCCAAAATAGACATTTGACCGGTTCCTTTCTGGGCGTGTTGTTTTGTCAAACTAAGCAGCTTTCTACAGAGCTTCGATATGTATTTTTACTTTGTAAGAACTTGCAGGCGCGCTGTGCTTAGTTTTATGGTCAGGCGAAATGCCACACATCTCGGCTAAAGGTCAGTTTTTCCTCCCGCCCCGTCCGCGCGGCAGTCACTTTGCCGTTTCCTACCTCTCCTCGCAAACAGCGCTGTTTATTACAGTACATTCTTCTTTCTCCCCCGCTAACAACTGTGCATTCAAATGTATGTAACTATATTAACCATTCAGTAACTGCTAGCAAAAGAACTAAAATGCTGATAATATTGAAGGCTGCAACAATATCTTACGGTTGCCATTCTACGCGATATTACCTTCGACTAGGATCTTTTAAATACAATAGAGCTTGACTAACATATTAACGCAGAAGTTCAGAAGGACTTGGTCGCACTTAAACTGCAGAGCTTACTTGTAAGAAAACGCTTAAACTTGTAAAAAGTATCCACACTTGAACTGAAGTCCAGTGGCTGGGTCACTATTTGCTCTAAGCTATAGATCGTTTTTACCTACAGTTTGTTTAATCGATGGACTTCACACAGTATGATAAACTGGTATAGCATAGTAGTTACGGAATCGGACTAGGGCCCTGGTTGAATCGAAAGCTCACTGGATGATTTTGGGTCAATCCCTATCCTTTTAGCCCAGCCTACCTTTTAGATTGTTTTTGTGGGGAAAACGCTGAGGAAAGAGCAGTACCTACCCACTCTGGGCCCCTGGAGGAAAAATGGGACATAAATATAGCGTGTGTGTACAATTACTCGTGTAGTAGGTTACCGTAACGTGTGAACTCAACCAGTGTGTGTCGCGGCTCCATTTCCCAGTCTAATCTATCTCGTGAAGCTTGACTGAGAAAGGGGCAATAGAATTTTAGTTCAGATGTGCCTATCCAGTCCCTACTAAAAGTTTATGACCGGTGCATGTAAGAATAAGCGGTTTCGGCTAAGCGTTCAACGTATCACGGAGACTGGTCCCCTCTATCCCATTTGATTCCTCGCGTTCGGAGAGTTCAGTCACCGTTTTAGAAGCGATCCTTCCCTCGGCTTGCTTAGGCGAGAACTGAAAGAGCAACTATGAGAGGTGTGCCGGTCAAGTCCCTTGCTTTTTTGGGGAGGTCTTACGTGCTCCGCTCGGCTCCAGCTATTACCCGCCGACATTAACCATCGCTGTAGCTAGAGCCGCCTGCAGTTCAGCTGACGACGGCTGTGGTTTATGCAGTGGAAACTGGCGGGCTGCCAACAGGAGCTGGAGGTGGAAAGAGTAAAGGCGCCAAAAGGGAACTCGTGTGCTCGCTGCATTCTCTCTCCTCCTTGGCTCGCTAGGGCTGCCCGAGCCCCGCTGGAGCTTCCTCGTGCACTATTTTGCTTTCACCTTTTCAGTGCACTCGCTAGCAATAAAGGCGTCCTCACCAGGAGAATCGCGGGAAAGCGGGGAGGGAGGGAGACGAGAGCGGCTTGACACGCTGAATGGCTTCCCCTGACCCCTCCCCTCCTTCCTAGGAGTCGAGAGCAAAGCGCCGCCGCCGCCGCCGCCGCTGCTTCCCTTGGCCGCGGGCATCAGGTTTTTCTAGTTTGCGAAGGCAGGAGCGTGCTAGCAAAACTTTGCTTCTGCGCCCGCAGCCGCTGGCGTCAGAAGCTGCCAAAAGTCTGTTGCCGTTGCGAGGGAGATGCAAACGTTTCCCTTTTGAAGAAGGGAGGGGGAGGGGGAGAGATGAAGATCAAACGGCCAAGTCAGGCTCTGCGTGTACGCGTTTGTCTGCCTCACAGCGGCGCGGAGTTGCGGCGGCCAATGGTGCCCGGAGAACTGGGTGTTCAGCCAGAGAGGCCGAGCGCCGGGATTCCTTTTATTTTATTTTTTTTCCTGTCTGCCCTGTAACCTGAGCGCGGTTGACTGGAGGGGGAGGGAGATTCGGCTCGGCAAGAATCGAGAAGCAGGTTGCCGCTTGCACGCGCTATTTATTTATTCATTTATTGCACGCCAGCCGCCCTCCCTTCGCAGCGAAATTCCGTCCTGCAAATCATCGTTCTAGCTCTGTCAGGCAGATACCTCTGGGTAGGAAATTTCGTAGCCTCCGCGGCGGTTAGAGCCTGACTTTCGCCTCTTGGGTCACATCCTCGCGCAACGAGCGAGCGAGCACGGAGAGCTTTTAAGGAGGTTCGGCGCGGTTCCTTTCTTCCCGCGGCGGCGGAGAGAGCTTTGAGCTTCGCCTGGCGCGGAATGAACCTGCTACTGCTGTTCCTTCAACAGCTCCTGGGAACTCAAGCCGCGCAGCCCAGCATGCGCGAGTTGCATCTAAGCAGTGGGGAGCTTTCCACGCCATTAAATATAGGAAGGTGGTGAGCACGTTTAAAAGTTTTCTGTAATTGAGTGAACAAAATGGGCTTCTGTATTCTAGGATGGTTTTTTCCCCCCGTTTGTTTCTCCAACTCTTTTCCAAATTCACTGAACTACATTACCACGCTGCCAAAGAGAAGCGTTACAGAATAATAGATAATCTGTATTTTTGGGGTGCCTTGGAGTCAGTTTTTGACTCCTGGGGACTGCCTGGACTAGTCCCTGCAGTTTTCTTGGTGAGGTTTTTCAGAAGGGGTTTGCCCTTGCCTGCTTCCTAGGGCTGAGAGAGAGGGACTGGCCCAAGGTCACTCAGTTGCTTCATGACTAGGGCAGGACTAGAACTCAAGGTCTCCTGGTTTCTAGCTTGATGCCTTAACCACTTCACCAAACTGACTCTAAGCTGTAAACTGCTACAACAAACTGGTTCTAGAAAACTGCAGGGATTTGTCCAGGCGTCAACAGTGACTCTGAAGTGCATATACATACATACACACAATAGATAATGGGGAGAAGGGAAATCTTAACTAGTTTCTGACTGAATTCTTCAGATGTGTTGGACTTCCATAATTCTTAGTTAGAAGGTCTGGCTGGTGTGTGTGTGTGTGTTAAAACCAGTAGGTAACAGTATGTTAAATTTAAGGTTAAATTTAAGGTTGAGCCAAGTAGGCCAAGAGCTTCTAGCACTTAACCACATGCATTACTTCTAAACTCCGTTATTTTGGAGCAGCAAATGAAAACGCTACTCAACTAACTTCCTGAAAACTTAGTTATGCAAAGTAAACAGGATTGGACCTCTAGCCTAAACATTTCTATCCACACTTTTAATTTTTACTAGTGTAAGTTCACCTCTTAACATTGCTCTTGAGGCTCCTAAGGCCTAACCTAAGGCCTAACCTAAGGCCAACCCAGTTCTAAAAAGCCCTATTCCTACCTACCCGTGACTAGGAATCAGTCTCATTGAGTATGATAGGACTTGGTTCTGAGACAACCTGAGAATGGTTATTTATTTAGGTTTAAGTTAGTATAACTAAGAGTGAAGGTCAGCTACTAAGTGAGTGCTTTGATTTCACTAGGGCTTCCAAGTCCAGCACTAGTCACTAAATCTAAATGTTCCTGCTGCAGTGAGTAATGGACTGCTTTATTTGGAAAAAGTTCTTTATCTTTTTGACAATCGCCACAGACCCAGTATACAAGCAGCATTTAGTCCCCCCCTTTGCCCCCCCTTTCTCCCCCTTTTCTCCATCCTACAAGGAAAGGCTGAACGCAGGGAGTCTGAAGAGTTAAAGTCTGTTGCTTGTTGCAATGAAATTATGGCTGGCAGTGGCGCCGCTGTTTGTTCAACAGACCTCCACTTTTAAACAGTTCACAAAAAGTTCATCAGGGCGGCGATGATTATAAATAACGTATGTATGCATCCAACTGCAAAGCACGACCCTAAAAAACGAGCAGGAACTAGCAAACTTCTCACCCCACCCACCTCCCAAAAGGAACACACACCGATCATAGTGCTTGGCTTTATTTTGCACAATCCCTAAGAACTGGCTCAGCCACCGCACACACCCAGAACAACCTCTGATCCTCCAAAAGCGCTTTTCGCTCCTAATTCAGTGGCTTCTCCCTCCTTAAATGCTTTATCCTTGTCTCACCGGCATGCAGCTGTGGTGTTTGAAGAGCTGGCTGTGCGAGCCTCACGCAGGCCTCTCTGCAAACACCTTTGCTTGAGGCAGTTTTGCAGTGTGGAATAGCAGAGAGATGTTTGTCTTGCAGCAGAGAGCAACATAGTTTTCTTTTTCTCAGTGCTTTCTTAAAATTATTGCAGTGTTTTGGAAGGAAGACTATCATATCTAGGCGGATTATTGTGCAGTTTGCTTAGATTTTCCAGCCAGCAACCCATTATATGCAGTGTGTAGATTCATTTGCATAACATGTTCTTAAAATTACAGGCTCTTAGAAGCGAGCACTCCCATGCAGCGGGACTTCCAAAAAGCATGTTTTGGGATTTCACTCAGGGTGATTTCTGTTGTTGCTGTTCCCAAAATATAGATGGCTTAACCAGTCAAGTACAGCAGCTGATAGCAACAATACATTACTAGCAAAAAATCAAAAGCTCAATAAGTAGACTCCCTGTCATGTTTTATTTTCAGAAAGGGGAGGGAGAGTGAGTGGCACCCTTCCCTCCTGTCAGACAACCCTATCTATTTGGACTTTGTGTCCACTCCATTCCTTACAGATGAGGCAGCACACTGGGCGGCTACTAACTGTATGTAAAACTCTAAATCACTCTCTCCAGGCTGTGGCTGCTCTGTTTGAAAACATTGCGAGTGTTACATCTGGAAAACAGTAAATCTGTTAAGCACACCCATCTTTCCAGTGGAATAACTCCTTTTGAATGATAGTGCAATATTTTCTTCTAGCCACTATGGTGGTAGTGGCAGGGATTGGTGAAGGAAGAGGAAGGAGGGAAAGGGTACAGTTTGGTTTCTTGTTCTCATAGCAGTTTGGACCAACTACCTTATATTGGGAGTTAGTTACTGTGGAAGGTAGTAAGGGAGCATGTCATTTCATTAAAATGCATTTGTTCTGTGCATGGGATTCTGCTCCAGGGAAGGGAGGGATGAATACAACAGAAGTGAAAAAGCATAGCCTTTAAAAATGTTTCTTTCTGAAGGCCACTGATCATGCACAAAGCATGGTGTAAAACTCAATCTGGTGTCCTATTTCCACTCTTGATATATGAAAAAGGGTTAAATTATGTGTTTTGGCGCCTAAGCTGAGTTCCTTAAGCTTGTTTTTGTGTGGGTGCTAACCATATGCTGATTCTGTTGTTTACTCTAGGGTAGCCTTTCTCAAACTTTTTAGCTTGGAGGAACCCCTGCATAAAAATGATTATATCTACAGCTCATGGAACGTTTATGTTTTTTTCAGTCATGACCTTTCATGGAGCCCCTAAGTGACCTTTCGTAGAACCCTAGGGTTCCCTGGAACCCCAGCTGAGAAAGGCTCTCTAGGGTAAGGTAATCCCTCTGAGTCTGACTACTGCTGTACAGTAACTTAACAAAGTCCTAATTTAAAAGTCAGCTAGATTCTATTCCATCCAAACTAGTAACTGGGCATAGGGAACATGTATTTTCAGTATTTGTTGCTGTACAGCACTATATCTAAAACATTTTACCTCCAATTAGTCCCATATGTGTTTAATGCCTCGGCCTCCCTAGTGCATATACAGGATTGCAGACCTACAGTGTGTAATAATATAAGACATATCTAGCTCACATCAGTATATGCCTGCACTTTTCTTTTTTGATGAGAGGAAAAACTGAAGGAGTATCCTGTGTGTTCAAGTCCCTCCCCATTAACCCAGCATCTAACAGCGGGATGTAGGCTGAACCTCAATCAAAATAAACGACTGAGCCTCCAAAGAACAATTAAAATCTGGCACTGGAATAAATCATGCGTTGGGATAATCGTGTTAATAAAACGCAGCTTGTCCTGACACTTCACTCATGCAGCAAACTAGAATTTAATGCTGGTGGAGATAGCTTGTTCTGGAAGGAATAAAGGCAGGCAAAGTCCTTCTCCTTCTGGATACAGAAATCTGGTTGCCTTTCACCTGCCTTCCCTACTGCACGCAGCACTGATCCTTTTGGACTGCTAATGCTTCTCCAGTGAGCCCGCTAATGATTTCTTTCCCTGGAGTGAACAGGCGTCATTGAATTACTGAAAGCACTCAAAGCAGCAGCAGCAGCAGCAGATCAGCAACAACAGCTCCAATGGTAAAAGCCGCTAGGGTTTGGTTACTTAATCAAATCAAGAGAGGGGAGTTTAGTGACCCACCTACTATTTTTAACCCTTTTCTGGGCTGGGATGCAGATTCCTACTCCAGGAAAATTAAAATGTTACCATTTTAAAATTAGAACCTCCTGTTTATTTATGGCACTCCAATCTTTCATAGCCCATAACATCCCCCTTCAGCTTTTTCTTGGAGCCTGGAATCTTAGAAACTTTCTTTAAAGTAGAAACAGACATGTTGTTTGTTATTGTTTTAGTGATGGATAGGATTTCTGCCTGCGTCAGTTGTTCAAAGATTCACTCTCACTCTGCTCCCATACCAGGATATCTCTTTAGACTCAGTTTAATGACCTTATTTCATTTTTGACTGGGTAACTTCCTTTGTAGATTATCTGACTGCTATGAACTTGATATATCTTGACTCCAACAAAACGTTTTACAGAGTAGCCCATAACATTCTGATTAGCAAACTATGTTAAATTATGAACTGGATGGCAAGTCTTAGGTGGATCAAGAGTTAGTTTAAAAATGGCACTCAAAAAATTAAAAAAACCATTTCCTTACTAAGATGAAGGGAGGTATCAAGTTAAGTGTCATAAAATGCAGTTTTGACCCTGGTTGTCATCTTCATTTTCCTTAATGAGATGGCTAGTCATTAATGAGGATTTCAGATTTGCAGATGACACACAGCTGGATAGGATAGCTAATACTGTAGGAGATAAAGAAAAGAAATTCAAATGATTTTATTGGATTAAAGAAATGAGCTAAAAAGAACAGAATGAAATTTAATGAAGATATATGCAAAGCACTTCAGTTAGATAAAAGAAATCAAATGCCCAGGTTAGGATGGAGGACCTCAGGCTTAATAATATATGGTACCGTCTCCCTTAGGTCATCTCAGCTCTTTGTTATGGACACATCTGTATTGGTTTCTTGGTAACACTATGGAACTGGTTTGCCATTACCTTATTCCAAGAATATTTTTTTTAAAACAAATATTGTTAGACTAGTTTGTATTCCTGGAAATTTCTGGTGGTCTGCCATTCCAAATAATAACAAGGTCCAATCCTGCTTAATTTTTTTGAGTTCAGCCAAGGTCAACTAGGTGTTGCCATCTGTCTTGAGTTACACTTGTGAAGTCTGAGATGTTGGAATTGTACCTGATTGCAAAATAAATATGGGCTAGCAGTGTGATGGAGTTACTAAGAAGCCAAATGCAGGTTTAGGCTACTTCAATAAAAGTGTAGCTTCCAAATCACAGGAGGTAGTTCTTTATTGGTTGGACACCGTGTTATGTACTGCGTCCAATTCTGGGCATCACACTTTAAGAAAGAGCCAGAGAAATTGATTTTGAGGAGAAAGATGCTGAAGGGACAAGAAGCTGAATCTTACAAGGAAAGCTGAGGGCAATTGAGTATTTTAGACTTTAGAAAATCTGACTGAAGGAGTGTCACACAGAAAAGATCAAGACTTTCATCCTGTCAGAATGCACGGTGCAGGACACAGAAGTTACAGAAAAGTAGATTTGGGCTGAATATTGGGAAGAGCTTTGCAACAGTAAAAGTGTTTAGTGGAGTCAACTGCTGAACATTTCTTCTGGTATGTGCTAGCAGAGGTTGGACAGCCACCTGAGGGGATGCTTTAATTTGGAATTCTTGCACTGAGCGTAGTGTTGGATGGCCTAAATGGCTCCTTTCAATTCTGTGTTGGTATGAAATTTATTGGGCTTTGATGTGCAAAACTCTTGATTTCTAATTTGGATTTCAAGGTTTCCAGAAACTTACTACAGAGTGTGAGAGAGACAGCAAACAAAAATAAGGTCTGCAAAGGTAACCTCTGTTGGATCTAGAATAATTTCTGGACTTTTTTGTATTCTGATAGAGTGGTTTGTTGCACTATTATTTTCTTTATGCTTTCTTAAATGACACTTTAGATGGCTAAGGCTTAAACTATATGGAAAGGAATTATACTAACAAGATTAGTAACTTACACATCCTGTAAGAGCTATCCAGGCCTAACACTTCCATTTAAGAGAAGATAACCAGTATACAGTACATGGGTGGTCAGATATTAGATCTAGTCTCTGTCTTTGGGCAGATGTGATGGAATCTGAAGATAAGGAACATTAATATCTATCCTTTGTCATATTAAAATCACTTTCTGATTCCTTTGGAGGTTTTTGGTCCTGCTTCCCAGTGCACAAAGGCTGGCCCTATTAGATAAGTCTACCCTGGTGCATGATAAGCTTGGTTTCCAGATAGTGCTTGGGCAGTTCACCTACGGTCTTAGTTGCTTTCTGAAATGGGGGAGTCCTAATGGCTTTAGATAGGATTGCATCTGAGTGGCCTCTGTTCTGATTGTGGTGGTCCCCTTGGGTTTTCAGAGGAGCTCCAGTAAATGAAGAGTCAGAAAAGACACGTAGAGCTGGAGAAAGATGAAGAATGAGTTTGATCCAACATTTGTATGAGTTCATATTATGACCAACATGGTGATGATAAGGGCAGCAAAATGTAATTATTTTTACATCCTTATCACATTTGCAGAATGCCATCCGGTGCCCTTTTTTAAGGCTAATCTGTTAACTTTTATGGGGGTGGAGGGCCAGGATGAACATTAGAAGGGCTGTTGTGAGGAATCTGCTAGGCATCTGACAAAGTCACTTGGATTCATTCAGATAGACTCTGGATGGGCATGTCCTCTGGCTGGGCACTGGCTGAGCAGGAGTCCTGCTCTATTATCTGGGGAGGAGTTTGAACCTGTGAATCTCAAGGAAGTGGACAGAGCCCCTCACAATCTTAGCACTGCTGCCTATGTATTGGTCACTTGTCTCATCTAGTTATCAAGGCATCTGAGGTGACAATGGTTGGTTTTAAGCAATGGTTAATTCATCTTTTTGAGGGGGGTGGGGTTGTCCTGCCTGCTTGAAGGAAGTAGTAGTACATCCCTTCCTCAGAAAGTCATTGCTGGATCCAAGATGTTGGATAATTTTTAATCTATCCAACTTCCCCTTTCTGGGAAAGCTTGTGAAGAAGGTGGTGGTGTGGAAGCTTCAGAGTGCTCTGAAGGAAGTGGATAATCTGGAGTTTTTTCAGTCAGGCTTTTTTCAGTAAGGCTGGATATAATACTGAGCCAGTGTTGATTGTCCTTGTGGAATATCGCTGTCAGGACTTGAGTAGAGATGGTACAAGTCCCTTGGTCTTGCTTTGATTTGTCAGTGGCATTTGAAACCCTCGATCATAGTATGCTTCTGGTCAATCTCCAAGGACTGGAAATGGGGTCACTGTGATTCTCCGCTTCCTCTGGGGCTGGTTCTAGTCAGTGCTAGTAGGTGAGGAAACATCTAGTTTGAAGCCCTTGCTATGTGGGGTTCCAGAAGGTTTAATACTTTTCCCATTCCTGTTCAACATTTACAGAACACTGCTAACTGACAGTCACCCATTAGCAAGGGCTCAGCTGTCATCAGTATGTGGATGATGTGCAGCTTTACATTTTGACCTCTGGCCAGACAGTCAGTGCTGTAGAGGTCCTTGTCTTGGTGTCTGGAGTCTGTAAAGGCTGGATGGGGACTGAATGGCTTTGGTTTCAAGGACCTTCCAGTCCCAGGAATTTAGTTCTTGATAGGATTGCACTTCCTCAGGTGAAATTTGTACATAATTTGGGGGTCCTTATGAACTCTTGATTCACGTTTGGAGACTAGGTGGCAATTGCAGCCACAAAGACCTTTCCCCAAATCCTTCTTGTGCACTAATTTCATTCTTTCCTGGATCAGGACTGCCTTCTTATGGTCACCTCAAGTTTGGACTATTGAAATAAACTTACACTTTACCCTTGAAAATTACTGAAAGTGACAACTGGTGTAGAATGTGGCTGTGTGGGTAGTTATGGGAGCTTCTGTTTTGCCCATGTAGCATCTCTGCTCTGCGAGCTGTACTGGCTACCTGTGGTCTTCCTGGTGCAATTGAAGGTGTTGGTTGTCACCTATAAGCCCTTTGTGGCTTAGGATCTGCTTACTTATGGTACCAACTTTCTCCTGTTGTTTCTGCCCAATCAGAAAGATGTAGAGTGGCATATTCCAGATCCCATCTGTTAAGCACTATAGGAGATGTGTCTTCTCTGTAATTATACCTGTCTTGTGGAACATTGTTCTCCCAAAGTCTGTGTAGCTCTGACCCTACTGTGATTTCATAAAACTCTGAAAACCTGGCTGTTTCAGAAGGGCTTAAGATATAGGGTGAGGTGATCTGCTCCCTAACAGTGTATATTGGTTTTATGATTGTGGTTGAATTTGGTGTATCCTTTCCCCAGTATGCTGAAGTATTGTCTTCTTGGTTCTTGTTTCCTTTTATTATTTTTGTTTTGCTGTTTTTAAACCCTAACATATAAGTTGACTAGAGTTATTCTGGTGACTGAAGCAGCATACTAGATAGACAGATGATAGATAATAGATTTCTGCTGGAACTGTTTGTTTAATATATTTTATGGCTTTACTGCTTAGCAGTGGAGTAGATCAATCTCTCAACTTGGTGCTTTCCATATACTATGTTAGACTACAGTTTCTAACATCTTTAGTTAGTTGAGCCAGGAATACATGCAATAAATGATATACTAATTAGTATTAGTTGGATTTCCTGTGATGGCTTATTCATTCTAGAGCCTAGTTCCATTGTGCCACATTATGTTTTCAAGGTAATCAATATTGTAGAAGAATGAGATACATTCTATAGATATACTTTGCTGGAATATCAAATAGTTGTCCCTCTCCTGAGTACAAGTCAGGTGAATTTTGTTCATAAAAATAGAATGATGTTATTTTTCTAAATTTGAATGAAACTCTCAAAGTGTTAGATTTGTCAATAGTGTGGAATAAATCTTAATTCTCAGAAAGTGTATGAGGAGAGAAGATCTATCTCATCTGACCTATAAATTTCTTCAGTGTGCTCTTTTTATTGTATGTATTTTAACTATACACTTTTGTTCTCTACCAATCCTGCATTCAGAATTAATTATCAAAAAAGAGGCTGGTGATTCTGCTGTGATATTTGCACTTCCTTCTAGGCCAGTTTTCTCAATTCCTTATGTTCTTGTTTCTAAATAGATTATAAACACGTGTGAAGAAAGAGTCTCTTCTAAGTGACGTCATGCTTTCTGCAACTCCCCTGTATGGCAATGTTCATAGCTGGATGAGCAGTGAGAGGGTCCGCATGTGTGGGATTAATGAAGACAGGTAAATATTTAAGTTTCAGAAAACTTAAACTACACCATTATTACTGCAGAATTTCTGTTGCCTTAGGTATTCTATTGCTTGTTATTTTAATTTTAAAAAGGAAGAAAATTACACACTGATTTTTGGTGTTATGCTAATGAATTTTGGTGATGTGATCCTGTGGGGACAACAGAAAAAGGTTTGGGGCTCAGATGCAGCCCTCTGCCCAGCCGTTTTTACTAGGTAGTTATATGATGATAAATCTGTGGAGATGCATTTCATAAGGCATCATGGGATGGGAACAAAAGACATGATTCAGAGCAGACCAGTCCATGATTTACTATTTTAACAAATGATGTTCAAGTTTTCAGAGGGATACTTATTGTTAATCTGTTACAGCAGAATCAACATTCATGTAGCCCTGGTAAGTTTATGCTATAATAAATTTGCTGAGTCTTCAGTGTGCCATAGGACTCTTGATTACAGTATTTTTAGTGATGTGGAAGATACTGGAAAGGAGTAGGTCCCAAAGTTATCAGCCCTCTTTTTCTCTCTCTGTCATTCATTCTTACACATACCCTTGCATAATTTTTTGGTCCTAGCCCAGAGAAAGTGAATCACAATTACATTCCATTGAAATCCATGGGATAACTCAATGGTAATTGATTTCAGGCTCATATATTAAGTCCATTCTAGGCTGCAGTCTTATGGTCAGTTTCAGGAGAGTAAATAATTTCATTCATTGGGCTTAGTTTTGAATAGTCACGTATAGCATCACATTATATTAAGCACTGCTATTAATACTCACCTGTCCATTTTTCAGAGTAAGTTTTATTGGAGACTTGATAAAATGATTATATTTCAATTCACAAATAGTACAATATTTGTGTTTAATGTTACAACATTGTTCTGTTGAGAAGCGTATTTCCTCAATGGTTTTCTGATTGGAAGTGCACATAGTAGCTGATGACAGCCATTCTCTTTTTGACACCATTTTTTTCTCTTTCTGAAACCCACTTTTTTTTTGGCACTCTGGAGTGACATGACAATATTTATCTGATGCCTCCCTTATAGGTTATGCTAAGGACTACAGATTGCTAACCCTTGCTGCAGATGTATAGCTTGTTTTTTTTTTTTGTTTAAAGTGATATGCAAACAAATACTAAGAAATAAATAATAATTTACAAAACATGGCAGATGAAGACTTTTGGCATTACATATTGTTATCAAAGTATTAGAAAAGGGATACATACAAAAATATACTCTTTTTGTGTTTTGCCAGCTGTGTTTTGCTACAATAATGGGTCAAAACTATAAAAAATATGGGTGCTGCTTCATCTTATATATTGATCGTGTCACTTTAAATATCATAGGATTAGAATTGGCCCTTCTGGGTAATGATGAAACTTTCCTTCTGCTATATGTCAGCAATTGTGTCCCTGGGATTTGAAAGTTGGCTCTAAGGTGCTTTTTTATCGGCATTTTCTATGATAACAAGTCCCTGGGCTGCAACACTGCCGAGGCACAGATGTGTGGCTCCCTCTAACAGCTAATGTTTGTATGATATTAGAAAGGTGTACTAATTTTCTACTTCCTACATTTTTTTAAAAAAGATAAACCAACCTGGAATGTTAACTAGGCTTATTGTATGTCTCTAAAGAAACAATGCACTTCATTTTATAGGAAAACTTTTGAAATTGAACAAAAAAAAATCATAACATATTCTAAAGAGCAGAGTCCCAATGAAGAGTAGATAGGCTATTTATTAGGGCTTTGGATCCAAACACAAAAATATAGTTTGGCATCTGAGTGTGTGCAAATGAGGCATTTATATGTAATTCCTTGAACCAAACAAACACTGGGTGTTTCAAGTAGTTGCCTATAGGTGCTGTGCTCATGCCCCAGTATACACCAGAGCACCTTTTGCCTACAATCCAAAGTGCTGTGCTGCCATAATATTTTCAACTGCATATTAATGTACTAATAAAGATAATTTAATAGGAAAAAGCAGACATCAAGATGTAAATGTTTTATAATTTTATTTCTAAGTCTGTTTTTTTTTTTAAAAAAAACATTCTCTTAAAAACAGGAAAATCCCTGTTAATGATGGAGATGTCTTGAAAAGCAGGCTGGAATTAAGGGAAGAAAATCACCTGAACCACAGTGTGGTAAGAAATGGATAATGTAGATTAATGATATAATTTTTTTTTATTGTTAACCTGCTGTATTTTTTTCATTTACAAATAATTAAGTGCAGTTGGAACTGATGAAGCATTTAGTTTAGCACGATTCAGATGTGGCATTCAGACATTAAGATTGCATTTATTTTTTTTTTGTGGCATGAGTAAGGCTTCATGGTAAAACTTTTCCATGCTATATTTTTTCTAGAGTGAATCCTAAGGCTTTTATTCTGTGATATACTTAGTAGCATATCATGAGCAGTTATGGTAGTTCTAAATAATATTACAATCATTCTTTCACACTTAGGAATTCTGTGATTGATAGTTGCACAGGCTTGGTTATGAACTCTTACTACTGTATAGTCTCAGTGTCTTGAGAGTGCCTAGTTACCACAGCTTTGCCACTCAGAACTGTTTGAAAGCTGGTTTGTATGCCAGTTGTATGCCTCCAGATATTATTTCTGCAGGATACCCCAATTCCATGCCTTAAAATGTTTTTGCTGTCACTTTCTTGTTGAACTATTTGGCAGTAGGGACCTTATCTGACCCAGCAGACAGAGAGGTTTTGGAGTTGTTTCTTTGCAAAGTGATAAGTTGTTTCTTTGCAAATAAGAAAAAAGACAGGAACTAGCTGTCATTGGAAAACAAGCTTGTGTTTTGGTGCTGGTTTAGTGCTGGAGAATGGGACACTGAAGGACCCAGGTCTTGCCTGTTTGCATCATACTGTGGTTTGCTGCTGCTTGGGTAGCTCATCCTCTTAAACTTACATAAAGGGCAAAACTGGGGAGTGGTTTTGCCTTCTCCTTTCTCACAAACTCCTCACTATTATGTAGATACTGGGGAAAACAACAGATTACATCTTTTGTGGAATCACTAGCCTTTGAAGTTATAATTGCATGATACTTTTCATGCGTACTTAGAGTAAATCCTACTGAGTTTCCGGGACTTCTTAAGTGTGTATAAAGGGTTGGAATCTAAATATCCTAACTGGTAAGGAGAGTTTTTAAAAGTATTATTTGGGTAATTTGTTACTTTAGATACATGGATATGTATACCAATGCATTGACATTTGTTCTAGGAAGATCCCCCTAAAAAGGACCACAGCTGGCAAAAGATACAGCTGTTGAAATCTATTTCTTTTAATGGGTATGTCATATGAGTAGGAGAAATTTTAAGAGATTATTATTTAAAGGCAGTATCTACATAGAAGTTTGCTAAGTATGAAAGGATCTGGATGCCTGTCAAGTTATTCTTAATTTTCCTTAAAAAATCAAACTTGGCCGATAAAAGACAGGCTCTTTAAACTCATGTATGAAACAGCTTATAATTTTAAATGCTTGATTTCCTTTATATTTATTGATGCACATTGTTTTTAATTATGGAAAGCCTATTATTTCCTATTGTTTCCATTGATTAAAAATACTAACTGTAATCTTGATTACCACTTTCACTAGAAGCCAAAATAACATCTTTTTTTATTCTACAAAGGTGGATACAGCGGCAGTGCATCGCATTGACAGCCTTGCAGCTTTGACTATGGATCGCTCTGGACTTATGCGGGAAGGGCTTAGAGTCCCCAGTAGTATTGTTTATTCCAGTTTATGTGGACTTGGCTCAGACAAGCCCCGGGATGCTACAAGTGCTATTACTGGCCTTGGATTTGGTCCTGAAAGAAATCCAGAGATACAGTTCAAGTCTAATCCCACTGAAGCAATTGAAAATGGAGCTGGAAAGAACCCAAATGGCTTCAGTGCTCTGTACAAAACACCACCTGGAATACAAAAGAGTTCTGTTCCAACTGGGGAGACCTTAGGCTTGGACAGAAGCTCAAGTGACAAACAAAGTCCTCTCAGTGTCAATGGTGCTAGTTACCTAAGGCTACCCTGGGTAAATCCTTATATGGAGGGTGCTATTTATCCTTTTCTTGATTCACCAAATAAGTATTCATTGAATATGTATAAGGCTTTGCTACCTCAGCAGTCCAATTTTAGCTTGCCACAGCATCTGACTTATTCACCTGTATGTACAAATGGCGAACGTTTTTTATACTTGCCACCTTCTCATTATGTTGCTCCCCACATTCCATCATCATTAGCTTCGCCGATGAGGATCTCAGCTACATCAGCATCACCTGCAATTCCCTCTTTGGGACACTGTCCAGATAAAGGCTTGTCTTGGAAGATGGGAGTGAGTCCAGCAAATCCCATAGACTCTCATACCTATCCACATATTCAAAATAGTAAACCACCCAGAGTCCCATCTGCTAAGCCAGCTGCTAATAATATGTCAACTGACCCTACTGTTTTGCTGTCTCATTCACCCAGGCCATCACCTAGAGTACATCTCCCAACACAGGTTGGAGATGCTTACTCAGAGTTCCATAAACACTTTTCTAGAATTTCAACTTCTCCTTCTTCAGTTGCACTCCCCAAGCCATACATGAATGTAAGCAGTGAATTTTCTTCAAGAGTCTCAAATGGGAAAGCTCCCAAAACACATGATCCAAATGAAATTTCTCAGCAACCTGCAGTGCATGCAAGGAAAACAGGTCATGACAGGAAAGATAGCAGATCCCCTCCATTATTAGAAAAGCAGCAAATTGTTACCAAAGATATCATAGACAAACCACTGGATTTGTCATCAAAAGTTGCTGATGTAGATATAACCAAGTCTGATCATGTTAAGAAAATGGTACCAACTGTGTTAGTTCATAGCAGGGCTGGAGGAGGGTTGGTTTTACCTGGAGGTGATCTTCCAAAAGAAACTATTTCTCCTGGAAATGGTTGTCCTGTCTACAGGCCTGAGATAATTAGTACTGCACCTTCCTCCTGGGTGGTTCCTGGTCCAGCTCCTAATGAAGATAACAGTGGCAAAAACATGCAGTTGAAAAACAAGGCACCCGACTGGGTAACACCTCAACAACGAAGTTCTTCTTGCCCTAGAATGGGAGGTACAGAAACAGTAATTAATAATATTTCAGGGTCTTTGTCGAGTGAAGGTCGCCCAGCATCTGCTTCTCCAGCTCCAAATCCTAATGTAGATTGTCCCAAGACTAACATTTCAGTAGAAACTACTGCATCTGTCATACAGCATATAGGACAACCTTTAGTATCATCATCGTCATCTCCATCATCATCAAAGCATAGTAATAAGGCAGCTAAATGCAATAATCAAGAACCTATGTTCAAGGCAAATGAAAACACTCTTGCCCCAGGTTCCATATTTTTCTCTCCAAATGATGCATTCCGATCTCCACCATTGCCCTATCCAAGAAGCTATCTCCCATATCCAATTCCAGATGGTTTAGCATTAGGTCCTTTGCCTCTACATGGAAAAGGACCTGTGTATCCTCACCCAGTTCTGTTACCTAATGGCAGTCTTTTCCCTGGGCATTTGGCTCCTAAACCTACTATTCCATACAGTCTGCCAACTAGCAGTGGTGAGTTTATGACATATCAAGATGCACTGGGTATGGGCATGGTACATCCAATGTTGCTATCCCATGCAGCTCTTGAGCTAAAAGATGATAAATCAGAAAGGAGATCTAGATCACATGAAAGGCTCCGTTATGAAGACCCTGCTTTGAGAAGCAGATTGCCAGAGATGCTGGAAACCAGCACAAAGTTGCATTTTGAAGTACCTACAGAGAGAAATGTGAAGTCACACCAAAGTTCAAGTCATAGTAAAAATAGTGCCAAAAGTGATAAACTCATGTTTGCAGAATTGAGAGATGAACAAGATGTGAAAGGTGAAACAGGTTTGACAAATCCTAGCTTTCCTATTGAAAATGGTAATCAAACAAATGACCCTACAAAGCACAAGGTGGAACAAGCCTTTCAGCATAGAGATTTTATTGTAATGAGAGAAGAATGTGGAAGAAATAATTTCCATGAAGTGTACAACTTTAAGCAAGTCCAGAGTCCACCCCCATCAATCTTCACCTTAAGGAAAGATGATCTCTCAGCAAGCCACAATAGAGAGAGATTGACGATTCCCCCTTCCTCTGTGTTTCTGGAGACTGCTCATGGGAATGATGGCTTGGCTATGTCCTTTTGTAAAATGCCAGATGATGCTAAACAGCTCTGTATGGGAAATGCACAGTCAAACATTGAAATCAATCAGACATATGCCAAAGATGGGACTGAGGGTATGGAATCTAATGATGGCAAACTCCTGAAACCTAAGCCATCTAAGCTGGCAAAGAGAATAGCAAACTCTGCTGGTTACGTAGGTGACCGATTCAAGTGTGTTACAACTGAACTGTATGCAGATTCTAGCCAACTGAGTCGAGAACAGCGGGCCTTGCAGGTGAGTCTCTGGGGTTTACTTACCAAAACACTTTTGCTTTATAAAATTGCAGTTGAGAATGAAAGTTGATGTTATACGGGTTGGGAGAATGTATGTATGTACTATAAATTTAAGTCTATTGACACAATTAATGATAAATGTGCATATATGAGGGTACTACTATGAGGTGAGAGGAAGTTGAGCATTAATAAATACAAAATATATGTAAATAATAGTAAATAATTTAATCTCAAAAAGCATATTATATAATAGTGAAGAGCTGAAGAATGCATGTTTCTTATTTGCATAAGTAGTTTTTTTATAGCTTGTTGCTTGCTTGGCCAGCATTGTATGGTAATGGCAAAGGTTCTAATTAATATTCTAAATGTGGCATTTGATAAAGGAGCTGTATTTTAGTAAATTAGCACAACTTCTTTACCAAGCAAAAATATAGCATGGTAGAATAGAAGTTGTAATGAATTTGATGTTGAATGATGGCAAATATTGTAGGTTAAGTTTACGATTTATGACAAGATGAGTTAAGCCAAATTGTTTGCATTGTTAAGAAAAGAATTAGTTGATGCTTATAAAAATGGATGAAATTATCCAAATGATCCATTGAGTGCCCATTTTAATTACATAGATGGAAGGATTACAAGAGGACAGTATTTTATGTCTACCTGCTGCTTACTGTGAGGTCAGTTCTTCAAATTTTTATTACTAGAATCTTACATAAAACTTTGAGTTAAAATTTCATTTCCAAGTACACAAAGGGAAATTGTGGGCCATGATCGTCTTTATTCATTGTACTGTTTTTCTTTTTTGCTTGTTATATCTCTCAAAAGGTGTGTTTGTGTGCGTATGTGTATATTATACACACATACCTGCATACTATC
Organism: Python bivittatus; assembly: GCF_059951505.1. Classification (NCBI taxonomy): domain Eukaryota; kingdom Metazoa; phylum Chordata; class Lepidosauria; order Squamata; family Pythonidae; genus Python; species Python bivittatus. The sequence goes on from NW_028277074.1 coordinate 25,757,794, forward strand.
CATATGTGTGTGTGTGTGTGTATGAATTATATATATGGTATAAATGTATATATATGAAATAATTGTGCATATATTTGTGTATAAATACAATAACTTTTGTATACTGAGATTTTTAAATTTTGTAATTATATATAGGTCAAATAATTGTATCTCAATTTTGTATGCATCACCTACTTGACTTTGAACAGAACTTTTCATTTGGATGTACTTTCATTTAAGGTAAGGTAAATGAAGTAGCTCTTATTGTGAGTCTTTTTTTCATATCAATTCTCTTTCTAGCGTGCAATGATGCGCTTCTCAGAGTTGGAGATGAAAGAGAGAGAAGGCCATGTAGCAACCAAAGACTCAGAGGTCTGCCGATTCAACCAAGCAGACTGGGAAAACTTGAAAGGAAATAATGAAAAAAAGCCTAAGTCTGTCACTTTGGAAGATGTCATTGCTGGGCCAAATGACAAAGACAGATGTAAGCATACATTAGTCTTATCAGGAGATTTGTGGAGAAGGAGAGCTAATTTACTCACTGAGAAGAGAGATATTATGTTCTAATTTGACTAGTTTGGGTACTTAATATGCATATAACTTTTTTTATTTGGAGCATCTGAATATATGAACCAATGGGAAATCCAATCACAAGTTACTGGTTTACTTCCTTAACTTTTTGATATGTTACTTATAAATTCATATATTCACCTACCAGTTCAAAAATATTTTGAAGCACTGTTAGTATACCATAAGGGAACTCTTGGCTGGGTAATGTCAGTGAATTTCCTCTTTGAAAAAGATTTCATCTCTTCTTGAAGGTGCTATCCAGGGCTTGTTTCTGGTGTCTTTTTTCTGTCTACAGCTCATGGCACAACTGAATAGCATAGAAAACCCAAAAGTATTGGTAGGTTAAAAGAAAAGCAGCTACTGTTTCTGCTCTCATGCATTTGGGCAGGCCATAGCAAGTGATAGGGTAGAGTGAGGAACTGGCTTCTGTCAAAGGCAGTAAAGTCCAAACAGTAAAGATACAGAAGGGTGAATAAGTCTTTGAATAAAAGGCAGTTGGGCACAAGTCTAAGATACATATAATGCATGTCAATTGATTGAAGGGTATGTTTGGTCAAGGAATATTTTGAAACAATTCATGATGGAATGGGTTATCCATGCTAGCCGCCCAAGTTCATTCTAAGAACATCAGTTAATTTTACTGTATTACAGATTTTCTTCTGGGATTTAATGGCTTTGTTTCAATGTAGTTATCAAATATATGTTCAGACTGATCCTTACTTGAAACCTTAAAATTATCCAGAAAGTAGCAATGATCAGAATAAACAATCAGATCCCTACTTCCACTTATTCCTTGTTACCAAACATCATTTTCAAGGCTGTATGAGATAAAAAGTACTGAATTATTGAGGGATATGTATACCACGGCTTGGAATAAAAATGAGCATTGAGTATCTCAGGCTGAGTGAAGAGTACAAATACAGATCTTTTCAAAATCCATGTCTCTGGATTGCATCCCAAGGTTGCTGTGAATTGATAGGATGGTGGAACCTTAAAAATACAGTCTTGTAAATGATACAGCTGTACAGAGATCAAATAAGAATTAAGGAGTTAGTATATTACTATCAGATATTATAAATGATATCCTGTGGCCCCCTTTTTATCTCCTATTGCTGTAACATGCAGAGGCACTCCCTGTGTGATTTAGGTTTATCATCTGAGTTTCCCTTTTTCTACTCAGTACAATTAGTAATCATTGATGGAGTGAGGCCGGAATCGTGTAGCACTCATGACATGATGTGGTACTTATTTTAGTTTACAAGGAAGCAAAGGAGACACCAGATTGTTGATCCCCATAGTAGGTGTAATATATGGTCTAGCTCTTTGCTTCTATATAATGAAATTTTGGTCAAATTACTCTGTCATTGCTGGGTGTATTTTTTTGTCTATGGATTGATGAAATGCTTGCAACATAATTCAGAAGGGGGGCTAATAAATACATTAAAAACATTGTGATAAACAGCTTAAAAACATCAATTTTCTTTTGTCTGCTAGTTTCTATAATGGTCATGTCTACAAGATAGAGAAAATTTCCAAGTAGTCTCATGGAGTTTCCATTTGGTCCCTGAAACTGCAGCTGATCAGGACACCTGAGCAGAAAGCTTTTTCTAGGATGATTGTTGTTACTTCAGAAAGTGGTGACCTTATATAGAATATACCAATAAGCATAAGTACTTGGCACGATCATATGTTTAGCAGAGGTATAAGACAGGTGTAAGTCAGGCAGAATAAAACCAGATTTTATTGTGTGCTATGTTAAAGTGTGGAGTATGCATTTTCAAGTTGACAGCCATACTCTCTTGCACAATAATTCTTTCAGTTCTCCTTGTCTCAGTGTTCTGTATTTTTTCCCCCAACAGATCCTCAGCTTTATGTAGCTACTAAATATGTCCAGCCTTTGGACTATCCTTGTTTGTTTTCAATATGGTGATTGTTTTCATTTTTACAAGCCAGGGGTGTTTATCCCTTTAATTTTTTTCATGTATCTTTTGTACATTCTACTGACATTCTTATGGGTTCCTCCAAGCTTTTTGCTACCTCCCACTTCTAAAAGAAGAGAGAATTGACAACATAAGATGGGTAATGTGTTGAAGGAACACAGTGCTAAGACCTACTATGTGGGGTGTGAGACTGGATGCCACAGACAGGTATTAGAAGAGAGTAAAGCCAAACGTGTGTATTTTATAAACCCAAATATAATCTTATATGTGTAGAAACTAGTCCAATACAGGCTCATTAAAATCTTTCTCCCTATAATTTTGTGTTTTCCTGGCAGAAAGCTCTTTACATGGCAGAGCATTTCAGAGTGGAATCCTGCATGCAATCTGAAGTAGTATAGCTCATTTCTTAATTTTTATGAGCAGATCTAGTCTGAATGGGACTAGTCAATTGTACTTTCCATTGTACTAATAATAGTTTGGCTACAGTGAATGCATAGGAATGGAGAAACAATTTTTATTCTTGGTGCTTTGGTGTAGAGATGGGACTGTTGCACTGGGACACAATCTCATTCAAGCAAGCATATGTTGTATTGATATCACAGTCTGCTTGATTAAATGCTGTCCAAATATATCGGACAGTATATAGGAGAGCCCACTGTGCTTACTGGCAGTTTAGCCCATGTTTATTTCCATCCATTAGCCCTGGTAGTGAAATGGATAGAAATAAGAACATTGGCCATCAATGGACAAAGTGGTGCTTTTCTCCTAGGAAAGTTCCCAGTGTAAGAATTAAAAAGCATACTGAAGAAGAGTTGAAAAGCTGCTTTTGTCATCAATTTTCAGAAAATAAAAAAATTCCTTTTGAAAGTGTTTTCTATTGACAGTAATTAGGCAAAGTTAAAACTTGTTTGTTACAGTATGTTCAATTAAGATTGGAATATTACAGACAATGAATGGTCCTAGAAGGACATCTATTTTTGAATTTGCAAAGGAATGCAAATTTGTCTTAGTTTCTGCATTACTATAGTTGGGCTAAAACTACAGGTTGGAAATGTTAGACTGTAAAGTGCTAATATAAGAAATGCCTAACATCAAACACTGCTGAATAAAATCCTCACACTCAGTAGATTAATAGTGGCTTAATTGTGCAATGTTTGTAAAATTACTTTTTCCTTTGGATTTTTATATGTAGAATTTTTTTCCCCCTGCCTTTGAGTCAGTGTTGCTCCTGGCGACTGCCTGGACACCTTCATGCAGTTCTCTTGGCAAAGTTTTTCAGAAGTGCTTGCCCTTGCCTCCTTCCTAGGGCTGAGAGAGAAGGACTGCCCAAGGTCACTCAGCTGGCCTTGTGCCTAAGGCAGGACTAGAACTCAGGGTCTCCTGGTTTCTAGCCTGATGCCTTAACCACTCTCATATGGAGAGAATACAGACTAGTAAAGGAGAGAAATGTTTGTGCTGGATTAAATTATTGCATACTGATACATAAGGGTAAAATGAGAGGAGAGTTTAGTGGCATAATTTTCTACCAAGGACTTATATGGTGGAAATAAAATAAACTTTGACAAATAGCTATTGAGGTAATACTTGTCTGTATTCTGTATAGTCATTTGATGTCTAGCTATATTTGGGTGCTTATGTTTCTTCTGAATATTTGTCTTAGCTCTGATTTAGGTTCAGGACAGAAGGGTTTGTTGACATAAGCACTTATGTACTTCCTCTGCTCTTGTCTCTATGTTCCTTTGTCACTGGTTAAGAGATAACGAGGCTGGAACTGAGATGGCGAACAGCATTTAGTAGATTTTAGGTCAGAGGCTGGCAACCTTTCAGTGGCTGAGGGCAGCATTGGGAAGGGGGAACTGAGGGCCACAAGCAGGATAGAGATGTAATGACATCACATGAATGGATAGTGACAGAATTTTCAGTTTTGGAGGATTTGGGAAGGATATAATTTTTTAAAACACGTGTTAAGCTGTCATCTGACAGCTTCTCTTTGTTCTTTGTTGGTACAGGAAATTGTACTTTCATTTGGCAATTTGCTACTGAACTTTAGTTAAGAGCCATACAAAATGGTTTGGGGCAGCATAAGGCTGAAGGCCACAAGTTGCTCACTCTTGGCTTAGAGTGAAAGAAAAAAAAAAAGAGGTAGCAACCTTAATGTATTTGAAGTCTGCTTGCTGTGGTTTAAGGGCCCAAAAAGCAAATGAAGGGGATATGGAAGTTGTATACAATGGGTGTGTATTTTAGCATTTGACTTAAGTGGTGAGTCTATTAGTATCAATCTACTTTTCAAACATCCATTTTTCGTGGGTTGCTGAAGAAAATAAGGCATGTCACAAAAAGAGGAGGAAGTTAAGTCAGTAATAAGATGGATGAGATAAATTAAAGGAAAATGTGTGGAGGAGATGGGACAAACAAGACAAGAGGCACAAATAGAAGGAAAAAGCAATTAGATGCATTCTTTTAAAAAATCATAAAAGAAGTAGAATCACAAAAATATAGAAAAGACATATAAGCCTAACAGAAGTACATAATTTTTCTTCCCTAGATGAAGGGGGGGAGAAGGGAAATAACATTGCAATTTAAAAAGTGAAGGCTCATCCTTATACTTTTCTCATGCAGAATTTGGTTTACTTAGATCCATTTCAGCAATATATGTCCACTGAAGATCATGACCTGCCAAGGTGAATTTTGCTGTGTAGTATATAGAAGTGCCTTTAAGGTTTACCGTAACATTAAGGATACAAAATATCAGCCCAATTTTCATGGCCTACATATGGCTGTCATAGTTGAGTAAAATAATAAAAGTTATTGTTATTATATTTCTATCCCACCTTTGTTTATATATAACTCAAGGTGGAAACCATTCTTAATGGGCTGAGGGAGAGCGACTGGCAAAATTCTGGAAGAAAGGTAGTAGTGCCTGCACTACACATGGAGCTGTATTGCACTTCTAAAATATTTTACTTAATGAATACACTTGTATGAATATTACCATAATTCAGGGAAATGCAGGCTGACAAAGGACAGAGGCAAAGTCAAAATACACTTCCTCCAGTCTCCTCACCTTGCTCTGTTCATTGGTAAAAATGGCTAGATATTAGAGAAAAGAAAACAAGGGCCATAATTTCCCAACCCTCTCAGTGGGGAAAAGAGCTGCACGGTATGGGAGTGGTGGGACCCTGCAGAAGAATTAGTGCATCACAGGAAAGGCTGCTAGGTCACTTTCTGTCCACAGACCATCTCCATTCCCACTGTAGGTTATGCTTAAGAGCAGGGATGCTGAGCTTTTTCCTGAACCAAGGACTGTGCTTTATATTTGAGGGATGGGATGGGGACCGCATTGCAAAAAATACTGACTGGGGTCAGAGCAAAACTACAGTTGATTTTATTTGCATGTCAATTTATTTAAAATCAAAGATAATGAATAACTCGCCGGTTGTGTACTTAATAATTTCCCCCTGCTACAGTATTGCATTACACATTACAATTGGTTAACAACTTCTAAAGGTGTCAGGAGCCACATCTAAGGTTTGGGGGACAGCATCCAAAATCTTTGCATGCTGCCTGGAACCTCAGATTATGGACCTATTTTATAACTCACATTTTTTGGGTTTGCATTTGTATTAAGGCAGGCAACTCACAATATCGTTACAGCCACCTGAGTTTTCCTTGTGAATTAATAGTTTAGTGAAGTGATAGTGAGGTTTCTGTGTACTTGGTTTTCCTATTGGCTTTTGTACAGCCTGAAAAAGATTTGCTTTAAAAATATACGTTGTCACTAGATTTACTCTGAAGAGATCAGATGCATTCTTGCACAATAAACTAACTAAATTAATAATGTGGCTTTATTTAAAGGTTATTTTCATAATACAGAAAATGTCCGTGATCACAGTTCTGAAATTCCTGAGGACAAAGGTTCTCCAGCAGATATTTGTTTGGAGAGATTTACTGTGTATGAAAAGACAAATGACCAATCATTAGAAGATATCAGCCAGGTTCCGTGCCCACATCTGGACCGAAAGCGTAAACATTCTGGTGAGAATATGCAGAATGATGGAAGCCTTAAAGAAAACTTTGTAGAGGAACTGGAAGAAGAATTTGCATCAAAAGCAAAAAAGAAGAAGAACTCTAAAGGTAACCAAGCCCAGTTGGTCTGTTTTAAGGCATGGTTTGTGAAATGAACATTGTTTGGATTAAAGTGCCCCTTTATGGCCTTGATTCTGCCAATCCCAAATTTTCCCTGAATTATGTTTGGAAATTTGAAGGGTTAAAAACTAGTCATTGGACAATGTAATTATTGGACAATGCAGAGGGCTGTAGTGCATGCAACCTCTTCCTGAGCTAACCTTTTAAAATGCAAGTATAATGGTGAAGCTGAAAGAATCTGCCCCACAAGTGAACTATAGCTTTTGTTTCAAGTTCAGGGCCTTTTGATTAATTTTTAGTTATTTTTCCATTAGATGACTGGCCTGAGAGGGAAATGACAAACAATTCCTCTAACCACTTAGAAGAGCCCAATTGTAATGAGGTGACCAACCTGAAGGTGTGCATTGAATTAACAGGGCTCCATCCCAAAAAGCAGCGTCACCTGCAGCATCTTAGGGAACTATGGGAGCAGCAGGTGTCACCAGAGAGATCCCCACCCGGCAAGTTGGGCCGGCAAAGCAGGAAAGATTTAGCTGAGGCTGTTCAGCCAGAGGCCACTGCAAAGGTCAAAGACTGCACAGAAGAAAGGCACACCAAGAAAAGGTCAGAGGTCAAAAGCAATAGAAGTTGGTCTGAAGAGTCCCTCAAAACAAGTGACAATGAACAAGGTATGCAGAGATTACTAGGGAAATCTAGCATTATTTAGTGACGCATGCTGCCACCAGTGCTAAGAAGTTGTCAGTAGTGATTTTTGGGGGATAGAATATAATTATATTATAATATAGTAATATATTTATTGTAATGTATTTTATAATGTATTATAATATATATTATATTATTACTATATAAAAGACTTAACCACTATGAAAATTAAGTTGTGCTTGTTTTGCCAAATTTGTAGAGTGTGGTATAATATTAATTATTTTAAAACCAATATCCTAGATGTTTATGTTTGTTCGTTTTAGAAACAATCCTGAACAATTTTTGTATGATGTTTATGATCATAATAATGCATTCTTATCATTTGAAAATGGTTGATTTTGTTGCGGAGTCTTTGGTGCTCTCTGAGCTAGTGATGTTACCTAGTTGAGTAATTAAATGTCTGCAAACCAACAACCAAGCTCAGAGAGCACCAAGGACTCCACAATACAACCCTGAGTTACATATATTCTCTTCTATTGGTTGATTTTATAAAATATGACTATATCAAATGGGCTAAAATTAAGCCAAGTATAAAATGTTCTGAGTTTTTGATCACTCATGGGAATAAACTGCTCCATTAGGTTTTGAACTTCTGGGCTAAGTCTTCATGTTCAGGGAGCTGGGAGATAAAAAGACATCAGCTTCTATCTGATTTATGTTAGGAGAAGTGACAGATGATGTCCTGAATCTCTTGTCCTTTATGGTCTAATTTGTAGTGGCAGGGTTCTTCTATTTAGCTGGTTTTACCACATCTTCTCTTTCCTATTTAGTCAGTTACTTTACTTGTGAACTTCATTTTTCCACAAATACAATGTATTCCAAAGCAGTTCAGATAAAATAAAATGATAATTTAAATACTATAAGTGCAACAATACTATAATATACTACTGAAATGCTTGATCGCTGGTGTTGTACCCTTGGGTTGAAATAGGTCCCTTTCCCTGGGAAACTTACTATCACAAGGGTCCAACAAGGTTTTATACCTGGTTCATTATGCCAAGTTCCCATCAGCGCTACCACTCAGGAAACTACACTACTGTAGTCAAAAGCCTTCCTGTTGGGCTTATTCATGAGCATACCTAGTAGCAGTCCTTTAGAGCACTTTAGAGTGATAGCTGGTAGCCTGAACTAAGGCTCAGAAATCTGGAGCCAGACCTGTTTATACTTATTTGTAAAAGTAATTTGGATTAAGTACCTTAATGTAGAGGAAAGCAATATTTTCTTATCACATTTTTGTTAGGTATTTTGGGATGGGCAACACACAAGATCTATAGTATAATCCCTAGTTATAGTCTTGACATAATTTAATAATCTGAAAAGACTCCAACTAATCCTGGCCTTACTGAAGCACTTAACACATTCCTGCCTATTTTGCATAATTTCTGTGAATCCGACAGCTGTCATCCCCACCCAGATGTTAAATACAAGCTGTACAGAAGCTGATCATCAATCCCTGCCTAAATGGAACGGCCAACAAGGTTCTCCAACTACAGCTTCAAAACATGAGTCTATTTCTATGAATGCTACTTGTGTATGCTAATAGACAATAGTTTCATTGGTTTTGCTATTGGGTGGGGTCTGTATTAGATGGGGAAAAAGTGAAAATTCTGTTTACCATCTAGCTAAGAAGTAAAAAAATCTCCTCCTTGCTAGGGGAATAAACGGATTGTATTGTACTCTTTCTGCCTGTCTCTCAGGATCAGGGCATTGAGAATAATGCTCTTTTTCCTAGTCCAGTGAAGCTAGACTTTTGCCTTTCAGGACAGGGTATCTGTTGACAGGGCTGATGTGATTTATTTTCCTAAGCTTTTGACATTAGGCTACACCCTGTGAAAGACAGTAAAATCTTAGGCCTTTTTGGTAGGATACTGAGGAGGTTCAGCTAGCTCTACTATTCCAAGTTACTGTGAGCGTTTCCTTTGCATATGTCACTGTTTCTCCATTCAAATTAAAAGTATGGAAAAAGGACACATGGAAGACAAATACTTTTCCCAATATAGTCTTATTGATTTACAGGGAGAATGTTTGTAAATTCAGTCATGTAACCCTCATCTGATGATTGAACCAAAAGGTGCTGAGTGTCTAGAGCTCAGCCCTTTACCTTGAACTGCTCCTACTGGTGGGGGCATGGGTAACAAATGAAGAGATGGATCCCAACATTGCTCCAGATAGAAGTGGTAGGTAGAGGACAGTGGAAGAGCAGATAGAAAATGTGAGGAGAATAGGATGGGTTGTAGGAGAAAGCAAAACTGGTTAGAATCAAATGGGCTGCAGAGGATTTATGGAGGAGGGAGGAAGGAGATTGTGTGTGAAAAAAAGTGTGTTAGGAGAAATGAATAATTGGAGTGCATGGATCAGATGTTCTGGAGGTGAGAGTGAACAATTGGTTGTGTATAGAGAGAACTGTAGGTCATAAGCAGTGAGTTTTAAAGGCTCAGGCCATTGTGTTGCAGTTGGGTTCTTGGGACAATTGCTTGCTTTTTAGCTTAACTTGTTTTTTCTTTCTGTAAAGGGAGATTCTGATAGAACAAAAAGCTGGATTCATCAGAACGGGTTTTATCTTTGGGCCTAAGACCCCAGTTCTTCTTTATATTACGTTTTTTGCAAAACTTGCATGTCTGACTCATGGTAGCCATTGTGTGATGCCACTGTGACACTTTCAAAATTCCAGAAGTACCCACTGACTTAAAAATGTTGGAAGCCCTTGAAATATGCATGCAGGTACTTCTAAAGCAACTTTTAGTCATTCATTTAGTTCGGAGGTTAGTAGTTGTAATGAATCTTTTTATACTGAAAATATAGTTATAGAACATATTTGCTTTTTGTCACATTTTTCTCATGTATCAGGCAACCATTTTCTCAGGCATGGATAGCAGAATATTGAAAAACATGGAATGAACTGTGGGATTTTTTTTTTTTTGGAGAAGTTAAGGTGGTCAGTGGGTCACTATATATTGATTCCATTTGGGTTAAGTACATAGCATGCTTGCAAAAAACCTTAACTTTCTCAGAAAAAGTTAGGTACTTTCTGTCGTTTAGACAGGAAAGGCAGTTATTGATAGTAATTTTTCAGAGGTACGTAGCTGATTATCTGGATCTATGAACCCATTTCAAAATGCTGCAAGAAATTGGCTCCAGTGTTTTCTTTATCTTTGTATGCAAAGGGATACTTTTCAAAGACAAAAATGGGAATTAGATATTTAAGTGCCATTTCTGTTTTTGGAAATCATGTGCATCCTTTGACATATTCATGACAAAGCAAGTGTCCTTTGACACTTGCTGTTGTTCTATTAAAAAAAAGCAAAAACAAAAAACAGACTCCCAAGGTGAAAAGGTTCAGCAGTTCTACACCTAAAAGAGCAATATATTCCCATTTTAGCATCATGAAGTTACAGGTAAGAAAGCCTCTTCTCTCATTTGTATCCAAAGCAGTATCTTGAGAAGATAGACTGGCATCGTATTAATTTGCCACTATATCTGTGATGTGGTGTCTAAATTGTTTGATTGTTTATTGTCCTTTGACTAAGGCAGATTAGAGAACATTGCTTAGAAGTTATAACAATTCATTCTACATACTTAATATTTGTTTTAACAATTACAGTTAAAACGTGTGTTAAAAACAGTGGTGTAATACATATGTGAAGATTAATGCTTTTAAACAATACAAGGACTTGTGCTGAATGCTAGATATGTGAGTGTGTGTATTTATACATACATACATACATACATATATAAATGCATGTGCATATCTTTATCTGTCTTCCCATTCAACATGCCATACAATGTGCAATGCCTTTCCTTCCATTTAGGTATCCCTCTGTTCCCGATGTCTTCACATACGAAGAGTCTTTCATCCACCAATATAAACAGCAAAAGGCAAACTCAGCCAAGCTGTACTTTGACTTCAAGGTTGGCTGCCAAGCAGCAGAAAATTAAAGAAAACTGGAAGACAGATGGGCTGTGCATGGATGAAGAAGAGGATTTCCAGGCTGCATCCCTGCTGCAGAAACACAGCGAGTGTGAGAAGCCGCCAGGGAAACGTCAGTGTAAAACAAAACATTTGGCACTGCAGGAGAGGAGAACAAGGTCATCCTTGACTGGAGATGACATAACAGATATTGAAAGCATTGAGGAGAAGGTATCTTTTTATCATGACTCAGTTGCCATTACTATCAGATTGGTAAAATCACCCAGATTAAATTCTTAAATGCCTCCTTTTTACTTTAACTCACGGCTCATTCAGCTTTATTCTACGACAAATTGCATGATTTCATGAGAGTCTTGTACATTGAGGATATTGGCCTTGAACTTTTAAGATGTAGTAATTCAGAAGATGTCACTACCATACAGGTTTTTTTTAGAAAAAGGAAAGATTTTTAGTGAATTATTGAGGGTAGATGGGATGGGGTATGGAATTCAGTAAAGATTTTGACAGGTTACAGTTAATGAGAATCTGGAAGCAACCAGAGGCTCCTTCAGATTGAGATTCTTCACCAGTCAAATCACATGGGCGCACATGGTATGATTGCCTGCAGCAACAGACTCCCTCATTATTGCCTTCTCTTCAGCCCTCACAGCTGCAAATTGCAAGTACACCTCAGGAGATTGCCCCAAGTCGTCCCATGCCACCAGAAGCCCGAAGGCTTATTGTCAATAAGAATGCTGGAGAAACTCTTCTGCAAAGGGCAGCACGACTGGGATATGAGGCAAGCATTGTTTCTGAAGATCACTACTTTGAATTAGAATATGGAAGATGTTTGGTGTCACATATGATTCTAATTGTTCACATGTTTAAGAACCTGTATTTCCTCTCAACATGATGAAATATCTTGAGGCTCTCTGCTCTGTTTTTTCATTCACATTCAAGCATGCAATTAGTATATTTTGTGAGTTGGTTTAGGAGAGAAACCATATAAACCCATGTAATTTAATAACCTTCAACCTGAATAGGTGCCTGTCATTGCCAATAAGAATTTGGAGTATGGTGTGCTTTGCAGGATTGGAATCCTATGTGAAGTAAGATAAAGGGTGGAGTAGAGTTAAGGGATCTATATATCTTTGCTGTCTTTACAAAGGATTAGTGATTTTCATTATTTTCACAGTATAAGAGTATAGGCATGCTGCTTTTTAGGGTTGCTTTAAACATTGCATTATTGGTATACTGTATATAGATGCATTTTGTGAGTCAATTCAGTTTTTTGAAAAATACAGAGTATTTAGAACCAGTCAATCTTAGGAGGTAAAGATTTCAGTGGACTATGGATTGCACTCGTAATGTGAAAACACAGTATCTGAACTACAAATTGCTATATATTTTTAAACTTACTACATTTTTAGGCATTGATCATGTTTTGTGAAAAAGATGTATGTTAAATGGCAAGTTGGACAAGATCCTGATATAACTTGTTTTTTTTTTTAATGTTTTAATTGAAGAACTTTATTTCTGGTGCAGCAAAAGAAAAAAAAGCAAGGAACAGAAAAGAGAGCTTAGTCAGAAGCAAGATACCCAAAATTTTTATGTTCTTTAATTAATCTTAATTAAACCCTAAGATTTTAAGAAAAAAATGACCAATAGTTTCTCTTGATGAAGGAGAATTAGGAGAGGTTCCTTATGAAAGCCTACATTGAGAGGCTAGGTAATGTAGCAAACTTAGATCCAAGTGCTTTGTGATACACAAAGCATCCAGCTTCCTGTGTGGTAAGGTGGTGTAACACCTTATAGGTGCAGAAGTCCCATGATTTATTTGGCTTGGGCAACAACTTAGTCATTTTCCTTGGCTATATAATTGAATGTTGTTATTTGCTTCATTTTATCAGAAAGAGAAAAGTAGAAATCTGAAAAAGAGGGAGAGAAACCTAAACCCTTGTTACAGTTAAACACATACTACCACAGATTGCAATCTTGGTAATGGTTTAGCTATATCTTAATAAGGCAATATATTCTGAATATCTTAATTATATAAATTTATGTTAAATCAAGCAGGATTGCTAAGCAGTTAAAGAAGACTCAGCGATCTTCCTAATTGAGCCCTTACTAAACTGATAAGGGGCAGTTTCAGGAACTGTGAAAAAGCTCTTGGAGTTGAAAGATGGTTAAGAATGCCATCCTTCATCTTTTTGTCCTATTAGCTTTGAGGTTGGCCATGGAAAACTAGTTCTGGTTCTTTACATCAGAGTGTCCGAGGAATTAGCAAGTATATAGTATGGCAAATGCTTTTAAGTCCAGACAAGAGTATCAGTCTGGGATCCTATTGCTTAGGAGATGACCCAAACAATCACTAAAAATGAGGTAGATAGAAAACTAGGAATGTCCATATTGGGACTCTGATGCCAGTTTTGGTAAACTCCATGAATATAGATGCCTTGCCTATGTCCTCAGTTGATAATTCATCTAATTGTGCCTAGCTGCCAACAAGAAAAAAAAAAAGGAATTCTTTCTCCCTACTTAGTAAGTTTAAAATAGGGGTGAAAGAGGGAGAAATGGGAAAGGAGTGCAGTAAGCTGGGTGGTGGGGAAAAGAAAAAAATAAGTTAGCAGTGTAGTAACGTAGGTAGTGTGAGAACCACTCTCACAAAGTATTCTCTCATGGGCTCTTTCACAAGTGACAATGCTCTTGCTACAAGAACATATGAGATATCCTGAGAAGGCAAAAAGGCAGATTGAGGGCCTAGGCTTTATTTCGTTGTATGCACTGTTTCTCTCAATGTGATGTTAATGAAGGGGCATTGCAAGACTCAGCTTCTCAAACCCGCTTTGGTACTTGCTTTTGAACCCTCAGTTTTTGCCTAAGAGAGAGAATGAGTGGAGAGTACAAAGGAAGGAGTCTGACTGAGTAAGGGTGTCTGTGGGAAGGACAAAGTCAAGATGGCAGCCACATCCATGCAGTTGAAGCCCTGCTCCTTTTTTATATGTGTCGGCCGTAGCCATCATCTTAACCTTTTCGTTCCCTCTCCCCACAGATGCCCTTATCTTTCTCCAAGTACTGACCCTTATATAGCCAAGCCAGCCAAAGTGGCAGATATCAGCAAGCAAATATAAGGTGTATAATATTTTTTTATTTGCATCCCCCCTGCCCTCAGTGGTGTGGATAACCTGTAATAACTCAAGATTTAACATGTGATAGCTGCAGAGGAAACAGGACATGATTGAACAGGACCATTTGTTACATGTCTCCTTGGTCTAATAGAACACCAAGGTGCCAGCTATTAGAGAAGCTAATTCTGAACTTCTCTTTCCTTTTGACACCATGATCCAACAATAAGAGTTTAATACCTCCTTTTTTATGTATGTGATGTTATTTTAAATGAATATCTATTTGAACTTCTGTTGATTACCTCAGTACAAAACTGCTGCAAGTGAAAATCTTGTCTGATTTCCTAGGATGTTGGGTAGCTTAATTAATTCAAAATATATTCTATGAGGTTTCAGTAAAAATAAAGGACAGTGCTGAAGGTCTTTAGCGAATAAACAGTGACAAATACCAAATTAAAATTCCTTTTGAAGCAGCTGTACTTGAATGCACAGTTTGAAGGAAGAGGGAGAGGCATTTGAAGGTGGTGGTTAGGTGATAATAAGTTTGGGTCCACTGCGTCTGTCTCAGTTTGCACTTCTCCTTCCCTTCCTCCATGCATATTAACTACCAACAAGCTTGTGGCAACAAAGGATTCTCTCTCTCTCTCTCTCTCTCTCTCTCTCTCTCTCTATATATATATATATATATATATATATATATTAAAAAAGGCTCACACCAAAATGGTATTGAGGTAACATGATCCTGTTGCTTGATCTGTGTTTATCTTTCCACAACTAGAGCTCAGTTATGCACAGAGGATACCACGGATACACTGTGGAAAAAATATGCATGCCTCTTTCTGTGTGAATTGGGCTGCTGTCAGACCTGAAGTTCAGCCTCAGTGTCATAATACTAGTTTGCAGATGCAGCCTTTTGAGTGGCCTTTCACAACATTACATGGGAAATGCTTAACAATAAAACTCTTAAAAATAAATCAACCAGAAACAATACAACCAATTTTTGAGATTTGCTGACAAACTCATTTTCTTCATCACTTGAGTATAATTTGATGAATAACTTAGGGGATTTTTTAAAAAATGTATGTTTTAATAAGTTGAGCATGAGCTTTTTAATTAAAGAAATACTCCTGTAAACGTGTTTTCTCAGCATTCCCTGCTGTACAATACAGGAATGTGCTAGCAAAGGCAGTAAATTATAAGTGAATAGGTAAAGGTAACGGATAGGTTTGTAGAGAGAAAATTGGGGGCTTCCTTTGTGATCTCCCCAAAGAATTGGATTTACCTTCTGGACTACCTTGTAATGTTTAGTCTACAGAGTTTGTGGACCACCAGGGAACTTTGGGTGCAGAGGCTCTGTATTTCCCAATAGGTATCTTATCTTTCTGGATACTGTTTTAGAAATCTCCCTTTGGGAACTTTTATCTTCTTCCCCACCACTTCCCAATTTTAAAGGAGAATTTCCAGAGTGAAAAATGCCCCCCTCCCCATCTGTTTTCTTTAAGTGACAACCTCTGATTTTAAAGGTGTCTCCATAGCAACAAACAGTTTTTTCTCCCCACCCTTCCCGTCTTTCTCCAGGAAGTGGTTCTGTATTGTTTGGAAGACAAGGTCTGTGATGTAAATCACTGTGACAGGTCTGGCTGTTGCATTGTAAAGAGACTTTAGTCACGTTTATTCTTTTAGTGATTTTCTTTGCTGGCTTGAACTGAGGATGCTACACAGAACGCTCTGTAGAGCCATATTTAGGAATATGGATCTGTGGAAGCGATCTACTAAAACATCAGCGGAGACTAGCAAGTGGAACTGCTTCTCAGCTTGTGTGCCTGTTGGTTTTTCTCTTATTTCACTTCCTCACTTTTAAATCACTACTTTAAATACATTTTTGTTCATATTAGATATGTTTTGGCAATGAAGAAGGAATATATCTTTTTAAAAACAAATAAACCTGACTTATTAAATGCTAAATATTACATTTATTGTGCTCCATTAAGTTCATTCTAGAATGACCTACCTAGGGCTGTAATCAGTCTGAATAAATTTTTATTAACAAGTATAGTATTCCAGTATTAGGAAATAATTATTTACGTTTCTTACTGATTCTGACTCAGGCATGTACTCTGATAAGGAAATAACTTCTTTATAGCTTTTGGTTCATGAAAATTCTGATGAAAATATTATAAATTGGTCAGAAAGGTGTAAAAATTGCTTATGAGTTAAATCTGACCAATAGGCTTCCTAGCAGATGCAAATTTTAGATTAATGAGAAACACACACACAAACAATAGTTTTGGTGATTACACAAGTAAAGATCTAAATATTTATGTGCAAGGTTTTGACATTTTTTCCCAGGGCCCGTACTTTCATATTCAAACTAGTCATGTGCTATCAACCACGTTTCTGAAATTCAGCAGAGAAGGCTGAAATCTCAGTGAATTGAATCATAATTAAATAGTTAACGAGGCATTTAATTAATTAACCATAAAACTCTACATTGCTATGTTTCATGGTGAATGACATTGGATAAAATCCACTGGGAACTTCTCCAGTTCTATGGTGAGAAGCTGTATATGGAATGGGTGCAGTCTTTCAGGAACTATTGTGCAGATTAAATGAATGGGTTTAAACAAGAGAATATGTTCAAGAGGGAAAATCCTGACAATTTCTCTTTTATATATATTTATTTATTAATATAGGCAAATGTCACATTGTTCATTGATTAATGCTAATTAGTTCTAACTCTACCACAATAGAAGCTTTACGCACAGAGGATACTCAATTTTGGGGCCATCATCTAAATTACCTCACGTAGAAAAGTTGCAGAGACTTTCCTGAAACCTTGAAAAATGTGTGGCAGCCTTCATCACCTAAGTTCTATCATTTGTTTTGTCCTGTATGCCTTCCTAGTGTGATCAGTTATTGGGAATGATGAAGATTGTAAGCAAAACGATAGGAGTGAGCAAGTTTGTGGAAGGCTGCAGGAGCAGATGTAGGTAGAGACGTTCCAATCCTGTTTTAGGTCAGTTTACAATTAGCTGTAGCAATGGTTTTAATTAACTAATTGCCCTTACAACATTTAATATAGAAATAGGGGATGCATAACTTTTTTTCCCAAAGGTGTCTCTTTGTGATTGTATTACTTTAATTGAATATGCAGTTGGATTGTGCAAAAATTGCATGGATGTCTACCACTGATTTCAGCAGGCTTGCCACTTCAAAAGCTTACCCTCGTTCACCAAGTGGCTGATATACTCAGTGACAAAGTTATGCATCTGTTGTCTTCTTCCTTTGGTTTGGACAACCTTTTTGTTAGTTTGCTAGCAATTATATAAAGTTGGTTAGTAAATGGCATGTTAAATGAACAGTTTCATGCGGAATCTCAGCTACTATTTAGGTTAGATTTGTGAAGATGGCAGATTATGGTGAGCTTTCCAGCAGGCATAGAACATCAAAGAAAAGTCTGCTGTGTCGGTAGAAAGTACTTCACACACTTAAAGGAATGGTTCTCATACATGAAAGGTTATGCCACGATAAATTTTTCAGAAATTAAAGGAAATGTTAAAAGTTAGCAATGATCTTAACAAACTTGATGGCATTGTACTGCAGTCTTCACTACAGATTTTTTAAAAACCATTATAGCCAAATTGAGGATGTACTACAGGTATTCTGATCTTTAAGCTAGGTCATGGAATGCTCATAGGCTGAAATTTCCATACTTGCCAAGAAATGTAACAAAATGAAATCTTGCATCCAATTGATTGTTGTGAAAATTCTCCTTTCTTTCAAACTAGTATAAACAATTTCTGTTCATTGACCTTAATTGACAAGTGATTCTTACATCCATGAAGTATCTCAAGTCAATAATAAAATATTAAGGGAAGTCCCAGTGGGAAGACTAATCTACATGTTATTTCACAGTGAATTTCCACTTGTTTCTAGCAGGCACATAGAAACTTCAGTTGGTGATGCATTTTGGTGTATCTTTGGTCCTGGAATGGAGTAGAGGCAAGAACACCCCCCCTAAACATGATGATTCCATGACTTATGATGACTTTTGATATGTGGCACAATTGAAATACAGAAAATTTTGCATGTCATTAATTAATATATAAGGCAATGGAAAGAGGCTTACATAAAGAGAAGTGAAACTAAAGTATTCTCTTAAAAGTCTGAAGAGATTTTTGCCACAGGGAAAATCCAGTATATTAAAAGAACTGTGGGTATGCATCCACATTGTTTCTTCTGTTAATGTGGAAAACAATTGTTCCTTGTAAATTAGTTTACTCCATTATCCTTGTACATTTATTTGTATGGTAACTCTTTTGAAATTGTTAAAACAAATGTGTTGAGAGCCAGTCTGGCTTGAGATATCTCAATCTTCCTTCTGGGCTAATTGCTGGCTTTGTTTTTCAACCATTTGACTTCTTCACCTGAGATGAGAGCTGTATGGTAGCTTCCTTCTTTCCTTTGTAACTTGCTAATAGCCCAATCAGAGGGGTATTCCCAGCATGTTAAAAGTAATGGTATGTATATTTCCGCAGCAACAAACAATTTGGTCTGTTTTCTCCTTCTTTTTCAGGAAGTGGTTCTGTATTGTTTGGAAAACAAAGTCTGTGATGTAAATCATCGTGACAATGCTGGTTATTGTGCCCTACATGAGGCCTGTGCCAGAGGTTGGCTGAGCATTGTGCGACATCTCCTAGAATATGGAGCGGACGTTAACTGCAGCGCTCAGGATGGAACTAGGTTAGCCATTTTAGTTAAACCACATCTAAATCTCCTATGCTTCAGTATTGCATTAATATATAGTTGGATTACTGTTGTCCCAAGTTTATAATCTCCTTTAAAGAAATGGCATATTTCTCCCAAAATGAGGTCTATATACAGTAGTTGCTTTTGGCCTTGTATCCTGTACAGAAGTCAATATAGCAAACAATACAGTGTCACACTTTGGTACATTTAGGCTGCAAGTCTGTATCAACAAATTTTAATTTTGTTATTAGGAAAGAATCAGTGATTTTGTGTGCCTTCGAGTCAGTGTTGACTCCTGTTGATTGTCTGGTCAAGTCCCTGCAGCATTCTTGGCAAAATTTTGAAAGTGGTTTGCCATTGCCTGCTTCTTAGGGCTGAGAGAGAGTCATCCAACCGGCTTCATGCCTAAAGCAGGATTGGAACTCACAGTCTCCCAGTTTCTAGTCTGATGCCTTAATCGCTACACCAGGCTGGCTCTTGTGACCCCCTTAAATACTAATAAATATTAATACAAAGTTTAGGTAAAAATACAATTTAAGTTTTTACTAGTCATAAGGAAACAGGCAGTAGACATGCTTTCCCCCTAGAAGGTTTTTTAATTGTTAGATCATTCCTCTTCCATTACTATTCACTAAACTTTTCTTACTGTGATTGTTATGTAAAGTTTATCTTTTCTAAAGCAGTTTAGTTGTATTTATTTTTTTAAAAGATCTATAATAATGTTGGAGCATATTCTTGGAGTTCTTCTGTTGAATGTTTTATCACTTACCACCATATCTGGTAACTCGGCTCTAAATTAGCATGTCTGTAAGCCAATAGCCTTGTAATTATTGGCATTTGAATAGAAACTTGCAAAGATTTCAGGAAAAAAACAAAGCTTGTTAAAAACTTCTGAGCAGAGGTTGTCACCTCATTGATTCTGTAGAGACATTTTGAATGTTTGTTCCTTCCACTAGCTAACTAAATAAAAAGTATGAGAAGAGGTACACACCCCCACGGTGTGGGATTTTTTAACGAAGCAGTCAGGCCTTTGTTTTAATAAGATTACTTTACACAATAAGCCATAGAAATGTTTGCAGCATGTGGTATAAACACAAAATTATGGCTTAAAAGGTAACTTTTTTCCATTCCTTGAACCTTTTCCCCATAATGTGCAAAATTGCTATCATGAATTGCTTTTACTGTTACTGTCAAATCTGTGGGGATTACTTGTATGGTCAGAGACTAATGTTCACCATGTAATAAGTGGCAGATTCTGCTGTAATTTACCTTCATCTGCCCTTTGTAATGTACAGGGAGTAACCACTGGATTAAACACAGATTGTACCATCTCTTTTTCCCCATCTATACTGGAGAGTGATGGAAACTGTGGTCAAATCAATCTCTCTCTCTTACTCACTCACTCACTCACTCGCTCATACACACACACACACACACACACACACACACTTTCCATATTCATTAATAAAAGGAAGTGAGGCAACAGCTTGGACAAAGTATAGATCCATACACAGACTCCCCAACTGCTGCCACAGTAGAAGATACACAGATTAAGAACCTGGAAACAGGCTCCAGTAGCAAATTAGCTGAAATAGATTTATCATGATTGATGGAAGACAGTATGCTTGAATTCTATTATGGCAAAGTTAATATTAAATGTACAGTGGAACCTCGGGTTATGAACGCTTCTGTTAACTAACTTTTCGGGTTACGACCAGCTCTGGCCGCAAAATTTTACTTTGGTTTGCGAACTCCGCCTTGGGGTACAAACAGGATACGCGGCCATTTTCTCTCCCGTGACACGGTCCGCGGCCATTTTTCCGCCCCTGACACGTGGTCCGTGGCCATTTTCCGCCCCTGACACGTGGTCCGCGGCCATCTTTCCGCCCCTGACACGTGGTCCGTGGCCATTTTTCCGCCCCTGACGCGTGGTCCGCGGCCATCTTTCCGCCCCTGACGCGTGGTCTGCGGCCATTTTTCCGCCCCTGAGACATGGTCCATGGCAATTTTCCACCCCTGACACGTGGTCTGCGGCCATTTTTCCGCCCCTGACACGTGGTTTTAGGGAGGGGGACTCTCCCTCCAAGCAGTAGCCGCCTCCCTGTCCTCCACGCCAGAACGGATTAACGGTAATTACATTGAACCTTATGGGGAAATTTCCTTCAGGTTGCGACCAATTCGGGTTGCAACCAGAGTCACGGAACGAATTAAGTTCGTAAACCGAGGTTCCACTGTACTTAATAGAACAAAAAGAATTTTGGCAATAACTTTAAGAAAACCAGATTAGCTACTGTTTCTAAGAGTTTTTAGCATTCTCACCTTATCTCTCACTGTCTTCCTCTCTCCTTTTTTGTAATCTTAAGTACAGTGGTACCTCTACTTACGAACTTAATCCGTTCCGTGACTCTGATCGCAAGTCGAGTTGGTTGCAAGTCGAAGTAAATTTTCCCATAAGGTTCAATGTAATTACTGTTAATCCGTTCCGGCGTCCGTGGACCACACGTCAGGGGCGGAAAAACGGCTGCAGACCACGTGTCAGGGGCGGAAAATGGCTGCGGACCACGCGGCAGGGCGGAAAAATGGCCGCGGACCACGTGGAATGGGCGGAAAAATGGCCGCGGACCATGTGGAACAGGTGGAAAAATGGCCACCGACCACGTGGAATGGGCGGAAAATGGCCGCGGACCACGTGGCGCGGGCAGAAAAATGGCCGCAGACCACGTGGAACGGGCGGAAAATGGCCGCAGACCACGTGGCACGGGCAGAAAATGGCCGCGGACCACGTGAAACGGGTGGAAAATGGCTGCGGATCCGGTTTGTAAGTCGAGGCGAGTTCGTAAGTAGAGGCAAACCTTTGGGGCCGGAGCTGGTCATATCTCAAAAAATTCGTAAGTAGGGGCGTTTGTAAGTAGAGGTACCACTGTATTTCATAAGTTTATGATAATTTTTCATGGGTACTTTCCAAGGAAATTGGTTTTAATGGGGGGGGGATTATAACGTCGTATACATTCAGTGATGGTGCTAAGCACTATAAAACATGTTTTAGCTGGATATATTCATAGGAAAGACCACATGTACAAATTTTTGTATCTCATATGATTAATTTTCATGAGAATTATGTTAGTAAGCTTAAGAGGAAAGCATGTTCCTATTCAGCATATTCATATTTACAGTCACAGTAGCACCTTATGCTTGTGGTCCCCAGCAAGTGATGACACTGGAAGTAATATGTGTATAGCCATAAAATCTAGTAGCAATTTCTAGCCATATTCTCCATGAATTTATCTAATCTTCAAAAGCCATCCAAATAACAGTTATCATTTCATTCTGAGTAGTAAATTCTACAGTTCAAACATCAGATTAATGAAGTAGTGTTTTATTATTTCATCCTTTTCTTCTTCATTGAATGACACTGGGTTCTGGTATTACAAGAAACAAAGAAAAATTCCTCCCTATAAATTTGTACTGTGTATAATTGTATATACCTCTATGAAGTCTCCCTTTAATTGCTTTTTTCTAAGCTAAAAAACCCAAACTTTCCACACAGGGAAGTTGCTTTGGGTTGTTGATTATCTTGGTTTTCCTTTTCTGCATTTTCTCTACATCTACAGTTTCCAAATAAAAATAAGCATTGTAAAAGTTCAGATTTCCAGTTAAGACGCACACTGTCTCATTCAGCAGAATAAACTTCCATAAGATGAAAGTATTCAGCTCTTTTTGAACATGGAGTAAGCAGTAGAAGAAGACAAAGTAGAACGATTAACTTTTTTCTGTTTACTTACTGCAGGAATTTTTCTTGCCCCTGCTGTATACTTGGTTAAAAGTACAGAATCATAGAGGTGGTAGAGAATTTGCCAGCCACTTACCCATTTCTTGACTGAGGAAGGAAATCCAGAGCTAGTGCATCTTCAACAAATGGCTACCTGCCATATGTTTGAAAATCTCCAGGAAGAGGGAGGCTTTCCTGCATTGTAGGACTGCTCTTACTGTTAAAAACCTCAATCATATTGTTCAGGCTTGTAACCCAGATATAATACCCCAATACAAAAGTATTAACTATGTGTGCACCAGACAACCCTTACCTTAAGGTTATGTCTCTGTTTCTCGAAGTCGAGAAAGGCAATTCTAGGTGGTAAGACATGAAGGAATTATTGAGTAGTTTGGATAATTTTATGGACTGTTTGTCATCTACTTTCAAAACAGAATTAGGGATGTAAAGGTTGACTGCAATGGATGGGCTCCAGCAGCTCCAGCAGTGCATTGGGCCTATGTTGTATTTTCCGTCTTTTCTCCAGTACTATCTCCATTTAACATACTTTATTAATTAAAATCCTAGTAGAAATACTTTGCTCTGTTCTCTTGGGCTCACCTTATAAGATTTTAGTCACCTTGTGCTTCTGATAATCTTGGAGAGTGGGGAGATGGCTAAAATTGAAATGGGGAGCTAGAATTATACTTTTCTGCCTCTTATTAATTTCTCCTCCCCACTTTTTGTTCTGTGACTTCTCTGCATCCAGTTGTTTTTGTTGAGTATTATTGCTTGTAGATGTTATCTTCACTTGTTCAACATTTCCATTTAAGACAGGAATGTGCTAAAATGTTTATCTTCTTTCAGCGTTTTACTCTCTGCTACTCTGTTTCATGACAGTATCCTAAACAGTTAATTTTTGCGAGAGAAATATCAGATGGCATGGATTTCTGTGACTAGGTTTCATCTAACATACTGCAAGAAAAAAATCACTTGGGTCATTTAAACCATCTTATCTGTTAAGTAGTCCATGGTAATTAAATTCATTGAAAAATAGAGCCTCAAGGCAAGTGCATAGCACTGGATACCTGATTTAAATGGCATTTGTGCAGTTTATGAAGTCAGTAAGTGAGAAAGCATCTGAGTATGCACAGAGTGTCTTTTCTTGACCACTAAGTTACTATAGTGTTTAAACATTTGGCATACATACAAAGTATTGTCTCCACTGTGTTTTTTTTTTTAAAGATATTCCACAGTGGTTGGACAGGTGAGTCTGAGTGTGTGCAAAAGAGATTGGGCTATGAGGTCTACAGAATAGCTGAATGCCTGCAGCAGCTGGGAGAGAATGCAGTTTTTGTAGGCCTTAGGGTGAATGAAGGTGCTGCCTAGAAGAGGCAGGCACTTTCAAGAGTGATGTGATTTCCACAGGCAGGGAGCCGAGAAGAGATTAAAGTAAAACTGACTCTCTGTATCATAACCTTAAGGTTAGCTTTCACAAAGTCTTCCTCTGATAGCTTGAAGATGAACTCAGCAGGGTCTTTCTGCATTTCTTCTCTGTTTAGGTGACGCTGGTGTACTTATCTTGTAGTACTGATGTATACAGAACTCCTATACCAGGAATATCTGCTTTTTTTGTTTAAAGGTGGGGATTTGGGCATGTAAAACTTGAGTTGTACACATTTGTTGCATGAATCCTTTATTGAAAGAGGCATAAACTGGAACTACTAAATTCCTTCTCTTTCCTCTATTCCCTTCAACATTGATAGCAATATTTTATTTATTTATTTATTTATTTATAAGTCAGATTTCTAAGACCACCCAACTCTAAGGCACTGGGTTACAGTCTTTGAAGTCTACAGAATTAAAACTAAAGGTATAAAACCACAGGTAAAAGAGGAAAAAAAAGTTGGTTATCCCAGTAGAACAAAATACCCACAAGCAGTCAATAAATCCCCTCATGTAGAAAACCTGCATTCTACCCGAGCCCACAGCCTGGGAAAAGAGTCAGATATTCAAAGCATGTTTAAAAGAAAGCAGGGTTGGGCCATTTGCATCTCTGGGGGGATAGTGTTCCAGAGGGCAGGTGCAGCAACAGAGATGGCATGCCTCCTAGGTCCCATTAGATGACATTGCTTAATGGATGGGACCCAGAGCATGCTGACTGTGTCTGATCTTATGGGGCAGGCAGAAACAATGGGAGAAAGATAGTCCCTGAAATAACTAGGTCCTGTATCATGTAAAGATTTGTAGGTAACAAGCAGCCCCTTAACTTCCACCTAGAATACTACTGGTAACCAGTGCAGCATTAACAGCCCCAAGGACCCTGGGCATTTCTTCAAAAGTTACAGGGTTAAAGTCTTCCTATGTAACTGAGCAAGACTGTGCCTCAGTGATTTGACTGGACCTGCCCAGTCAGAGTCTAGCTCTAAGAAGATCTGAGCAAATTTATCTGTCAGATGCCTAGGATATTCCTCACAATGGCCTTATAGGGATTCTTGTGGCCCATTCCTCCCCAGCAGGGAAGGGGTCACTTTAAAATGAGTTCTTACTTACATTGGATCAAATTCACTGATGTCTTTCTTCAGTGGCACTCTAGGCATCTCTTCTGCCATTTAATCTCACTGAGCCTCCTGAGATTGAAGGACAGGGAGAGGCCTTCTAGGAGCTCCAATCCAAGGGTCCCATAATATGCTCATTCCAAGTAGAAACTAGGGCCTGAGTCAAACTGTTCAATCTCAAGAAAACCTCAAGCTCCCTCTGATAGTCATCAGGGACAGAGTGATCTCATGGTTTCAACCTCGCTGTGTGTGGGGGCAGCACCAGCAAGCCAAAAAACAATCAGAGAGCAAGCTGACCATGACAAATCAGAATGTCCTCCACCTTCAGATCATGTTGGAACTGCCTGAAGACAAAAAACAGATCTAGCATGTGACCACCTGTCTGAGTTAGGTCCTGGATGATCTGAATCAGGTCCATGGTTGCCATGAACTTCTGTGCCACCCCTGTGCCACAAGAGGGCAGGTTGAAATCTCCCAGAATTACCAGTATGTGATACTCCATCGCCAGCTCCATGACAGAATTGAACAGCTCTGGCAGGGATTTGCTGTGCAACAGGGAAGCCAGCAAAACAGCAACAACATCAGCTGCTTTTTAGACCCCAGCTTCAGCTACAGGGTTGTACATTCAGTTATGTGCAGAGCAGTGCCTCTGAAAGTCATTAGTACTTCCCAGTTGACAACTGGCACCACCTCTGCTTTGGGGTCATGGCTAGTGCCAAACATGAACCACAATTGGGCATATTTTGGAGAGGGAACATCCCTTTTTGGCACGCCCAGGTCTTGGTTACGTATGCCAGATTAATTGCCTCATCCATAATCAAATCATGGATGAGAGCAGCCTTCTTATATACTGGCCTGGCATTTAGTAGCCACAGCCAGTAACCAGCACCTCTGAGGATCTGGTGACCTAGTATGAGAGATGAATACTGAGAGCTGGAAGGCAGAGTCAATTTCAGATATCAACACTGCCATCCTTATGAGTAGCCCATTCTCAGATTTCCATCATCTCCCTTTACCCATCACCACACTAATGTTAAGTGCTTGTGGTGCCATCTCAACTCCTTCCCAAATCCTGCCTTCACTTTCTCAGGCCATGGGACCCTCCCTATCTCATTCCACTCCACAACCAGCTATACTTCCTACTTTCAACAACAAGGTATATCAAACTTTACCATACAGTGGGGCAAAAAAGTATTTAGTCAGCCACCAATTGTGCAAGTTCTCCCACTTAAAAAGATGAGAGAGGCCTGTAATTTTCATCATAGGTATACCTCAACTATGAGAGACAAAATGGGGGAAAAAATCCAGAAAACCACATTGTCTGATTTTTAAAGAATTTATTTGCAAATCATGGTGGAAAATAAGTATTTGGTCAATATCAAAAGTTCACCTCAATACTTTGTTATATATCCTTTGTTGGCAATGACAGAGGTCAAACGTTTTCTGTAAGTCTTCACAAGGTTTTCACACACTGTTGCTGGTATTTTGGCTCATTCCTCCATGCAGATCTCCTCTAGAGCAGTGATGTTTTGGGGCTGTCGCTGGGCAACACAGACTTTCGACTCCCTCCAAAGGTTTCCCATGGGGTTGAGATCGGGAGACTGGCTAGGCCACTCCAGGACCTTGAAATGCTTCTTACGAAGCCACTCCTTCGTTGCCCGGGCGGTGTGTTTGGGATCATTGTCATGCTGAAAGACCCAGCCACATTTCATCTTCAGTGCCCTTGCTGATGGAAGGAGGTGTTCACTCAAAATCTCATGATACATGGCCCCATTCATCCTTTCCTTTGCACAGATCAGTCGTCCTGGTCCCTTTGCAGAAAAACAGCCCCAAAGCATGATGTTTCCATCCCCATGCTTCACAGTAGGTATGGTGTTCTTTGGATGCAACTCAGCATTCTCTCTCCTCCAAACACAACAAGTTGAGTTTAGACCAAAACGTTCTACTTTGGTTTCATCTGACCATATGACATTCTCCCAATCCTCTTCTGGATCATCCAGATGCTCTCTAGCAAACTTCAGACGGGCCCGGACATGTACTGGCTTAAGCAGGGGGACACATCTGGCACTGCAGGATTTGAGTCCCTGGCAGCGTAGTGTGTTACTGATGGTAGCCTTTGTTGCTTTGGTCCCAGCTCTCTGCAGGTCATTCACTAGGTCCCCCCGTGTGGTTCTGGGATTTTTGCTCACCGTTCTTGTGATCATTTTGACCCCACAGGGTGAGATCTTGCATGGAGCCCCAGATCGAGGGAGATCATCAGTGGTCTTGTATGTCTTCCATTTTCTAATTATTGCTCCCACAGTTGATTTCTTCACACCAAGCGGCTTGCCTATTGCAGATTCAGTCTTCCCAGCCTGGTACACGTCTACAATTTTGTTTCTGGTGTCCTTCAACAGCTCTTTGGTCTTGGCCATAGTGGAGTTTGGAGTGTGACTGAGGTTGTGGACAGGTGTCTTTTATACTGATAACAAGGTCAAACAGGTGCCATTACTACAGGTAACGAGTGGAGGACAGAGAGCCTCTTAAAGAAGTAGTTACAGGTCTGTGAGAGCCAGACATCATGCTTGTTTGTAGGTGACCAAATACTTATTTTCCACCATGATTTGCAAATAAATTCTTTAAAAATCAGACAATGTGATTTTCTGGATTTTTGTCCCCATTTTGTCTCTCATAGTTGAGGTATACCTATGATGAAAATTACAGGCCTCTCTCATCTTTTTAAGTGGGAGAACTTGCACAATTGGTGGCTGACTAAATACTTTTTTGCCCCACTGTATTTGGCTCTCTTTCTGCCTTAGTCCTATTTTACTGGTCACCAATTTAAATGGCAAGCAACATTTTCTTCAGTGTATACATCTCGCACTTTGTGGATTAACTGTGCATGTATGGGGTGTGTGTGTGTGTGTGTTTGTATAGAATCTGTGTGTAAAGAAGATGCAAGCATTGCTCTGTTACATGGATAAATGGTTTTGAGGCCATTACTGTTAGCTGCCTAATTTCCTGCATTATTGCTTTTGACTACAGTACGAAAAATACATAGGTGGTTAAATATAGTGAGCAGGCATGCTTCACAAATCCCTTATGCAAATCTATCCCCTATATTCTTCTTATCAATTTTTAAATGATATTTTTACTCTCCCAGGCAATCTCCAAAAACAGGAAGTTGAATGGGTCACTAGTAGACTTTTATTAAAAGTTGTATAGCAGATGATAGCATATAGCTCCTAATGTCCAATTTTATGCATATATTAAACTTAAAGCCCCAGTATTAAATGTACATATACAGTACTGTGCAAAAGTTTTAGGCAGGTATAAAAAATGCTGTAAAGTAAGAATGCTTTCAAAAATATATATTGTAATTGTTTATGTTTATCAATTTACAAAATGCAGAGTGAGCAAACAGAAGAAAAATCCAAATCGAATCGATATTTGGTGTGACCACCCTTTGCCTTCAAAACAGCATCAATTCTTCTAGGTACACTTGCACACAGTTTTTGAAGGAACTTGGCAGGTAGGTTGTTCCAGACATCTTGGAGAACTAACCACAGATCTCCTGTGGATATAGGCTGCCTCAGATTCTTCCGTCTCTTCATGTAATCCCAGACAGACTCGATGATGTTGAGATCAGGGCT
Source organism: Python bivittatus (assembly GCF_059951505.1). Taxonomy (NCBI): domain Eukaryota; kingdom Metazoa; phylum Chordata; class Lepidosauria; order Squamata; family Pythonidae; genus Python; species Python bivittatus. Next base: position 25,786,850 of record NW_028277074.1, read on the forward strand.
CTGTGGGGGCCAAACCATCACTTCCAGGACTCCTTGTTCTTCATTACACTGAAGATAGTTCTTAATAACATTGGCTATATGTTTGGGGTCATTGTCCTGCTGCAGAATAAATTTGGGGCCAATCACACGTCTCCCTGATGGTATGGCATGATGGATAAGTATCTGCCTGTATTTCTCAGCATTGAGGACACCATTGATCCTGACCAAATCTCCAACTCCATTGGCAGAAACGCAGCCCCAAACTTGGAAGGAACCTCCACCATGCTTCACTGTTGCCTGCAGACACTCATTCTTGTACTGTTCTCCAGCCCTTTGGCAAACAAACTGCCTCCTGCTACAGCCACATTTTTCAAATTTTGACTCATCAGTCCAAAGCACCTGCTGCCATTTTTCTGCACCCCAGTTCCTATGTTTTCATGCATAGTTGAGTCGCTTAGCCTTGTTTCCACGTCGGAGGTATGGCTTTTTGGCCTCAATTCTTCCATGAAGACCACTTCTGGCCAGACTTCTCCAGACAGTAGACGGGTGTACCTGGGTCCCACTGGTTTTCGCCAGTTCTGTGGTGATGGCACTGCTGGACATCTTCCGATGTTGAAGGGAAGTAAGCATGATGCGTCTTTCATCTGCTGCATTAAGTTTCCTTGGCCGACCACTGCATCTGCGGTCTTCAGTGTTGCCCGTTTCTTTGTGCTTCTTCAAAAGAGCTTGAACAGCGCATCTTGAAACCCCAGTCTGCTTTGAAATTTTTGCCTGGGAGAGACCTTGCTGATGCAGTCTAACTACCTTGTGTCTTGTTGCTGTGCTCAGTCTTGCCATGGTGTATGACCTGTGACATGAAACTGTCTTCCACAACCTCACCTTAGTAGCAGAGTTTGGCTGTTCCTCACCCAGTTTTAAGCCTCCTTCACAGCGGTTTCTGTTTCAGTTAATGACTGTGTTTCAACCTACATATGAGATTGATGATCATTAGCACCTGCTTGGTATAATTGGTTAATCATACACCTGACTCTAATCCTACAAGATCCTTGACTTTGTGCAAGTGTACAAAGTGTGCAAGTGTAAGAATTGATGCTGGTTTGAAGCCAAAGGATAGTTACACCAAATATTGATTTGATTTAGATTTCTCTTCTGTTCACTCACTTTGCATTTTGTAAATGGATAAACATAAACAATTACAATATAATTGTAACCACTGAAGGACAGTGCCTCCTACTCCCAGCCCCCTCAGCAGGCCCAGAAGGAGACAGTAATTGATGGCATTGAAAGCTGCTAAGAGCTCAAGAAGGGCCAGGATGGATACACTACCTCCATCCTGAGTCTGCCAGAGGTCATCCACAAGCGTGATCAATGCCGTCTTGACACTATATACTGTATTGGCCTGAACCCAGACTGCAGTGGGTCCTGATAATCTGCTTCCTCCAGGGCCCTTTGAAGCTGCAGGCCTACCATCTTCTCAACAACCGTCCCTAAAAAGGGAAAGTTGGGGACTGGATGAAAATTGTCTAGTACAGCTGTGTCCAGTGATGGCCCCTTGAGGAGGGAGTGGCCACTGGCTCCTTCAAAGCAGGTGGAACTACCCCCTTTTGTAGAGAGGCACTTATCACTACTTGAACCCAGCCACATGTCACTTCCTTGGAGGCATTAACCAGCCAGGAGGAGTATGAATTTAACACACAGGTGGCAGGAGAGCCAGTTTGGTGCAGTGGTTAAGGTGCTGGCCTAGAAACCAGGAGATGATGAGTTCTAGTCCTGCATTAGGCATGAAAGCCAGCTGGGAGACTTTGGGCAGACATTCTCTCTCAGCCCAACCCACCTCACAGGGTGGTTGTTGTGGGGAAAATAGGAGGAGGAGGGAGATTGATTGATTGATTGATTGATTGATTGATTGATTTCAAATTTGTCACCATCCATCTCACTGCAGAGCATCTCTGGGCAGTTATATATGTTTGCCGCCTTGAGTTATTTATATAAAAAAAATTCTCATTCTAAAAAAAAAAAAACATCCAAAGGACCCTGTCCACTTCTTTGGGAGTAACCAGTTAGAACTCAGCCCAGATAATTGGACAAGACTATGCCCCAGTCATCTTGCTTCTTTTTCTGCAGTGTCTCTGAAAATCAGGGGGCTCTCTGGGATCTGCATAGGCAAAATCCAATCCAAGGCTGCCAACACTTGCTCATTCCAAGCAGTGACTGCGGCCTTAGCTGAACAATGCACCAAAACTTCAGGAACTACCTCAAGCTTCCTCAGTCAGTGGGTCAGTTAGTCAGTGGATGGATTGAATTGGTCCCTCTAGAGCAAGTGTTCCATTTGCCCAGTGGGCAGACCGGCCCCAATATGTATATGTGTAGGATCAGTTCTATCATTAGATAGTCAGGAAGTAGCAAAAAGGTATTAGAGGAGAAAGAGAGGAAAGATGTGTCTCACATAGCAGGTCCTATAAAGCTAGCTGCTGTTTTCAAAAGCAATACAGGTAGTCCTGTTTAATGACCACTCGGTCAGTGTGATCATTCAAAATTGGGATGGCACTGAACAAGTGGTACTTATGACTGGTCCTCGAAGTTCAGACCATCACGTGATTGCAGTCTGAGGGCTTGGCAACCAGCTAACACTTTTGATGGTTGCAGCATCCAATGGTCATGTGATCACCATTTGCAACATTCCTACCGGCTTCCCGCAAGCAAAGTCAGTGGGGAATCTGGCAGTGAAGGTTGCAAGTTGCTCCCACCGCTTTTTCTCCTGAGAAGGTACAACTCCGAGATCCCAGGAATCTTATACTTCATAGTGCGCACACTGCAGCACCCCTTCCCCAGCCCACAGCAACCCCTCCCCAGCCTGCATGCACTCATTGCAGCATCCCCCTACCTCACTCTGTAGTACTCACCCACCCTCTGGCCTGCTTGCAAGCTGCCTGGGACTTGCAACTTCCAGATGGCTTCCCCATTGACTTTGCCTGTGGGAAGCCGACTCTCAGGATTGCTGTCATTAAGCAATGTAGTCGTGCGATGTCACGCTTTACAACCGCATCACTTAGCATTGGAAATTCCAGTCCCAATTACTATCGTTAAGTAAGGACTACCTGTAGGTGTTGAATTAGTGCCAAAGAAAGATTTAACTGCTAGCCCAGGTGGATTTTATACATAGAATGGAAACAGATGCCATCTTGTTTTTGGCTTCAGTTAATATAATGTGGGTAAGCCCTGTGTGTATATTTCCATTTTGTTGAGTTTCCTAACAGTATCAGAGTTTGAAATCATCATGTCTTTTGACTTTAATGTCAGGATTTTGATTAAGATAAAGCAAATCAAAATAATTCTAACAAAAGCAAATTTGCCTCTAGCTTCGTTGTCCTCTATAATTCCAGTGATTGAAGATCTGGTTTTTGTCCATAGTCTTAAACATACTTGCATGTGTGTTATCTATATTCATGCAGTCATATTTTAAGAAATCACTCAATATAGCTTTTGATAGCATAATTTACATTTATAGTTGTTAGAAAATACTTCTAAGGGTTTCAGCTAATAATTGTTATGTATACCTGTAAAGCTCTTGCTCTCCCTTGAATCACAAAGCAGAGGTTGATAATAATTATTGTACATTTTGAATGATTGCTGTAGTGAAAACTAAATTTATATAAAATTGGAAAACATTAAGGCAGCTATTTGTTTGGGTTTTTGAGGAGTTACATTTTGCAGAGCAGAACAATGATGTGAATGCTCAGAGTATTGTTTACACATACATATACCTTTTGATACCAAATATGCCAATACTATGGGATTTGATTGTTGTTCAAAGTGATGTTCGTTTAAACGGATGGGAGGCAGAAGAAAGGAGGAAACTTGAGTAAAGTGGTAACAGGGGCAATTAATTGTGAATAACTTTCTCCAAGAGGCATGCTGTTTAATAGAGTATATGTATATTATATAAGTTTCAGTTCCTGAAGTTAACAATGTATTTTAAAATTTGAGAAAAGCACTTTGTGCAATAGTCTTCTTCATGACTTACAAATAGTGCTCATACTTCTTGTTTTAAATGGAGGCAGAACACAGCTTACTATATTGTTTGAATTTGAAACAAATAAGTTTCTCTCTTCCCTTCCCAAGGCCTATCCATGATGCAGTGGAAAATGATCATCTAGAAATTGTCCGATTGCTCCTTTCTTATGGCGCTGACCCAACGCTTGCTACATACTCAGGTAGAACAATTGTGAAAATGACACACAGTGAACTAATGGAGACTTTTCTAACAGGTATATATAATTTTTTTCTTTGCTTATAACAATGCTTATTCATTTGCAATTTCATTTTCTACAAAACTTAAATTACACTTCAGGTAACAATAAAAATCAGGGTTGTGGTATTCAGATATTTTCTTGCCTAACTAATAACAGAAATACGGGCTTTTTTCACAATATTAGTATTATGAGTTATAGTGTTAGTATCTTCCAGCTCATAGATGTCTTCATCTGTCTGGTATCAACAGTGGCCAAAATTATGATACCATCCAGATTTTGGGATGTGGGGAGGGAGGTATGAATAATCAGTATGAAATGTACAGTCAGGGACATTTCTGCAATCAGTATATTGCTGTCTTCTTTTTTATACATTCCCCTTTGGCTCTGTTGCAATTGGAAATACTAAAGCTATTTTGTCCAGAACAGAACAGCCTTATTTGAATATTAATGCAATTAACAATTAAAATGAAACAATAAAGCAACAAATACTAAAAACAGCAATGAGCAATGTAAAATCACTTAAGAATGATCTAAGAACAAAAGTGCTATAAAGTGCCCATTGGTTAGGTGCCAATGGTACCTAAAAGGTAGCCTTAAGGGTATACATAATTGGGCTAGGGGAGTTCCCATAGTTTGCTGCCATCACTAGAAGGCTTTATCTCTAATATGGATAAAAAACCTCAGCTCCTGGTGAGGGGTTTGACATTACTTTCTTTTAGCCTACAGCACTTGTATATCCTGGTAGATTCTCATCCATCCAAGTACTAACCAAATCCAACCCTGCTTAGCTTTTGGGGGGAATTAGCCAAGTTCAGGTTTGTGTTGCCACCTGTTGTGCTTTCAAAGCTCGGGGCATCAAAGAAAGGTGTTCTGATGAAGATGTGAAGATCTTGGCCTGATCATGTGAGACAAATGTATCTGTAGCAAGTATAGCCTAATGTTTATAGACTATTTCTTCAGAATCAGTTTTTGAAGTGTGCAAAATGAGAAAGTAGGAATGGGAAGCGGCTAAAAAGACAAGTAAATGGAGGTAGAATAATTATATTTGAGAAGAAATAAGATCTCTGATATCACCTCACTTAGAGTTCTGTGGTATTCTGATTTATAATGTTGATACTCTGTGCTTTTAGATAAACATAAAAACTTTCTGGAATATATTTTTGACATGCTATGATAGTTTGCAAAACTTCTGAACTTTTTGCTTTATCTCAATATTTGTTGTATCTCTCTAGAGTATTTAACTGATCTCCAAGGTCGTGATGTTGATGACCCTGGCTTGTCCTGGGACTTCTATGGCAGCTCTGTGTGTGGTAAGAAGACATGGCTTTTTTTTTCTTTGTGGGACATTTCCAAATGTGTGTGTGTGTATGTATGGGTGGGGGAGGCAGAATTCATGGAAGAGAGAGCAAGTCAAATACAAGAAAGAGAAGGGAGGAAAAGCCACTGTATATTTGACAAAAGGTCATTTATTTTTCTGTTTATTTAAATAGAGCCAAAAGGCGAATCAGGATTTGACATCCTGTCTAATCCACCTGGTCCAAGTGATGAGGATGAAGATGGCTTTAGTGATATCTTGGAGTTTGAATTCTCAGATGTGCCTCTCTTGCCATGTTATAACATCCAAGTGTCTCTTTCTCAGGGGTAAGCATTATTATTATTTATACTGGAGAGGAAGATAGATAAAGTTGTTTCCCCAGCTTATGTTAATGAACAAATATTTGAGTTGTTATTGACATATTCAAGGTCATCTTTTTGTCTCATTAAATGCACTGATCCTTTTGTTATTCATTTTGCTAGAATTGGGTTTCATATCCTAAGTTTTATTTATTTTGAACATAAAAACTCCCCATAGATTGGCTTCTTTAAAACAGAAATTGTTCATACTCAATGCAAATCTATTTCTATGTGTGTGAATATATGCTGATATTGCAGCATATTCACAAAGAAAAATCTACTGGCCTGGTGCAGCTTATGAAAACAGACCAAGGACGGTGTGAGAGCAGGACATGAGGGAGGATAGGGGGGAAAAATGGGAAGAAATTGTGTCCCATTGTGTGAACAGATGTTTGCTTGTTCAAAGTTGGATTTCACCCATGAGTTTACTGGAAGGGGGAGTAGGAAGAGGGAGGAAGAGTACAGAGTCTAAGCTATTTTTAATTTCTTTGCCTTAAATAGAAATGTACACAAAATTATTACTAGCAGAATCATGTTGATTGAAACTTCTGCAGCATCTTGTCAATACTTTGAACATCTTTATTGCCTTTGTAGACCACGGAACTGGTTTTTGCTTTCTGATGTAGCAAAGAGGCTGAAAATGTCACCCAGGATATTTCGCTGCAGTTTCCCAAGTTTGGAAGTTGTCAGTGTTACAGAAGCAGAATTTTTCAAACAGGTATCTTTGAGTCAGCTGTTTGCTTGCCAAAAGGATCTCGAAGCTTTCAACCCAGAAGGCAAGGAACTGTTGGACTTGGTAGAATTTACTAATGAGTTACAATCTTTGCTTGGAGCCTCACTTGAGTGGTTGCATCCGGATGAAAAAATTGATATTCATTGGTGAATCTCCCAGCTACTTAATGTATAGTTCTGTGTAAAGATATTTCTTTATGTATATGTGTTACTGCAGTTGTTTCTGTAAAGAAAAGGATACTGTTAAAAAGATAGCTTTCCTCTAACACACACACACACACACACACACACACACACACACATCTCAGATGGGTGGACTTTTGGAAGATTTTTTTTAAAGAGACTTCACTCTGTTTTTACAAATTGTAAAATTTGTAAAAGGCTGTGTGCACGTTCCTTTAAGTGCACACAAACTTTGATATAGATTTGTTTTTACATGGAACTTTTTTTAAAAATAGAGAAAATGGCTTTGCTTCATACAAAGCACTGATTACATAGGAGATACCTATTATAGGTGATGTGATCAAAGTCATATTGTTGGCTTGGGAAACTTTATTGGGGAAGGCACTTCATTATATTTTTGTTTTTGTTTACAAAAATTCCTGCTTTGGCCAGGTACACACTATTGAATATAATTCAGTAGACTGTAATATAAATTAAAACCATACCCATGCACATCTACTAATTGTGTGAACTTTTGTATCTTAATTTAAAGATGTGAAATTTAGTTTTCACATGGCAAACTGGATTGTTTATATATATGTATATATACACACAAACACACACACAAATATGTTTAAACATTTGATGCTCTTTATTTAAAGAAAACTTTGAACTATTTTTCTGTAAAATACTGAAAACTAACCTATGTTGAAGTTGCTTAAAACTGTACAGAAGCTAAATCTTTTTTCTGAATTGTGTGTTTATGTTTGAGATTTGTGTTTTAACTTTGTAAGTAAATTCTTCTGCCTTTGTATTTATATTTTACAAAAAAAGATGCTAAAGGCAATAAAACTGTTGAAAAAGCAATGCTGAAATAACAAAATTTTCTGCATGACCTTTGAGTGAACTAAGAGCCCAACTGAGCCCCAATGGTATCTCTCTCTTTCCATGACTAGAATTGTATACATTCCCCACTTAAAAAGAAAAGAAAATCCAGTCTTCAGTTATATACAATCCTTCTTTGTTCAAAACTACAAATATGTACACAATTATAGGTACTCATTATACCATAGGACAAGATTTGGCCATAACTGTCTGCAGGTGGGATGAGTGGAGGGATGGGGAATGACAAAATATGTATCATGAAGTTGCGACACAAATTTTGGCCTTTACATACTTGCATGTGATGTTGCAGTTTTAAGGGGAAAAAAAAGGATTTTGTACCAAACACATATTTTGTAATGTTGTGTCAGCATAGTTAGGAATGACCTTTGTGTTTGACCCTGTGTTAAGTCAGATATTAATTACTTTTTCATGATGTCTTGGACACAAGCAGCATTGTTACAAGCATTGTATCATGTAGATATTACATTTGTTTACCAGGGTTTAATAGCCAAGCAATTTTTTTAAACATCGCAGAGATATTTTTAGGAGTACCTGTTTCCCTATCTCCCAGGTAATATTGAGCATGATTGGCTGGTGAGATACTTTGCTAGACAAAACTGCCTGTGTCAAATTATTCAGTAGAGAGAAGATAAATTTGAACCATTTGATTGGAGGTGTAAGGGTACAGGTTGCTGAGTGGAGAATCATCTGAGGGGGCTATAAACTGCTGAAGTCTTGTAACCCTTCCTCAGCAGCTCTGCCCTTCTTTGGCACTGGCTGTACTATACTCTTCATCTTCTTCTTCTGCTTACTGGAGATGAGAGGGACAAATAGATAGCCCTCCCCCTCTATAAAAGCATTACAATAGGTAAAGCATAGTGATCTGTTTTGGAAGAGCATAATTTTCAGATTTTTCAAAAAACAACTTTATAGATGAATTGCTTGAAAAATCGTCTAGAAAAATGTCATGCAAATATACCAAATTATGGTTTAAATACATTTGCAAGTAGTTTCGGATCCTGTTTGTTGGATAAGTCCTACAATTTATATTCAAGATATATTGCAGTGCTCAGGTTACAACTTTATGAAGATGTTGAAAGCTGAGGTAAGATATAGAGAATAGGCTAAGGATGAATAGTATAACTTTCTTGAAAAGAATGCTGCATCTCTTCGAACTTGAATTGCGAAAGTCACTTTTTCTGATGACTTAAGAGGCAGATGTATTCTAGAGACTTGTATTAACTGTAAAAGCGCATTAAAATGTGAATATAAAGATACAGTGGGGCAAAAAAGTATTTAGTCAGCCACCAATTGTGCAAGTTCTCCCACTTAAAAAGATGAGAGAGGCCTGTAATTTTCATCATAGGTATACCTCAACTATGAGAGACAAAATGGGAACAAAAATCCAGAAAATCACGTCGTCTGATTTTTAAAGAATTTATTTGCAAATCATGGTGGAAAATAAGTATTTGGTCACCTACAAACAAGCAAGATGTCTGGCTCTCACAGACCTGTAACTACTTCTTTAAGAGGCTCCTCTGTCCTCCACTCGTTATCTGTAGTAATGGCACCTGTTTGACCTTGTTATCAGTATAAAAGACATCTGTCCACAACCTTAAACAGTCACACTCCAAACTCCACTATGGCCAAGACCAAAGAGCTGTTGAAGGACACCAGAAACAAAATTGTAGACGTGTACCAGGCTGGGAAGACTGAATCTGCAATAGGCAAGCAGCTTGGTGTGAAGAAATCAACTGTGGGAGCAATAATTAGAAAATGGAAGACATACAAGACCACTGATAATCTCCCTCGATCTGGGGCTCCACGCAAGATCTCACCCTGTGGGGTCAAAATGATCACAAGAACGGTGAGCAAAATTCCCAGAACCACATGGGGGGACCTAGTGAATGACCTGCAGAGAGCTGGGACCAAAGTAAGAAAGGCTAGCATCAGTAACACACTACGCTGCCAGGGACTCAAATCCTGCAGTGCCAGATGTGTCCCCCTGCTTAAGCCAGTACATGTCCGGGTCCGTCTGAAGTTTGCTAGAGAGCATCTGGATGATCCAGAAGAGGATTGGGAGAATGTCATATGGTCAGATGAAACCAAAGTAGAATGTTTTGGTCTAAACTCAACTTCTTGTGTTTGGAGGAGAGAGAATGCTGAGTTGCATCCAAAGAACACCATACCTACTGTGAAGCATGGGGGTGGAAACATCATGCTTTGGGGCTGTTTTTCTGCAAAGGGACCAGGACGACTGATCCGTGCAAAGGAAAGGATGAATGGGGCCATGTATCATGAGATTTTGAGTGAACACCTCCTTCCATCAGCAAGGGCACTGAAGATGAAACGTGGCTGGGTCTTTCAGCATGACAATGATCCCAAACACACCGCCCGGGCAACGAAGGAGTGGCTTCGTAAGAAGCATTTCAAGGTCCTGGAGTGGCCTAGCCAGTCTCCAGATCTCAACCCCATGGAAAACCTTTGGAGGGAGTCGAAAGTCCGTGTTGCCCAGCGACAGCCCCAAAACATCACTGCTCTAGAGGAGATCTGCATGGAGGAATGAGCCAAAATACCAGCAACAGTGTGTGAAAACCTTGTGAAGACTTACAGAAAACGTTTGACCTCTGTCATTGCCAACAAAGGATATATAACAAAGTATTGAGATGAACTTTTGATATTGACCAAATACTTATTTTCCACCATGATTTGCAAATAAATTCTTTAAAAATCAGACAACGTGATTTTCTGGATTTTTGTTCCCATTTTGTCTCTCATAGTTGAGGTATACCTATGATGAAAATTACAGGCCTCTCTCATCTTTTTAAGTGGGAGAACTTGCACAATTGGTGGCTGACTAAATACCTTTTTGCCCCACTGTAGCTATTGAAAGGATAGGCCTTTTATTTTTGGTTCTTTCACTGTTCAGAATGGGAATTAAAACACTTAGACTTTTCTTCATTATAACCATCAGCAGTTTAACCTAAAAAAAAACCTAATGTAAAACTGAAATCATAAACTCATGCTCTCTAGAGAGTATAGTGGAATTTACTTAGCAGGGGTGCTTTTGAATTAACATGCTAAACATTGCTGTAAAAAAACTTTTTTTTTTGCACTCATAGAGTAAAATCTTGATTCTTTTGAAATCCATGATAAAACTATCATTGATTTAGAACATAAATATATTGCTGGATCAGACTATGTGCCTGTCTAGCCCAGTATCTTGTTGCTAAAGTAATTAATGTTATCCAGTAGGAAATCCTACAGTCAGGTCATGAAAGCAAAGTTCTTCCCAAGCCTTATATTTTAGCAGCTAGTATTACATGCAGAGGCAGCATTGAACCGTTTGGGTTGTAGGTATCTGCCACTGTCTTAACTCAAAATGAAATTTCCCTTTAAAAGCTATCCTAGCTAGTGACACTGGATACCCATCATATCTTGTGACAACAAATCTATTTGCTTGCTCATAATCCTATAAATCTTTACCCCATTTCCTTCTACTTTTGTTTCCCTAAATTAAAAATCCTCAAGTGTTGTAACCTTTATTGGCCTTTGAATGGTAGTGCTATTGCCTATACTGAGCATGGGATGCAAAAACCTGGACAGATCATTAGAGGACAGCAGTAGATTTGCTTTCTTGTCTTCCAGCAGTTGTGTGGTTTTTTGCAGTCCATATATTGTAGCTCTAACCTATATTAGTTCAGACAGAGATGGATTATAGGAACCAGTCTGCAAAATACTCACCTAAATCAACAAAACTGAAGTATATATTAATGGGAGGATTAATTTGATATAGGCCTTGCAAACAACTCACAAGGTTTAAAGTAGAAGGAGTGTATAATGGGCTCTAGGTTAACCAGGATGATATCAAAGTGTTACTTCAGACTACTGTGCAAATTGGTAGCTGCAACAAAATAGAAGGGCCAAGAGTATTTTTTTTCCTGTAACATACAGTACAACAATTAAGGAACTGTTGGATAGGATTATCTTAGGTTGTTGAATGGCAATAGTAAGCTAAAAGTGCCTTCTAGTTGAAGTCAATCCCTGGTGATGAAGGAGGAAGAGAGTACAAAGGAGCCAGGTATTTCCTATGGTTAGAACCACCCACATCTCTGCATTTTGTATAAAACATTGTAGTTCTGTTGCTAAATAGAATTTCCTTTTGTTGTCACATTAATTTGCAACTCATTAATTGTGACAGAATTGAGGTGCTGCACTGATGCCGATTTGCATATTCATGAGTACTTATTAAACAAATAAGATCTCCCTAGCCTTAGGAAATGCCCCAAGTAATGCTACACACTACATTACACCAGCCTTGGATGTTTTATTCTCTCTTTATTATGTTAATAGATGCAGTTGATTTAAAGAATAAAATAAATAAATGCAATTAAAATATATAGAATCTTTTAAACAATAAGCCAGTAGCATGATTGGCTGTAGCTTCCCAAAATTTGTATACCTTCCTAACTGGGAATTAATTTGAGTAGATGTAAAGGCCTACAGTTAAATAAGTAAAGAATGGACATGGTATAACAATAACCTACATATTCTTTTTCAGTGGTACTTTTTTATATATCCACATAGGAAAACTGCAAGGTAACCATGTAGGAAATTGGTAAAAAATGTGATGGTTGGGAGTAGACAAGGTACATGTCTGGTTTTCTCTTGCTTTTAAAACAAATACCAACAAATGAAAATATGTTTTTCCATGTTTTTAAAAGATGGAGAGAAAATGAAAGCCATGCGCAATTAACTGGGTTAAATAATACACACAATATTTGTTCTTTCTTAGTACAATGGGAATTAGGTAAGGAGAGAGGCGCAGAGTAGACTAGCAAAAGAAGTATCCAGATTACAGATGAATGTACTGTTCAAAGATACAGATACCTTGCTGTAGGGAGGCAAAGATATTGTGATTATTCTTCACAATAATACACAGCTGATTTTACTGAGACCAACCAGAATGTCACAAAATAAGTTCTCATTTTATTATTTTGAGTACGTCAGAAATGATCAGTATATCGTCCAAATGGGATAGAAATTTTAATAATGCAGCCTTCCCCAACTTGGTGTTCTCCAAATTGGGAAAATACTAGAAGTTGGTGCTCCCCTGAAAGACCAAGCTTTCCCCCAAACAATTTACCTTTAGATATCATTCTAGATACCTAAAATGGAAGTTTTAAGGTGATTCTTTCCCTTTTTGGTGGTGGTGGGAGACAGAGCTTAAATTCAGGTTTGTCTTGCCTTTGACTAGATTCAGAATTGCAATTTGATCCTCTTGGCCACCAAAACCGCACAAAAACTGATCACAAAGGTCACAGCTATCTTGCATTCCCTAGCCAGTTTTAAAGTTCCATGGAGGGTAAACAACATTTATAAAAAGTCTGGGCAATTTATACAATGTGTATGTTTACATACTTAAGCTATGCTATGCTATTTTACAATATTCTACGGTTTGTCCTATCTAGCAGAAGGGGATGTGTGGTTGCTCATCACTGTTCTCTCATCCCTTGCTGGAGTTGTTTATAATTTTGAAAAAGGAAAAAGATAAAAAGTCATAACAATATACCAACTGAAACCCAAAAATATTCAAGATGACCACCTCATTATGGATTGGTCTTTCGTTACATTATCTTACACGTATTGTTTCATTGAACTTAGGATCCAGAACTACATGTGCTGTGGGATTGGACCACTTGGCACAGGAAGGCACCCTCCCCCTGATAATTGCATATGTCTGTGTGTGTCTGTGTGTAGGCCTTCCCCATCCCTTTCCTGCCCTAGTAGGAAAAAGCCTGGTGTACCATATTTGGAAAGCACCTCGGCTGAAGGTGATCCGAGAAGTCCTCTAGAATGGTCTTCCCAACCTGGGGCCAGCCAGGTATGTGGATTTCTGAGGAATTCACTGGGAATTCAAATACACACTTTCGGAGAGTATCCAGTCTGCTGTAGTGAAACAATCTGCTTTGTTCTACACTCATCCAAAGTACTCTAAAAGTTAAAGAGAAAGAAAAGATACGAATGCTTCTGCTTGGTAAGGAGAGAAATGTGTGTGTGAACTAAGAGCAGAGAAGAGTGTTAAGATCACAGAAAAGAAGGCAAAACGAGGGAGAGAAATGTGTATGTATGTGATGGTGGAACGCATGTAATTCATGTAATGTATTTAACTCTCAGATAAACACCTAGTTTGGCTGCATCTGTACAAAATTCTACACTTGATTATTCTGAAAATCTTTCAGGCCCAAAAAGGGAGCTCATTGTATTGTGTGACCCCAGCCCATTTCATAGAATCACAGAGCTGGAAGGGATCTAAGAGGTCATATAGATATCTGTTTGTGTTTTCATTGCTTCTTTCCTATCTGTACGGTGAACTTTTTATTGTATTTTTAGGGATATATGTAAATTACTCTCTCTTGACCATGGCAGGCAGAAGTGTAACAAAAAACAAATCTAGTCCAACCCCTTTCTCAATGCAGGATCCGTTTCAGGGTCTCTGATCTCTCTCTCTCTCATATGACAACCCTTTAGATATTTGAAGACTCCTGTTGTATCTCCCCTCAGTGTAGATTCTGTAGGCTAGCCATTTCCAATTCCTTTAACCGTTAGCTACTTTATAGGGCAACCCTCTTCTGAACTCACTCCAATCTGTTTTCCTTTTTGATCTGTGGTGCCCAGAATTGGAGACAGCGTACAAGTGGGTTCTGAGGGGGGGGGGGCAGAGCAGTGTAGAAGGATTACTTCCTGTGATGTGGACTCTGTGCTCTGCTAATACATCCAAGATAGCATCTGCCTTTTTAATACAGGTAGTCCTTGAGTTACGACCATTTGTTCAGCAACTGTTCAAAGTTACAATGGTGCTGAAAAAGGAGAGTTACAACTCCTTTTCTGGTAACAGCCAGAAACTCCTTCAAAGTTACAGCCATCCCAGTACCCCGTGGTCATGTCATCATAACCTGGGAGCTTGGCAACCCATTTGCACTTACGACTGGTTGCCAAGCACCCTGCAATCACATGATTGCCATTTGCAACCTTCCCTGCCTGCTTCCCACAAGCAAAGTCAATGGGATGCCAGCAAAGAGGGTTGCAAGTCACTGGCGTAAGTCTCCCCCCCAAGGCCTTTCTTCACTCGCACTCACTGTGTCCTCCTTCCCCCCTTTGCTTGTACACACCTCTCACCCTCTTTCCTAAGCCTCCCTGCACTCACATGCACCCCACGCCCTCTTTCCATAGCTTCCCTGTGATCGCGCATATGCATGGACATACCCCCTCTTTCCTTGGCCTCTCTGTGCTTGCACACACGCACACACCCCCATGCCCTCTTTCCATGGCCTCCCTGTGATCACACGCACACACACACATATCCTGTGTCCTCTTTCTCTGGCCTCCCTGGGATCACACACAGATCACACACACGTATGCACATACCCTATACCTTCTTTCCATGATTTCCCTGCAATTGCACACACCCTGAGCCCTCTTTTCTCGGCTTCCCTGCAATTGCGTGCACCTTGTGCTCTCATTCACCTGCCTTTCTGAGCTAACATTGAACTGAGCACTCTCTCCCCCAACTCACACATGGCCTGCACCAGGCCTCCCGGGGCCCCCCCACCCCCTGCGGCACCCCCATGCTCCTTATCTGGGACTCCCTCCACTTCCCGCTTAAGGACCTGCACATCTTGGGTTACAAGAACAACTGACAACTGGGACTGTTTGGATTGCTGTTGCTAAGCGATGCAGTCATGTGACATCACTCTTTACAACCACTTCCCTTAGCGATGGCAATCCTGGTCCCAACTGCAGTTGTAACTTGAGGACTACCTGTAGCTGCATCACACTGCTGACTCATGTTTAACTAGTGGTTAACAAATTATCAGATCTTATTCTTTTCATTCCATTGCTCAAGCCTGTCTTTTTTGAATTCTCCTCAGTGGCCAGCCTGCCAGCTTTGAGATTTGACCCCGGTGATATCCAAAAGATAGGGGGCAGGGGGAATGTGCAGTGTCCATTTTGTTTGTTATTTTCTCTACTACATTCCATTGCATAAGATTTCCCATCCTCCTGGACACTTTTTTCCCTTCACAATTTCAAGTTATTGGATCTGACCTACCCTTTATCAAAATCTGCATTTCTGAAATCTAGTATGCAGATCTGACTCTACTCAGTTTCTCCTCCCCTGGATATCATGAATTCAAGAATAACATGATCACTTTCTCCTAACGTACCAATTACCTTTGCTTCTTTAAGCAATATCTTCCTGTTGGTGAGGATTAGGCCCACAACAGCAGACCTCGTTGTTTTTTCTTCTACTTTCTGACAAATGAAGTTTCTGGTAAGAGACAAGAAGAATTTGTTGGATCTCAGAGTCTTAGCAGAGTTATATTCCCAGCAGATGTCAAGGTAATGGAAATATCCTATTATCATTATTGGCCATCTGACACAGAAAGATCTGTAACTTCTGCCTGACCAGGTAACCTCCCCTAAAGTATCACTTTTATTTCTCTCCCCCCTACCCAAACATTCTAACAGAATTTACATGCTTCAGTTCCTGAATTCCTATGTAAGTACAGATAGTCCTCAGATTATGTCCATTGTTGAACTTATGTTCAAAGTTACGACAGCATTGAAAAAATGGACTTATGACCAGTCCTTGAAGTTCCAGCCATTGCAGTGCTCCTGTGGTCATGTGATCAAAATTCAGGCTGGGCTACATTAACAACGCCCACCCCCCTCTGCTGGCCTTCTGCCTGCATTCCCTAGTGCCCCCCCATGGCACCCCGCCCACCCACAGCACCTGCCCACACTCCCTAGCACCTACCTGTGGCACTCAGCTCCCCACCTGTAACACCTGCCATGCTCCCTAGCGCCCAACCCCTGTGCCCATAACTCTCACCTGTCAGCCTGCTTGCCTGGGACTCCTGCCTCTTCCTGCTTAATGATCCATGTGGTCCTGGGGTTGTGACAGAAACCAAGACTGCTGGGATTGCTGTCACTAAGTGATGCAGTAAAGTGATGTTACAACCACATCGTTTAGCAATGGAAATTCCCATCCAAATTGCCATCATAATGCAAGGACTACTTGTATGTATTTTCTTCATATGCAATTCAGTACCCCCACTCTTTCTGTTGGGTCTGTTCTTTTAGAATAAGTTCTAGCCTTCCAGATAGTTGGTTGCCATTCATGAATATCATCCTACTAAGTTTTAATGATGGCTATCACATCACATTTATTTTCTGAGTTAAGGCCTCTGGTTCTCCCTGTTTATTTCCTGAATTCTGTGGATTCGTGTAGAAACTAGTGCATCACCTACTGCTGTCTCTCTTGCAGTTCCCTGTGAGTCCCTTACCCGGGCCTCCTGCCTTTGTGTTGGTTTTCTTGGCCCCAGCCTTTGGCTACATGTTCAGTTCTGGGCTTTTGTTCTAGTTAATACCTTCAGGATGAGACTGGCAAAGAGCTTGCTGAACGCAGATGTAGATTGTTTCTTCAAAAGAGTCCTTCATGAAAGTAGCATTAGTCATTGCCATAGAATCCAAATACTTACTTGGCAATATTATCCACATAGCCAGTTGTTGACTTTCAGGATCCTGTTTTCTCCTCTGGCATGGTGACCCTCAACTGAAAAGACTGATGAATGAACTACTAATGCTCCCAGTTCCTTCACCTTCCTGCCCCAGAGCTCATAGTGGCCAGAGAGTCTTTCACGGTCTTTTCTGGCCATGTCATCCATTCCTTTGTGAATCAAGAGGAAGGGATAGTTGTGAATGGATTTAAATTGTTTTAGTACCTACCTATCACAAGCTCCTCAAGTACTGCTATGCTGCCTCATTCTGATAGTGGTGGGCTGTTACTGGGAAGGATGAATCAAGAACCCTGGGAGTATATGCCAAGAGTATATACTCCCAACAGGGTCACCCAAAGTATGAATGTCATCCCAACTTCCCAGCTAAAGTAAACAGGCAGCAGCAACCTAGGAAAATGCAGGAGGTAGATGATAACTTCTAAGTCTACTGTATTCTACAGCCTTGGGAAATCCAGATTCTCTCATATCCAATTACTGGGGACCATGCTTAATTTACATTTTGATCAGTTTCTCCCTTTCTGCATTTCTGTCTCTCTGTCTCTCTCCATCTGATCCATGCTTATATACTTTTAATTACAGGCTGGCATTATTAGAACTCAAAATGTAAAATAAAAGTTTTACATTGGCTGTGGGAAACCTGTGGCCTCTAAATATGACTAAACCTCTCAGCATCACTCCCCCATTGGCCATGGTGGCCGTAGTTGCTAAGAATTGTAATTCAGTAAGATCTGAAGAAGTAAGGGATTAATGCATAGAATCCCAGGAACTAAATAAGCCCAAACTCTAGCACTCATTTATTACTGATTTTGTTTGGGTAAAGTCTCTGAAGCCTGTTTGAACCCTTTGGTTCCAGAATGCTAGACTAAAGAGCTAATTGCCTCTTTTAAAAGGTAAGATTGACTCTGAAATATTCATATGGTAATTGATTTGTTATATCACATTTATAATTGTTAATATAACATTTTCAGATATTCCTTTTTTTCTTTCCCAGCTCCAGAGATCTTACTTGCACATAGATTCAGTTCCTGCTGTCTCCAGGTATGGGAGAAAAGGCTCCTATGTGAAATTCTGGCAGTCTGTTGTTATTCAGCACAGAGCCTTCTCCGTATGATACCTTCAGGTATGTTGGATTATAACTCCCAGCAGCAGTTTGGGAAGGGTGGCATGGAGAATATTGGGCAAGATGGACTAATGGATTGGTCCAATGATATTTTAAAAAAGGCCCAGTTCTCTGAGTCTTCCTTCTGTTTTCCAGTATGTATGTTAGACTGAGAGAGAAGGATTGTTCTCTTTAACTGAATGGCTTTCCCCTGTCCCAGTTACATAGGTACTGGGTTGAAAATCTATATACTACTGAAACTTTCATGTTTGTAACCTACAACTGGGCAAAACGGTGCATCATAGGGTGACAGTTTTTGTACCAAGGTACCTTAAATGGGCTAACTTACAGAATGCATCCAAAATCTGAGACCAATTACTCCAGTGGGATTGAAATTTGGGAAATTTGTGGCTGCTTCAGCACTGCTGTGCTGCTTAACCACCATGGTCAGCCCAGGTCACATGATTGCCATGGGCATATCCCAACCTTTTTCCCACCTGGGCTGGTTGGGGGGGGCACCGGTGGTTGATGGGTGAACCCTCTTCCTTCCTCAAGGGAGGGGGCCCTTGGGGACACACCAGAATGGGGAGAGGGGGTGCAGTTTTCCTTATGGTCCGCGGCTCCTTTTGTTCTATCTCCTCCCAGCAAAGTGGCAGGCAGTTTTGCGGGTCATCTGAGGAGGAGGAGGAGGAGCTTTCACTAAGCCTTTCCTGAGAGTCTTGAGGGGAGGGCAAATGGCACAAGGCTATATTGTATGTTGGAAGGGAAGGGAAGGGAAGGGAAGGGAAGGGAAGGGAAGGGAAGGGAAGGGAAGGGAAGGGAAGGGAAGGGAAGGGCTCCCCAACCTCTTTCCTACTTCCCTCTGCCTCCTATGCCCAATCGGCTGGCAGCAATGCCCAGCGGGTGAGCGGCAATTGGCTGTTTTGGAACTGAGGCTGAAATTTGAAATTTTTTAACAGCTGTGGGCATTGATGAGGGACTGACTTGGATGCCTGCTGGTGAGGTAGACTGGCTGGGGATGCTGGTGGCCAATGGGTGAGCCCTCTTTCTCCCTCAAAGGAGGGAGCCCTTGGGGACACTCTGGAATGGGGAGCGGATATGCAGTATTCCTCATGATGCATGCTCCTTTTATTTAACCTCCCCCCAGCAAAGTGGCAGGCAGTTCTGTGGGTCAGTCAAGGAGGAGGAGGAGGAAGCTTCACGGGGACTCTCCTGATGGTCATGAAGGGAGGGCAAATGGCATATGCCTATATTATATGTGGGAAGGAAGGAAGGAAGGAAGGAAGGAAGGAAGGAAGGAAGGAAGGAAGGAAGGAAGGAAGGAAGGTTGGTTGGTTTCTGAGGCTCCCTGCCAGCTTCCCACAAGGAAAATCAATGGGGAAGTTGCTCATACTCCCACTGCTTTTTTGTCCTTGGTCATTCTGTTTCTCTGTTTAGGTAAGGAAATATCTCTGAAACAATGACCAAGTGGATCACGGGTTGTCTAGTACTATATAAAAAGGATCTTCCCCAAGTTATTTTGTAGGCAGACAGTTTTTCTTTAAAACATTTAATCGGTTTGCTTGCTCATATCTGAATCATAGCTCCTTTCAATATGGAAGATATTACAAAGAAGATGAGATTTTCATGGATAAAGTTATACTAAAAACTCCAGATCAAACATCTGATATTTCAGCTTGAAATACATCTATAGCTTTACTTTGAATGGAGACCAGCAGACCACTTTCAAGACCTGTCAAAGGCTGGTGGGGGCAGAGGAAGGATTAGTGTGTGGTAGAAGTGCTATTCTATGATAGGAACAGCATCCTGAAGATCCCAAATGTGCCTTCTGAAAACCCCATGGGTTGATGTACCACTAGACATTTTTTATGGTGATAGGGTCCAAAGTAGGTGTTTACCCAGCCATCTAGCTTATATCAGTCTGAATCTGGTATGATGTTTTCCCCTCCTATTTATTTCCATGGTTGGGAAAATAAAGTATCCTCCAGAAACTGCTGGGGGGGGGGGAAAAAAAAGAAGGGCTAGTAATTCCTATCCCGATTTAAAAGTGCTAGTAAAGCTCTAGAAGTGATAGATTTTCTGCCACATAGCCCCCGCCCCACTAAAATGTAGGATTACTTTGTTAGATCAGCTTGCATCTTGAGCTACTAGCATTGTTCATCTGCCTCCACAGTTGTTCAGGAAGAAAATTCCAAATATATCCTGGACTTTAGGCTATTAAAATATTTGTGATTCTATTAATTTCCAGAAACTCCTGGAATTTAATATGGGGGAAACAAAGCCAAGACTAGAAGGAAGTTAGAAAACCTATATTTCTAAGGTGAAGCTGAATATTCAGAGATCTTGAATCTGTTCTTTCCCTAGAATAGAGCTATAAACTTAATAGCACAAGCAATCTGGTTGAATTATACCCTTACAAAACTCTTTTTTGCAGCAACATTTGTGTTTTCTTTTTATGGTATATATTGCTGCACTACTCCCACTGGCAGGACAGAGCACAATCCATGTTTAGCTTCTCTTGCTTGTGACTTACTACGCTAAAAGTATTTGGTAATTCTTCTATAAACCCTTCTTGATTCTCAGTCATATGTATCTGATTTGGGCCTGGTTCAGTATATTTTTTTGCTTCTCATCAGTTAGGCTGTGGTTTCCTGAAAGAGCTGTATGGCTGGACTCATGTGAAAAAAATGCTTAAATACCAGCTGTTACTATCAGGACAAATTTGTTGTCCCTGGTGTCTGTCATTGGGGAATCATATAATTAAGACTTCTAGTTAATGTTTTTTCAACTTATGAGTAGGTTGAATAGCAAGTCCCCCAAGTCATTTGGTTGAACGAAGGGTCACTGGGTTTTCATACTAAACAACTTTCTCTTGTCTGATACTCCTGTGTTCTTATTTCTTTCACAAACATCCTGAAATGTTATAGAGTTTTAATGTGAGCAAATCTGTAACACATTCTTTTCAGTACAAACAGCAGACCTGTCTGTTTCTTGGGACCTCTGCAAAATACAATTTATTTGACAGGTTTATTTCTTTACCAGCTATTTGTTTAACCCCATGACACTAGGAGGGCTAACTTCCAGAAACTGACCTTGAAGTATAGATTCCTACACTTGGCACCTCAGGGTTTCTGGCTTATTGATGTGATCTCTTAAGATATAGCTGCAGTTAAGACAGCCTGAGCAGTGTGATGAAATAGATATGGAACTGGAGAGCCTTGGTTCTAACTTTCCATTCAACCATAAAGCATATGGTGTGGTCTTTAACACATCTGTCTCAGTCTAACCCAGGGGTCTCCAACCTTTTTGGGTCAGTAGGTGCATTTT
Source organism: Python bivittatus (assembly GCF_059951505.1). Classification (NCBI taxonomy): domain Eukaryota; kingdom Metazoa; phylum Chordata; class Lepidosauria; order Squamata; family Pythonidae; genus Python; species Python bivittatus. Next base: position 25,808,542 of record NW_028277074.1, read on the forward strand.
AATTTTTAACAGCATGTTGCCAGGACTCTCACAAAATGGCTGCTATGGGGAATACTTGACCTTTTACAAAATGGCTGCCATGACACACATGGAGGTTAAAAGGAAAATAACTCTTCTAAGATCCTGATTCTAAGGTTTGCAGTAATGCTTACACACCATTTGCAAATTAATATTTAAATCATAAATTACTCTTCCTAAAATTACACCTGTGTACAACATTTAGGAGTGGACATTTCATGATTTAGCGTGTGATAACAGTAGCATAGTAGGAGTATAATAAACTCAAGCATACATACTATAGTATGTATGAAAGAGAGGTTGGTTGTTTTATTGTTTTTAATTACTTCTATGGCACTTATTGGATAACTTGGTACTATGATTAACAAATGTCCCTTAACAACCTGTAGGAATTTAAACGTAAAACTACATCATCCTAGCTAGCCTAACTTTAAGTTTAGGAGGTAAGAGGAACTTGAAAGTTGCCACCTGTGCCCAAATGCAAGGTCGGCCCTGCAGGTAGCATACTGGTCTGCAGCATATTCATTTTACTGAAAGAGAGAAAGAAAGAGACTGAAATACCTTTTGCTATATTTGTTCCATATTATATTTAGTTTCATTTTCATCTATACTAAAACTGAGTGTAGATTTGTGAATACGCTTTGTTTCCTGACTGTAGTGCATAGAAAAGGAATAACATTTTTATCAAGGATGAACAGACTTTAACCTTGCAGAATCTATTTTGTTTTTCACTTTAATCTCTAGGTCTACCAGACAAAGCCAGATGAAAAATAGTGGCTTATGAAGAGGGACACTGAATTGTGAACTAAACTGCCCTTGAGCACATGCTCAACCCAGGAATGTGATTTCAGCAATGGAAACATCTATTTGCAGACAGGACATTGCCAGATGTGGGTGATTGCCCACTCATAGAGCTCATTGAATCCCCCAGAGGTGAGTCAACCTTGCTGTGGCCTTTTTTTTTTACACTTGGGGCCCTCTTCCTCTTGCTATAATGACAAGGCTTCCTGTGCAAATAGGGGATTCCTTCCTTCCTTCCTTCCTTCCTTCCTTCCTTCCTTCCTTCCTTCCTTCCTTCCTTCCTTCCTTCCTTCCTTCCTTCCTTCCTTCCTATCTATTTATATAGCCCCTCATCTCATCAAGGTGACTCTGGGTGGCAAACAGAATTTATAATAACAGTATAAATAACAAGTAACAAAACCATTCAGCATACAATGAAAATGAAAAAGGGCAGTTGATAATTCTTCCCTAAAAATGACAAACCACATGGGTTTCACAAACTTCCTGACCCCCATGTTGGGTAGAACAGCCGGGTCTTAAGCACTCTCCAGAAAGCCACCAGTGTTGGGGCCAATCTAATATTGGATGGTCCACTTTTCCAAAGGGTAGTTTCCATGACAGAAAAGGCACACTTCCTGGGTCCTACTAGATGTCATTCTTTAATCAATAGGACCCAGACCATATCCCTCCTGCTGGATCTAATTGGGTAGGTAGAAACAATCAGAAAGAGGTAGTCCCTCAAATGTTCTGGCCTCATGCCATGAAGTATTTTTTAGATGACAACCAGCACCTTGAATTCTACTTAGAAGCCTGTTAGGAGCTTATGCAGCTCACAAAACAAAGATGTAGCACAGATAAAATGAGAAACACCTATCATTGCCTGTGCAGCCACATTCTAAACCAATTGTCACTTCTGGATGTTCTTCAAGGGCAGCCTCAGTACAGTAATCCATTTAGGAGGTGGCCAAAGCACAAGTGACTGTCTACAGTGCCTCCCAGTCCAGGAAAAAGCACAATTGATGCACAGCTGTACAAAGCTATCCTCTCCTGAACAGAGCTAGAAATCTAAGAGGACCCCAAATTGTGCACTGGCTCTGTCTTGGGTAGTACAATTCCATCCAGAACTAAACATGGAAAATCACCAAATCTAGGAGGAGTGAAAACCAAAGTCACTCAGTCTTGCTAGGGTTAAGCCTGAGCCTGTTCCTCATCAATCAGACCCCCAAATCCTCCAGATATTGGGACAGAACTTCCACAGCATTGTTTGGTTGGCCTGAGGTGAGGATATACAATTAAGTCTCATCTGCATACTGATGATATCTCACCCTGTACCATCAAATGACCTTCCCTAGCAGCTTCATGTAGATGTTAAACAGGAGCAGGGACAGCATCAAGCCCTGTGGCCCCCAACAAGTGGGGGGCTATGAGGTGGGTTTCTCTCCCCCCATCAGCACTGACTGGAACTTACCCTGGAGAAAGGAGAAGAACTAGTGTAAAGCTGTGCCCCCACCACCGCCACAACCTTAGGAGCAGCCTCAGCATCATGATGGAATTTCCAAATGGTACTACAGAGGTGGTTCTAGTTTGCTTTGTTGGTTCAAATGGGGCAGTCTGTGTAGTCATGCAAGAAGATATATTATTTATTTACTAAGTTTTGTGTGCTGCCTCAACCCCAGACTCTAGGTAACTTCAATACAGTAAGACATTAGAATAGAGCAAAGGTAAAAATAAAAACATAAATAATAAAAATGTAATCTCACTCATCAGCCTCACTACTCCTGGGTAAGTCCCTGAATAACACGTAACCCCAGCTTGGTATCAAATACTTTTTCTGTAAAGGTTCTGCAGAAGAGTTATGTCTTAACAGTCCCAGATATCAACATGGAGGCATCCTAATTTTGGGGGACAAACTGCTCCAAAGGGAAGGAGCCATTGCAAAGAAGCCCTGCTTCCAGGCTGTCCAGTCCCTGACCTCCCAGATGGATGGGGGTGAGGGGAACTTTCCTGGCTAGACTGTATTGGGTGGGCAGGTTCTACTCAAAAGTTTTGGAGATATCCAGGACTCAAGAATTTTTATAGGTAATAACCAGCACCCTGTATTGTACCTTGAAGCAAACTGGCCATCAGTGCAGCTCCTACAACAAAGGGGTTATCTGCCTATAATGGTTCTCTCCTATCAACAAGTGGGCAGCTGATCTTGCACCAACTGAAGCTGGTGGCTTTTCAGGGCAATCCCATGTACACCTAATTACAATAGGCCAAATGCAAGGTGACAAGGGCATGAGTCACTCCTGACAGCACATCCCATTCTACAACAAACTGTATCTGACGCACTATCCAAAGCTAGACAAAGGCTCTTCTGGCCCTGACGTGTAGCTGTTGCTCCAGCAGAAACTGCAAGTCCAGGAAATCCCCAGACTCCAAATCTGCTTCTTGAATGCAACCCCATCTGGTGCCAGTGACAGAAAAGGATGACTTCTGGCCATACAGTCATGCCAGGATTAAAATTAGACCTGTTTCTTCCCATCAAGTCCTTCATAGTCTCCAGACTTCAGAAGAGATTAGCCATCCTGCCTTCTAACATCTGGTGTCTGTTATAATGGCAAGGTGGCAGGATTGTAAAAGGGACAAAATACACAGTAGTCATGCCAGGGTGTATACAAGCAAGGTGGATAGAAACCCTTTCAATTTACTTTTTTAAAAAAGCAGTTTTTGGAGGGAGAAGAAAGGAATTTGTCTTTTCATGAAATTGAGTAGAAAGATTGAGGCACCCATTACTGGCCTATTGCTGGATACTGATTGGCTGAGACATTTTGGCTCACTAATTAGCCAGACAGGCATGTTCTGATTGGCTATTAGATCTTTATCTTTAAATGGAGAGAATTCAATCTCTTTACTGCAAACCATCATACAGAAGGGCTTGTAGTGTCTTGGTAATTAAAATGGTGAGAACAGCTGACTCAAACCCAGTTTCATCTCAGTTCTGGTGTCAAAAGATCTGTCAATGGACAGGTAATCAGCTAGAAGTGCTGCAGAATTACTTATGATTTCCTCCAAGTGTTTTCAGCGTTAGCAGGATAATTTGGAGGAGAAAATAGCTTTTTGTTTTTGCTATTGGGAGTCAGAAACCAGTGATTTTCATACTTTCAACTTAATCTTGGCCATCAGGACAATCCTCCTCCTCTAAAAATAAATGGCAAATAGCACTGGATGACATTAATAGAGAAGGATTTATCAAATTCATATTCACAACATTAATTTTACAATCAGCCATTCCTTCTTGCTTTGTAGATAGAGTGTTGGCTGGACAGTTTGCTGCATGAAATAGAGCATCCAAGAGTGCTTCGATGCTAGGATCATCACTTTAAAAAGTCTTACTGCAACATTCAAGTACTGGCTTGTTAGTTATTTATTTTTTTATCTCACCTTTTCATCCCAGGAGTTTGAGTTGGGATGCCTGGTTATCCTCCCAGCAGCCCAGCGATTCAAGTGGTCTGATGGAGTAAGTGTAACAGATTCCCAAAATCAAAGAAATTCACTGATACCAAATGTAGCTTTAGGCTTTATAGTAATCCAGTCTGAAAAGGAATTCTGCAGATGGATATTTTTTTAAAGAAAATGCTGTTTGATGCAACACCCTTTTGCCAGCAAGAGATACGTGCATAGGATCAGTTACTATGATCTTTTTAGAAGGCAGATCTTTTGGACATTGGCACCATAATTATTGCAACAGAGCTTCACATGTCTCTGGGATACATGCATGAAAACTGGAATTTGTATTCTTGCAAGCTACATAGCTTCTTCATTATCTGTTGCTTATCTTTTTGCCTATGTCTGTGTTCTATTCATTTCCCCCCCAGTATCAGGGATGATGCCAGGAGTGTAGGAAGGTAATATAAAACAGCTGTTTGGGCTGTAGCAGGATTGCAGGCTGCTTGCCTTTCACTTCATTTTGGTGAATGAAGAAGTGAATACTGGCACATTGGTGTATTTTTTTGTGTGTTGCCTGAATGCTCCGTAATCCTGATGCAGAAATTTAGTAGCAAGCCATCAGAAAACTAAGATGAAATTTCCTGTTAATTTTCATTTCCCAATAATTTTCAATACAAACCCAAATAAAATAGTTGTATACACTGTTTCAAAGGTTTAACATATTAAAATACAAGCATCCCACACAAAACTCCCAAGGTTTCCGAGCCCCACTCATGTTCATGTTATTGTGGGGTCTTTGCTTTGCTCACCTGAACTAAGCCAAAGCTTATGACTATGGTTTGTTGAATGAGCCAGGTTCTGGCTTACAAATGTTAAACAAATCATGGCTTTTTTTCATATCAGGTTGGTTTGTTCTCTTCCCTAGCCTCTGGTAACAGAAACCTTTTACACTGTACAAGAACTGGAAAACTTCACTGCCTCACCAGTTCCTTTGCTCTTGGTTGCTGCAGAAAGGGAGTAGAAACACATACATTCTCAGATCTCGATCTCTCTCTTTTTTGGTTGCTCAAGGCAAGTCTCTGAAAATGAAACCAAGTAGACCTAAAGCTTCCATATCTCCCCACTTTGTAGACTTGCCTTAAGAAGACTTAGAGGTTTCTTTGTTGCCTTTCCCCCCAGCCTTCCTGAAGAAATATCTGTTCATATACAGCAGGACTTTTAATCCTGCTTGTGTGAGATGATATTTGTTTACTGCAAAAGTGACTGAGCTGTGGCAAAAGAATATTGCCTAGTGTAGGTTCAACTTAAGAACCAGTTTGGTGCAGTGGTTAAAGCATCAGGCTGGAAACTGGGAGACTGTGAGTTCTAGTCCTGCCTTAGGCACGAAGCCAGCTGGGTGACCTTGGGCCAGTCACACTCTCTCTCAGCCCTAGGAAGGAGGCAAGGGCAAACCCCTTCTGAAAATCTTGCCATGAAAACTGCAGGTAGTTCTACAGGAGTCAACACTGTCTAAGCAGTTGCCAGGAGTCAGTACTGACTCAGAGGGACCCCCATCCCAAAAAAGGTTCAGATTGACACTGCACTCATTTCTGCAGCATTACTGCATAAACCACCTCTTCTCCAGCCTTCCAGAAAGTGTACCAAGAAAGTTATTTAATATATTTCTATCATATCTTAGCCTGCCAATTCAATTACTCCTTCTGGTAACTGTCTCTGGGACGCACTTCAGAATTGCAAATGTGCACCCACACTTTCACCTCAAGACAGGACAAAAGATCTCTCTCCACATAAGGTATTCCAAATGATTTGTTCTTCCTTGAAACCACCAGCCACTTTTTAACCCCAGAAGAGAACTACAGTCAGCATTTGATGTCCTGAAAATACCCTTTAATGTATATTGCACATCCAGAACTTTTGCCTCAACCAATTTGAATAGATAAACTTTTTTCATCAGTAAAATTTTACTGATATGCAAGTTGAAAAAACAGTTGACAGTGATAATCAAGACTTTTGGATATAAAAGAGAAAGGACAGGTGGGGCTTTGCAAATGTGCAATCAACTGAAAATGTAACTATTCATCTAAACTAAGTCAGGCCATTGATCCATCCAGCTCAGTGCTGCTTACACCAACTACCAGCAGCAACTATATCCTATTTTATCAAATTTCATAGTAAAGAAAAATGTCCAGGTATCTGTCCTGAAGATCCCACCATTCAATGTCATTGGATAATCCTGGATTTTACTATTAATAGAGGAAGAGAAAAGCTTCTGTATCCACCATCTCTATACTCTTCTGTAATTTTATATACCTCTATCAGGTCAACTCTTAAATGTTAAAAAACAACAACCAAAGGTCTCAGTCACTGCACTCTTCCTTCATAAGGAGTTTCTCTACCTCCTGGTCATTTGGATTACATTTTTGGCACCTTAGCTTTGTAATATCATCACAGGGTATCATGCCATATCTCATATTCATTTTTTAAGGTGCAGTAACCATTACATATTACTGTAAATATAGTTGCATCATAACATAATTTTTATGTTATAACGTAACATAAAAACAACATAATTTTTTAACATAATTTTTCACAGAGGTCCAATAATGGGTTGATGCTTTCCTTAACCTATCCTTGACAACCCCAAATTCTATTTCCTGGTCAGACACCATGCACCATCAAATAAAGTTAGGACCCTTAACTTATGCTGGACTATTTTACAATTTTCCCATAGTTTGGAAAGAGTCTTTTATTGCTTTTTGCTTTTCTTTTAACCACTTTAAATTATTTGGTATCATTGGCAAACCTGGCTATCTCATCCCTACCTCCTGGTCATCTGCATAAATGAAAAATCATTAGATTTAAAATATATCCTTGAATTACACTGTCTTTCATCCTTTCACTCTAAGAACAGACTATTCCTTCCCATTCTCTCCTTCTTGTTCTTTAAACTCTCCTTTTTTGCCATGATTGTTTAGGAATTTTACAAAATCAATCAAATCATTCCTGCTTTGATGCTTGCTGATATTCTCAAAACCCTGTAAGATTAGTGAGACAGAGCAATTTTCACAACCTATGCCGATAGATTTGTCCTTATGTTTGGTAAATTTATCTTCTTGGTAATTTTTATCTAGTATGTTTAATAACATTTTCACATATTAACTAGAACATAAGTTAATTGATCTTAATTTCCTAGATTTGCCCTGGACACCATCATTATCAATTGGCATTTCACTGGTCATTTTCCAGTCCTCTGACTCAAAAGTCAGTCTTTGGGATATTTTGCTATTAGATCAGTATTTTCCCATTTAAGTTTTTTTTTTTTTTAAACTCCCAGATGGATGCCATTTGGAGCTGGTGATTTGTTTTCAATTGGTCAATAATGTCTAGAACTCCATGCTTTGTCACGTTTCCTGCACCAGCTTCCTAGTCTCACTTTCTGAAAATGTCTATTTAGACATGAATATCTGCTGTACATCTTCTGCACTGAACACATACACATAATTCATGCAAATTCTTTAGTCTCCTTTGACTCCATTAATAGAGAATAGTCCTACCTGTCTTTCTAACCAGCTTCTTGTTTTTAATGCATCAAAATAATTTTTCATTGTCGGTGCTGAAAAGTTATAAAAATTATTTTTGTATTCCCCATATGTTTCAATTTCTTTTATGCAAATGTGAGTTACTTTTATGTATTTGTTATTGATTTATTAAATTTATATGCTGCCCATCTCCTCCAGAGAGTGACACTGGGTGGCTCACAATTAAAATCAAACATTAAAAACAGTAAGAATATAAATATCTATATTAAATTAGCTAAAAAATTAATACTATATAAAAAGACTATTAAAAATTCAAGATGATGATGGTGGGGCAGAATTGATTACCCCACCAGCCAATTCCAACAATGCGAACCCCCATCAGGCCCCCAGGCCATCTGGCATAGGCAAGATGTCACACTCTTCCGGAAGGCCATGAGAGTGGGGGTGGACTGCACCTCAGGTGGCAAGTTGTTCCACATGGCGGGGGCCATGGCAGAAAATGTCTTCTTCCTAGACTCTGCCAGCTGAAATTCCTTGACTGGTGGGGTCTGCAATATGCCCTTTCTGCCGGACCTAGTGGGGTGGGCTGTTATAACGGGGGTGAGTTTTCTTCCTTTAAGTAACACAGAAAATCTTTTTATGAATACTCTATATTAGTGAACATATAGAAAATCCACTAATATTCTATATTCTCCTACCCATCCCTTTATCTAAGACCCTACTCTGAATGCCTGTGCATACTGAAATCTGCTGAATGAGTGAATCTTTTATTTAAGTAAAATTATCCTTTATTTCCAAGACTCCTGATGACTATATAGACAAGTACATGTTGGGTTTTTGGGGGAGGGGGGAAGCAACACTACTATGTGGTTTGTCATTGCATTCTTCCAGACAATGATTTTTTGGAATATCCTAATAGTCTCCCTTCCAAATACTGATAAAGTTAGACCTTGCTTTTACTTCAAAGATCAGCCAAGGTTGGCTAGGTGCTATCACTTAAAATAATGGAATGCACTGTTTGTCAATCAAATTTTTTAAAAATTTTAAGACTGTTTTATATGCACAAGCTTTTAAGAAAATTTTAAATTGTTGCTCTTCATTTGGTTTCTAAACCAAAATTATGCTGTGTTTTAAATAACTTTTATGGTTGTCCTACAGTTTACCCTTCATTTTAAAAACATTCATGCAGAAGGATGGGAGAATCTGAGAATGTTGTCCCCTTTTCCTCATGGAAACCTCCCCAGGAGCCAAGAGCCTGGTCATATTAGATGTAGCCCTTTATCTCTTTTCTGTAACACAGATACAGCCTGTTATTTTTGCCAATGCCTCCTACACCCACATAGTGTCTAACTATTCCTTCACTGCTGGTATTTTTGTCTGCTCCGTTTCTAGCCACACTAACCATTTGTGCAATCAATTATCTATCAGCATTAGATATACTGTTGTAAGTATATATAGTATGGCTGTCAAGATCACCTTAGGCCAAATTCATCTTTTCCCAGGATCATGCATCAGCTGAAAACTGCCACACAAGCTCAGAAAAAGATGTAGCTGTTTTAAGGTGTTCCAGGCAGCACTATGTTATGTTAGGCTTTTAACATAGGTTAATCTCAGTTACTATCTACAAAAGATGCATAGGACATGGACTCATTTAAAGAATCTTTATTAAAAATGATTTTAATACGGAATTAAATATAAGCTTTTTTCAGAATGGGGAGGGGAGAGAGAAGGGAAGAAAGGAGGGGGCAGGGACATAAATCTTAAGAGAAGGAAAAATAAGAAATACATGTTATCAGAATAGGAGTGGGTAGTGATCCCAGCATAGTGGTGGCCTATGGAATATTTGAGGAGAAAACAGCTCTTATCACAACAGCAAATAAGAATTTCTAACTAGAAGGACAAACAGCAAAGCCCTACCAGTGGCATCTGAAGATGGCCTGGAAGAGGGAAAGACCAAGGAGGGTAGGAAGGTGAGGCAGAAAGACAGAGAAAAGAGAGAGAGAGAGAGAGAGAGAGAGAGAGAGAGAGAGAGAGAGAGAGAGAGAGAGATTATTGAAAGTGATGACATTTGTATGGAGTAATGTAAAAGATGTATAATATATGATAAGCAGGAAAGAACAGCTACAATGGAATATGAAGCAACTAAATAGTTCAGAACTGAAAATGTAATAGGCTAAAGTTATATGCTGTCACCTGATTGAATTAGCTTATATGCAGACTACATTGTGAGAAATGTTAAATTAGAATTAAAATTTTTGAGACAAATATCAACAACCTAACAGGAGTCTGGTAGCACTTTTTAAAACAAATTTCATTAAAAGGCACAAGTGAGCTGCAATCCTTGGCAAACAGAATGGTTAGAGAGATACTTTTGGCCCTGCTGTTTGGATATTCATAGATATATTCCCATTTTTCTTCTTCCTCCTCTTCTTCCCTAACCACAGTTTTATAGAACGTGGGGATCAGTGAAATCTAGCCTCTTTGTAGAGACTGAGTGTTCCTTTAGTTCAGGACAATGCCCTGTTTCTGACGTCTTGGGTCTAACCAGCAAATCAGAAGTTATTTACAGGCTAAAACTATATTCTTAAAATCCTTGGTGGAATTATAAAGGTGCAGACTGGATTTCACCAGTTTGTCCTTTGTATAAATGGAGAAAACCTGTTTTGCAGCAAGGAAAGTTCCTTTGAGGGCAGAAATATTTCATTACCCTATTACACGGGATTCCCTGAATTGTCACTAAAGAGGGCACCTTGCTGAATGAGCCTCCCTGCTGGTATTGCACTATATCATCATGCTGGCCTGAAAAGGAACCAAAATGCTAGGTCTGAGATATGAAATGAGGTTCTACCATCATGCCACCATGGTGAGCCTCAAAACAGTAGAACAGTAGAACTATCCCCCCTTTTATTTTTTTAACAAATCAGAAAGGGGTGGCCAAACAGTTATTTTAAACAATCAGTTTCTGATGAGCAGTTGAGTCCTGGTTTTCTGGCATTTCTCTGTGCTTGGCCATTGCCCTTAAAGAGCAAACACTGACCACTTGGCAGTTCTCAGCATGTCAACTTACCCCACCTTCATGGAATCCTGAGGTCTGAAAAGTTCTGGAATGGTCAGAATGATGGAGTACAATATTGGATGGGCTTTAAATTCAAAGTGGTTGGGGACAGAAACGGTTGGTGTCTGGAAGTGCCAAAAAAACAAATGGAGAGTGAAGTCAAACATTCAGCAAAGAGTGGCAACCAGCCAAGTTTTGCTTTTAGTTGTTTATTTTGAGCTGTCTAGAAGCTTTTTTCCCCTGGCAATTGGGAAAGTGGGGAGAACAGACAGGATTGGCAATATTGGCAAGTAAAAGGCGGACAATCTTTTTCACTATGGTTTATTTAACTCTGGCTTATTGAAGAAAACACAATTGGTTAGGTTCATAAATACACTAAACCATAAATCATGGTTTACAAACCATAATTGTTAATTCTCTTCTATTGGCATAATTGCTGAATTCAGCTAAGCCAAAACCACACAAATCACATTATAGCATAGTGCAATGTATGAACCCTGTGACTGACTCAAGGGTTGATTTAGATTTTAGGCCAAATTAATTGACATAAAAATCTGTGATCAGATTATTTGCTTTCATTAAAAGCAGTTGCAAGTCAGCCTTGCACGAATAACTTTTGAATTAAAGAATGATGACAACCATGTAGACTTTTAATGTCAAATTTCTATAATAGACTTTTAAAAGTAAGTTGCTTTTATTTATTGATTAGCATCTTCATTAAAAATATGATAGGAATTTATCCCTCCTCCTTTCCCATTTCACTCTATGAGTATTTAACTAGCTAATAAAATGTTTTTGTTTGGTTTTATGAACTCACACTCGAGCAAGTTTTTGTGCTTTTTTGTTTTGATGATGTTCACTATGACAAAATTGCTCTTCCAGGGATCTCTTTAGAGCCTTACTTGGCTTTAAATTAGCTTTTTGTTTTAGCTCACAATCCAACCTCCAATGTATCTTTTGGTAAAATTTTCTATTATTCATGTCCAGTTAAAAATAATTGAATCCAACCCACACAAAATCAGATGGGAGACAGCAAAAAGTTGTTTTTGGAGTATTGAAGGAGACCTGAGAGGAATTTTGTTGCTTGTGGCACACATACTCAGAGTCAAAGGAGACGTGACAAGACAGCCACCCACAAGTCTGCTCTGTTCACAGATAAAGCAGAGGTGTGGCCCAATTCTTAGTTGAGAAAGGATTGTAGAGGGAGATGCAATATTCTAACAGACTAAATGTGATCTCAGAAGTTGTTTAAAACTTTCTAGGTAAATAGTGACAGACATGTTGATAACATTCTCATGTCTATCTTAGTTATCACCAACTACTATAGTCTAACAGCAACATAAAACCAGAATTCAGGGGTGTCTTCAGGGTGTGGATAAAAAAAAGTCAAGATGGTGGCTGTGATGGTGCAACACACATAAAATCCAGGTGCAGCTTTGATCACACCATAATGCCCACCATCCTGACTTTTTTGACCACACCCTGCAGACATCCTTGCCAGAATTAATGACAGCATTAAAATAACAGTTCAACATTAAGGTTTAAATTAAAACCATCAACAATTAGAAGCCTGTTTAATATTATCAAATCTTTTACATGAGAATAAGGAGAACTGTTCACTCAATTTGACAAACAGTACATTCCAGAGACAGCTGTACAGAAAATTCAGTTTCAAATTGCTGCCAGAGGACTCCATGGCACACATAGGCAAGCCCCCCAGATGATGCCAATAAGCAAGGATAAGAATCATATAGTTATTCTCAGATTACCAGGCCCCAAGTGTGAAGGGTTTTAAAAGTAATAACCAGAGCTCTGTATTCCATGTGGAAATAAATGGGCATTTGGCATAATATCTAAAAGTAATCTCATCTTGGTGGGCACTTCCACATGAGCACAGTTTTTACTTCCCAGTCCCTCCATAGCAGTTTGAAAACAGTCTACAATCACCTTCCCTGCTGCCAACTCGGAAACGCTGAGAACAAGGAGTAGAAATCACTGCTTGGCCCTGAGTTGTTGTAGGTCCTGCAATGTTGCCCCCTTTCATTCAAAAGGGAAAGAAAGGAAATAAAAATGTAAGCAGTCCTGCTCATCCTCTCCCAAAGAGAAGAGGGGATCTGACAGAATAAGAAAATATGAAGCTATCAGACTAGCATTTCCTATGCCAGACCAGCTAACAATGCTAAAGCTCATGAGGTAGAGGGAGGAATGCAGTGAGAGATCCTTCCAGTGGAGAAACAGCTTGCCACCAAGCTTTGCAAAGCTCCAGGGTGTCCAGCTGACAAGTGGCTTCAGAACTGTCCTTGCAGTGCAAGTGAACCAGAAGTAATTTGGCTCAGTTGTCTAGGAGAGAGAATGGGATGGGATGATAGGGGTGTGAAAGCAAAGAAAGGCACCCCATATTGTGTGGAAATGTCCAGTAAGTGCTTCCAGAGACTAATTTGGCTGCTGAATTCTGTATGTATTGAAGTTTCCAGATTAGCTACTAAAACCTATGGAGAGTGTGTTGCAGTGGTTACTGCAGCAGGTATTGCACTCATCATGTTGGTTTGACCCTTATTCTGATCCAACAGGAGTTGCAGGCATTTACATAGTTAGGACAGACTACTAAAAACCCAATGGATTATATCACAGATCTAAAAGCCAGGTTTTCTGATACTGGCTGACCAGCTACCTCTAAGAACCTACAATGATGTAGTGATATCTGCAAGGGTGTCTGTGTGTCAAAATCTGCCAGCTCCACCCATTTTGTATGTGCAGCGGCCATACAAATCTATGTATGTATGTATGTATGTATGTATGTATGTATGTATGTATGTCTCTCTCTCTCTCTCTCTCATATCATCTGGGCAACTGGGTCTAGTTGCTATTTAATTTTGCCCTGAGAGGCATGAGTTGGGGGCACTATAGGAAATTAAAAGACAGATAAATCTAGGCTGGAAAAACAGTACTTCATTCTGGAGGTAGCAGATACTGCTTGTAACTACCAGTCACTGATGGATTGGTTCTACAATTGGCAGCAACTTCCTCTTCACCTGTCATCTGATCCTTTTAACTGGAGATGCCAGCACCTGAACCTTAGATCTTCTGCCCAAAAACATCTGCTTGTATGCAAAACATTGTTTGCTATTGAGCTGCAGTAATTTCTACACTCGGCGCTCTTAAAAACTAGGACCTGTCCCTGTTTGCAGTGTGACAACCTATTACAGCTGCAAAATGAGATGCCAGGGGCTAGAGAATGATGCTGATGAAGAATTGATAGTTAGATCCATAAATAGATCCGAATTTAATCCTCACAAATTCCTGTGAGGTACTCTAATTTGGGAAAGTGTAAAACAACAACAACAACTCTCAGTATGGTGGAAAGGGTTTAAACACACATTTTTCCTGAATTACAGAATAACCAGTGAAGAATCCTCTGGCACTTTAAAAACTGTATTATAGGATAAGTTTTTATTGTCAACATTCTTTTCACCAGAGGCATGGTGTATTATTCTGAAAGAAGAATATTACATATACCCATGATAGGTGTCAGGAAAGGAGGGAGGGAACAGGAAAAGAAAAGGCCAAAGACAAATATGCACACCAAATTATATTTCCTCCTTACATCATAATTCCAAGTCCAAAGTGCATCTTTGTTGCACTTCTCTTAATTTGTTCTGGTTTATCTGAATCTTTCTTAAAATGTAATATTCAGAACTGGATACAGTAATTGGAGTGGGTCTGACCAGGGCAGGATGGAGTGGAATTATTATTTTCTATGATTTGAAAATAAAAATTCAGATGAAGAATACATATGCTTCAGAATGTGGCAAATAAACATTTGGATCATGGATTAGCACTTATGTCTGTCTTCACCCAGGAGACACATCTATGTTTAGCTTCATGGCAAGCAGGGATTTAAACACAAGTTCTTATGATTATATCCCATTATGCTGCTGGGGTTCTCAGACTACAAGCCAAATAATTTGAACTTTAAAAAATAATAAACATATTTCTCCACATAACTCAAAATTAGGAAAAGTCTAGTAAGTAGTTTCTTCTCTGACGTGATGGCACTGGAGAGCCAATATCTATCTCATGCAAAATTAGCCACATTTTTAATCAATTTTCTAACTCTAAGCCGTTTGGAATAAATGAGAACATTTTTTACTTAGAGAAAAAAGAACATCTCTCATGTGCAAAACATTGGTGAATGTGTTTCTTTATAGTTTATATAGTATTAATTTTCTTAGGGTGAGACATTAAACATCCGTTAGAGTCCATATGAGAATGAATGAAATTATATCCTATTTCTGTTATTACATCTTGATTTTCTTTATCTTCCCATATTCTTTGTGTGTATAGCCAATATTTCATTAGTTCACCACTAATGATCTAATGTAGTGCATAATGATTTAATCATTACTTATAACATGTATGCATATATGTGTATGTTAGTGCTGCAAGCACTAATGCAATGTAGAGTGACTTTCTACCAGCGCAATGGACTGTGAATCAACATGAAATTATTGCAATGTAGAGTTGTGATCCTCACACACTTTGCAGCATCTAAAATGTTTTCCCAGTGCATGAAATTGTACTATGTTCATTTGTTGCTTCGCTTTCTACCATCAGCAGCCAGGATAGCTCTAGTATGAAGTATTGGAAACATATTGAAAGGCACTCATGTTAAACAGTTATCTTGTAAATAAGAAGCTTTCAAAACCAAGATTTTTAATTTTAAGAGGAACATTTTTAAGAAGAGATGTTTTGAGAATTTTCCTCATCTGCAATAAATTAATGGTACTGAATGGGTGTGGGGAGCTTATATCCCTCCAGATATCTTTGGATTCAAGATCCTGTCAGACTCAGCCATCATGATCAGTGGTGATTATGTAATTCAACAACAAATGTAGGATTGCTGGATGTTCATCAGAATCTGATTTGATGAAGACTACTTGTAAGCTCTTTCTTATGATCCCCGGACCACTGAAGTTTAGCCATTTTTTTTCAAACTGTCATTTGCTACAATCCAGTCATTCTGAATGATTGTAATCAAAACATGTTCCCTTTCAGCAAATCCAATTCACTTTTCTTTCTTTCACAAGCAGGAGCAGGCATTTCATCCATCGATCTGTACAAGACAGAGTGGTCTTTGGGTACTATTTAGTTCCAAAGAGGGCTATAAAAGGCAGATGGTCTCATTAGAAACAATTTATGCATATCTGTTTCTAAGAGGAGAATGCTGCCAGAGTAGGTTTGAGCTGTTCCTTGTACCAGAGGAAAATATAATTGTTTATGAATGTTTTCAGTTTGCAAAATGACATGTCCAAACTAGCCAAGCAACTAATTCTACAGATCCTAGAGAAGGTGAGATACCACTCTGATTATGCTGTTGATCATCTTCAGGACAAATAATTTCACATCCTCCCAAATACCATTCTATTTCCATTTTGCAAGGTAGTCTCCTCTTAAGGAGCAAAATTGTAAATCCTGCTGGGCTAATGCCATTGTTCTCACTATAATTTTTAATTTCCAGATTGAATGGCCTGTTAATTAAAAAGGTGATCTAACAAATTCAAATGATTGCAGGAAATTATTCCCATCACCAGATATTATTATCCCACTTGGAACTAGTTTTCAAGCACTTCAGGTTCTGGACAGAATTAGGAAAGTGCAAAGCATATAATTCTACTCAGGGCTAAATTTCATGCATTCAATAGTGTTTTCCCATAGATGAAGACATATACAATTGCAATTTAAATCATTGCACTGGAAGCCAGGAACTCACTATGTCATGGTGAGAATCACTTTTTACTTTATACCATTTGCTTCTCTCTTTTGTTGATGTTATCCTCTATCTTCAGAAGTTATTCTTCTCACGCTTGCCCTCCTTTGTCCGTCATACCCTTCTGACAGCTCCAAGAAATCTTCTCCTTCTTTGTCAAGTGAAAACTGAAAATACGGCTCATCGTGCCTATCTTTGTTTCTGGTGGTGACACTGTTATGAGTGAAAAGTACCCAGCGATATGGGACTTGCCTGAGTGACAGCTGTCAAGGTACCTTTTGGTTCTATTCTCTGAGTCTGCTTAAATACCTTTTTAGTTTTAAAGGAGGCAAGAGAGATTTCACAAATGACATAGAAGCCATGTTCAAAATGCAATATGTCTGCAAGAGTGGGCCAAGAAGGTCGGTGCTTACAAGCAATTTCCAGCTACTTGTCCTTGCTTATTTCTCTGTCTCTGTCTTTCTCTCTCTCACATCTATTTAGTGCTCTTTGGTGTTTCATCCATAGTAGTCTTAAATTAGGCCAAGGCCTGTGTAGGGCACCAGGTTGGGAAGACTGACATTTAGTGGCAGGCCTATTGTGTCCACTCAAGCCTTCTCTTGTTCACGGGTGGCAGAAACAGCACATCAGCGCAAAATGGGAATGTAAATCCGATTCACACATTTTTCCACATCACCATTTTTCTCTGTCCTTAGAATATACAAAGTACAAAATGTATCTTGGTTGGTTGTTCTATTTACCATAGTACTAGAGGCTGTCATCTAGAGCTATGTGAAAATAATGTGTAGGAGAGGAGATAGATCCAGGTGCAAAATGGTAGAGCCAATAAACTATACACTAGGATGACTGAACCATACAAAAATCCACTCCTGGTTTTCCTGACAAACTACTGATATTTCAGCAGACTTATTTAGGAAGAGGAAAAAAGGAATAGAAGCAGCAGTAGTAAACATGTTTAAATTTTATCCTGGTAATTATGTTGTTTTAATTATTTTTAATTATTTTTTTCTGTAATTTATTATCTTTGTTGACAGCCTTAAGTACATTTTTTCTTTGGTGGAAAGGCAGGATACAAATTTAATTAATCCATCAAACAATCAATCAGCTGCTTTTTGTGCTGTTACTATTAAATAGTAATAATAAATCATTTCCAATCTATTGCAAAAATACTCCATTGATTATACCAAGAGATCCTAATCTACTGCTTTCCCAGTTTAGCGAGTGATAACTGAGCCTATAAACTAGCTCTATTAACATGTGTTACATCTTGAAGTATGTATGATGAGTATTTAATCCTGGTTCTTCCTACCCTGAATTCCCAGGATTCCTAGGTAATATATCTGGGTCAGTAAATTCTGGGAGGTCAGGTATTTTTTCATCTATTACATTTTCACAGACAGAAAGATCTCAGTATTTCATTTTAATGCCCCAATCCTGATCATATTTTCTAAAGGCATATTAAGCTGAATGAAGAAATTTAACGTTTTAAGAATGAAGGGTGACAGGAAGTATTTTCATGATGAGTGAGTTGCTCATTTAGTTTTATGCACACTTCTTATGTAAAATTCTCTTGCCAAATGCTGCCCCAAACTCCAGAACTCAGCACATACCAAGCTTGCTAGATATCAGCTCTCTCTCTTTGTGTGGTCAGTAATATTCATGGATAATTTATACCAAACAGAAAATGTTATATTTGGGAAAGAGCAACAGAATCAACCTCTGTTTTTGCTCTTAAGTGTGAAAACCAACCTAAGGGTGAATTAAAAACAGCATCCTTTTGACAAGCAATGCACCTTCAAAAGTAGGAGCACGTTGTTTTTTCTTTTTTCTTTTTTAAAAAAACCAGCAGCTGTCATACGTGCTGATCTTTACAACTCATGAGTTTAACACTAATGAGTTATGGGCAGGCCCACAAAAACATAATGTGTAAATTAGGAATTTAATGATCTGTAAGATTAAAAGCTGTGTGGGACTGTATGTATTTAAGGCTGCCATCTTGTGTTCAGAGAGGAATTATTTGATTAAGCTTCATCCTTTCACTTAGTTTAAAAGGATTTAGTGAAACTGTGAGACTACTGGCTGATGTGTGCCACACAGTTTTCTGAACAATTCTGAATAGATCTGCTGACTAAGATTTATTATGAATTAACTACAGAATAAAAGGTGTATATTGACCTTGGTGAGGTTTGTCTCTCTAAAATCATGTTTTATATAAGCTGCCCAGAATCTTGTGGAGTGGGCTGTCATGTCAGATCAAATAAGTTAAACTAAATTAATAAAATATGTTTGTAAGAAATTGTAAATCTAGAATTTGTTCAAACTCATGCTGAATCTCCACTTTTACTAGTTAATATACCCAAATTATAACTTTGAGGTTTCATTAACAGATTTTATGAAAAAATACATTTTCAATCATTACTAAAAAGTTGGGAGAAGACCAAATCCAATGAGGTATGGGCAATTCAGAGCCATTTTTTACTCACCCAGCTTCTGATTCAAAATCCTGTGGGGAATTGGATTCAGAGTCTGTCTTGAAAACAGAGTGATCTTTGCTTGTCTAATTATAGCATTTTAAATGGTTGGTAACAGACACTTGCTGTCCTAATAATTGTGCATTGTCACTTGGGCTCTGCTTTTTGAATAGTGCTGTGTATAGCCCCGTCTTTCTCAGCCTTGACAACTTTAAGATATATGGACTTCAACTCCCAAAATTCCCTAACCAGCATGCTGGCTGAGAAATTCTGGGAGTTAAAGTCCACACATCTTAAAGTTGCTAAGGTTGAGAAACACTGGTATAACTTGAAAAACCTTGATTTGATTTTTTTCAAAATTTGGCATATTGCATCTCATAATGATTTAATTTTTTTTACAAAATTTCATTTTACCCTGATTAAAAAAAGCAGTATTGGGAGGCATTTTCCCATTTTTTTTTTCTTGATTCACATTCCCAAGAAATGTATAAGTTGGAAGAGCTGTTCTCTGGACCAATGCAAAGTGTTCTGGGCCAGTTTGGAGTGAGAATCTGGCTGTAAAATAGGGCTGTGATCCCTTCCACAACCATACTA
This sequence comes from Python bivittatus, assembly GCF_059951505.1. NCBI lineage: Eukaryota > Metazoa > Chordata > Lepidosauria > Squamata > Pythonidae > Python > Python bivittatus. The sequence continues at coordinate 25,828,198 of NW_028277074.1, forward strand.
AAAATGTCAATTAAAAAAAAAAATTATGTTGAATCTGTCTAAGGTATTAATACAGACCCTCAAGCGCTCCTCCATTTGCATCTGTTTATGGAGACAGATTAATTTAAATTCATGCTTCAGTTTATCAGCACTGTTTTAAGAATCAGAACTCCAGCAAATGGAAATGAATGTATAAGATGTAGCACCATGCTCCACTATTATCTTGATATAGTATGTAGGAGGCAGATCCACTCATTCTGAATATTCTTTGGAAGTCTCAAAGAGTTTCTTCTTTAGACAATCAAGACAATACAGATGGGTGAGCCTAGTTTCCCATTTATATTGTAATATGTGTTATAAATTATTGAAACCTGCCCTGTATTTTCAGAATGCATTTGGCTAAACATTTAAATAATCAGAAAAGCTGAGAATTGTTATCCTAGGCTATTGATATGATGATATCAGGAAGTCCCTTAAGGATCTGGGAAAACAACATTTCTGGAGCATAAATATTGGCTTTGAAAGTTAAGATGATTCAAGTACACGGGCTAGGGTCAAAGAGTTTTAGAGAGTCTCAGCACTATGAAGGCGTAATACATGGAAACTACTGGGACTTTGCTTTCTGAAGAAAGGAAGAATTCAATTATGAAGCTTGCTTTTTCCTACTTTATGCCTCAATATACACTTGATGGTGAAAGCTTAACTTATGGTATGTGAAAGAGATTCCAGTACATTTCTTGGAATGCCAAATTGGGATATGTTTTTCTTAAAAAAAAAAAAAAATATCCCTATAGGCTGTGGTGATGAAACTTTTAGACCTGAACTACAACTTTCATAGTCCCAGCCAGTCTGGTCAGTGGTGAGAGATGCTGCAATATCAGAAAAGCCACAGGTTTCCTACTCCAGAGAGAAACTTTACCATCTTGATCTACTATCTAGTCTTTCCTTTCACATCTTATACTCTGAAAATAGTCTCAAATGTGTTGGCTCAAAACAGAGAAATGAATATGGTCAGAGTTCTCCCCTTCCTCTGCCATTTTGCCAGAGAGGGATTGTGACCCAAATGGGGATGGTGGTGATTCCTGTGACATCAGCAAAGAGAAGTCCTTTTCCCAAGGCATAAATATTCTATTCAGGTCAGATAAAGGAACTTTCACAGCAACAATGTTGACATTTATGCCCTGCGTCAATCAGAACTGTGCATGTCTCTCTGTTCATAATGCTCAGATTAAAGCTTTCAGCTGTGGCTGGAGAAGGAAAAGACTATGAGTGAGATCCACCTATGACAACTATCAGTTCATTGACTGCCAGGTTGATGTAGTTAATCTGGCTGGTTAGGTAGATATCCTCTTCCTTTCCTTTCTAGGTGCATTCCTGCCAAAGCTGTGTGCTTCATGGAAAACAGCACACACCCTATATCAAAAGAGTTTTATATTGATTTATTGTATTATTTTAACACATTTTGGTTTTAGATGTATACCACCATTAGTCAGTAGGGAAATATAACAGTGCAGAAATGTAGTTACTGAGTGGATAAATTAATCAATACATAGTGTTCCATTGTTTATCCCTCTGCTAGAACTTCCAAATGTTCATAAGGCCGCTTTGTTTATAGAACAGTTTATTTCTCCCCATATCCATCATTTCCCTCTATATAAGTAACTACAGCCCATGCCCTTCTCCTTTTCTTTCCCCTGTGAAACAAATAACATGGCAAAATTGCAAATATGTTATGCTGCTTAGCTTGCCTGAATGGACACAGAATGAATGCTCCTTCTGATAAGAGTTTAGGGATAAGCCTTACTACAGAAACATACATATAGGCCATTTCCCAGCAGCTGGTCATGTTATCTCAAAAAGCCTACTGTACTATGGCTCAGCTCATCATCTCACACCTTTCAGTCAGCTCACATGGGGGTGGGGGGAGTAAAGCAATACCAGACAATCTTGCACAGCACAATTTGAAATCTTCTCAGCCTTAGTTTCTTTATACGGAGTCATATCATTTCAGCTATTCAAAAATTTCTCCCATACTCCTATTTACTGCTGAATCACCAAAGTGGAAATGTTGGAAGTCCTCATATATTGATGCCTTAATTGGCATTTTAATAGCTGTGGATAGATGAGTTTAACTTTAATTAACCAATTGGACTGGTGCTTCTTTCACTAATACTGTAGCAGTAGATTCAGTCCACTACAAATGTTATGAAAGAGCAGGGGAGGAAAGGAGATCCTGATTGCTATGTTTTCCTAATTTTGTAATGACAAGCGTGGCTTCTACCAGGAAGTTGGCTCCAAAGGAAACTAAGTCCAGCCTGCTTTTACTCCACATTACCTTCACCTTCTGTTGTTTGCAAACTGTGGATTGGGAGGCAGAGGCATGGTGGGGAGTCCAACCAGGAAGTAAACATCTGGAAACATGTCCATGAATCCTGTTCCTCCAGAAGCAGAAGTAAGAGGATTTTTTTAAAAAAAAAAACTTGTTTGCAGAGATTTCTTACCAGCCATATTTTTCAGTTGCTTCCAAGACTCCTCTACAAATTGCAGCTGTTGATAGATCATCCGAGTGTGTTTTGCATTAGATATGCAGTTTTCTATGTGTGTGGTAGGACTCACAATGGCGCCTTCTATCTGGTAAGCTTAGCAGACTTTATTTTCTTTATGGTGAAAAACTGATGAAACTACTCCTTGTCTCCTTAATTTCGCTCCTGTAGGACATTTAAAAAAATTAAATCCGGAATTTATCAAGGTGAGATATGGCTGGTTGTGGTAAGCAGCTTTATCAGTGCTTACAGAAATATCAAGATTACATTAAGCATTTGGCTGAAAGACAAGATAGCACCTCTCCCATCAGCATCCATTTAGAAGGCGATTGAAATGTCTTCAGACAAAGGCTGGTAAGGAGTCTTGTGTGATACCTGAGGGCAGCAGACTAATATAATAGGTGGAAGACAATTTCCAAGAGAAGGAGAAGGATGATGGTTTGGAAGATTGCCAGCGCTACCTATCAGCAGAGGTACTTGCCTCTCATTGCCCTACGGCAGGGCTGGCCCTGAAAAAAAGATGCACTGACTGTACAGTGCTCACTTTTTCAAAAGTGTTATCATTTTTCCACAATGGTTAAGAAGTATCATGTACTTATAATAAGACTATCCAATTGGCATTACCCATAGCAATTACCCATAGCAATTACACTATAATAGCCACTTTTTCTATATTCAGGGATTGTTGTTATATGGAGGAACATTAACTCATATTAGCAGCTTAGAGGAGAATCCACATGCAAATCTATTAATTCGGTGAAAAGTAAGTTTGGTTGGAACCTGTACTGGTGTACTGTATTTCACTATTTTATATTTTGTTTTATATTTCTTAACTCTTTTAAACATGCTGTTAGATGTTGTTCCTTGATCTTAGGAAAGGGCATAGTATGAAGCAGCAAAGCTAGTCTTGAATGATTTTTTTTGTTGGTTTCTGAGGCAAAAGGGGAAAAAAAGTATTCCTTCCCTTTCCAGAGGGAGTTCAGTTTTAAGGGTGATAACCAGAAAGTGCCAATGAAGACAGGACAGTAACACCCTCTTTAGAATCTGTTGTTTGAATGAATGAACTGCATCACATATGCAACAGGTAAGCCTCTGCCTAAGTATAAATAAATAGTAAATACAGTTTGCTTTTCAATATGATTTTGTTTTAACAAGTTGATTCAAAATATTATATGCTTTTCATTGAAGGCTAAGAACTTCCCTTTCTCTCTTTTATTATTTTTTTTAACCACTATTCCAAAAGACATTTTAAGAGGGGAAGCTGTGATTATGTGAAGCCATCGATGATGTTTCACTTTGCCACAATTAACACAGAAAACCTACATAGAATTGGAGTGGTAAGGTTAATAAATTTAATTATGCTGTCGGATAAGAGCCAAAAATAATTCTGCACTGGGTTTTGGCAATCGAAACAACCAAAACTTGTTATGTGTAGAAGTCCACAGAATAATTTCCACATTTTGCTCTATGATGGTTTGTTATGCATGCTTACCTGGAAGTCCAGAAGATCTTTCTCAGGAAATTATGCATACAATTACAGCCTTTGACTATTTTGGGGCTTGCTGTGAATATTGTTAGTGTTGTGATAGAAAGCAAATAACTGCCCATTTGAAATCCAGTATTTATTCTACTCAAGGAAGGTTTTATATTGAAATGCAGACCGATGTAGAAAATGCAGCACAAATGAATTTAGTATCAGAAATAAAATCTTGGTAATTTTACTCTTTGGAGCTATATGTCCAACTATCTTGGCACACTAAGATGATATTACTCAACTGGTTAGGCTGTTTTCTTTATGCCAAAACATGTGTGTTAATTTACAAAGTTTTTTTTTTTTTTTAATCTGGCAGAATAGGAAAATAAGATGATTTTCCACTATAGGGATCAGAAAGGTTTTTGTAAATATAGTTCAATTGTCGTATCACAAAGGTAATGGTTGAATTCCTAAGCATTAACACCTTAAACATGCATTTCATACAACATAGCAATCAGCAGCAATGTTACAAGGCATTCTGTTTTGCATGCTATGAAACCTGGAAGGATTCCAAATTGTTAAATAATTTCCATAAAGTTGAAAATATGACCATTATGTAATTCCCTGCTTATGAGAGGCTAGAGCTTTGCCCATATTTTGAGTCTGGGAATACTAAAGGTTTTAGTGCATTCAGTGGGGTATCTGTCCTTTTAGTCAATTAATTTTTGGTAGGATTTAGCTAGAGGGTCTGTATTGTACAGTAGTGAATATAACTGCTTATCCATCCCTGCCTGCCAAGAAAAACGCTATTGTTTTCACTGATTTGATTCCTCACCTCTCATGATGCAAAGTCTAAACATGTTGTTGAAGTGCTTTGTGTCATCTTGCATACATCCTAGCAGATACACAGAACTGTTGCATACATACTTTCATGAATAAACACATTATTCAATTTAGCCCTGGTCACAGTGCAACATTCTCATATATGGATATTAATGTATGTGGTTGCTTGTATACAAAAGTTCTGCTGTCTCTGAATTATTGAAGCAATCACCCACTGGAGCACTAGAAGCACCTAAAGTCAATTCCAGTGTCATAATTTCCTACTCCAGTCTCAGTTACCAAATCATGACTTTTTTTCAATGAGAAGCAGGGCTGCAAAAGGAAATTTCTTCCTCCACTTTCAGAATGACAGTTTTTATTTCTCCATAAAGTAAATTTATGTTATGAAAGAATAGTTGGCTAGCCTGGTGTTTTAATGTCAGGATCAAGGCTTAGATACCAAGCATAGTTTACTACACGATTTTTTTCCAAATTGGAGAAACAGCCTTACAGTCCTATCCTAAGCATGTATCACAAGAAGATGTCCTCAGTCATTTAATCTGGATTTACTTCCCTATGCTATGCTTTCAATAGGAATATTAAACTATACCTGGAATTTATACCCTGCTGTTCAGCCAGAAAGGCTTACAGATGAATAACTATTCTATGAAGCTTACAATTTAAAAACAAGATGAAATTATTATGTGGAAGGAAAAGGAGAGCATCAGAGACTTTCTCACAGTTCAGAATATAGATGTTTTCAGACTCAAAGAAATAACTTGATTTCTTCAGGCCTCCAAGAAATAATTAGATGACCAGGATTCCCTCAAAGCAGCTGTAATGTACTGATAACCAGTGGGTTTTCCGAGTGGAGCCCTGGTCTCCTGGAGGCTGTCCAGACCTTGTGCTCACCAGGCAGAGGATCCCAAGGTAATAGATGCCATCACCTCAAGCAGGTGGACTTCCCAGTTTTTCCTCAGAGAAGGGAGCCCCTATGAAAGGGCCCAGTCCAGCATGGAAGTAAAGCAGCAAATGGAGCTGGCAGGGCCTTCCTGCTTGCTTCTTTTTCTCAGTTGGTTCCAATGGCCTCTGCAGGATGACCAATGGCAGGAGACCTCTGAGCCCCTGCTCCAGCCCAGCAATTAAAAACAGCAGAGAAGATAGAAACCTATATCATTTTACAAATTGGATTTGAAATACTTCCTAACAATGAAAACTTTAAATTGTTAAACTTTAAATGAAAGAGTTATGCCAGGAAAGGCATGGAGTTCTTATTCCAGGCATACTGCTCAAGTGTGCTTCGAAGAGAGTGACGGCCTGTATTCTTTAAAGCTTTTATTCTTCGGTTAACTTGATGCAGCACTTTCTACTTCTGTGCTCCATTTCCCTCAGTGTTGGAGTATACCTTGTGAGTAGCATGTTATATGCTTTAGCACTTCTCATTTTCTCAATAAAGATAGATCAGAGATAGTATGTACTGCGTGGCAATAGCTTCCTGTCCTTGCTCTGTGAAGTGCTCCAGGAACAACAGTGACTACATAGATGTACCCATCCCTACATACTTCCAGCTTTATTTTAATGTGACTGTATTTTAACAGAAATATGGGAAACTATGAATTGAGGAAATTCTTTGGCCAGCCCAGAACCCAATAGTAGTAGGATATATCATGCTCAGGCCTGGCTAAAGTTTTTCACTTCCTCAGATGAATAAATGAAATTTCATCCCAATTAACTGCCTCTCCCAAAGTTCCTACACTTAACTGGTTTCTGAATCCCAGGTTCAATCACTATCATCTTTCCAAGACAGCTGGTGAAGACTGAATTCTGAAACTCTGAAAAGACGCTTCCAATTATTATAGAGAATACTGATCTAGATATACCCACAAGCAGATCTGATGTTTGGCACATCTCCAAAATGGTTTCATAAATATACAAAATGCTGCACTCTAGAATGTCTCTAGGATCCTATCTGAAAAACGAAATGTGTGTATAATTTATGTGCATGGCACATCTTAACAATGGTTCAACTTGAAACCACCTTTGGAAGTTGGTGCCTATAAGGGTTAGATCCAAGTGCAGCACATTGTGGATACCATTTGTTCAACTCTGGTCATCCCTTACCTTGATCTGCCAAATCAGATACAGATTGGATCCCCATGCCTTAACACCATTTGTTTTTGACTTAGTGCAACGTATGAACTATTCTATTGCGATTTAATATTATGGATAACCAGGCCACTATGGTTTCCACAACAAGGATTCACACACACACACACACACACACACACACACACACACACACACACAGAGGTTTAGGACAGTGTTTGAATCCATCCACAATGCTTTGCCCAGATTTTATCCAGTCTATCTCTGGTAAAAGAATATCAGGTGGTAAGCCTGGAGTTGATTCTTATACAAGCCCCTGGAGACCACTGTGACAGTAAGTGAAAGGCAAGGGGTCACATTCAGTATGATAAAGCAATGAATGTAAATACCTTACTTCAACAGCTTGTTTCTTGAATAATGGTCCTGGAAATATTGTGTGATTACAATAATACAGAGAGATAGTTTGGTGTAGTGGTTAAGGCAGCAGGCTAGAACCCTGGGAGGCTGTGCGTTCTAGTCCTGCCCTAGGCACAAAGCCAGCTGGGTGTTCTTGGGCCAGTTACTTTCTCTCAGCCCTAGGAAGGAGGCAAGGGCAAACCACTTCTGAAAAAAAAAACTTGCCAAGAAAATTGCAGAGACTTGTCCAGGCAGTTGTGAGGAGTCAATACTGACTCAAAGGCACCAAAACAAAAAGCAAAACACCAAAGTAGTAATTTAATAGGGAATGAATGAGGCTTATATTATCTTTATTGCAGATTTTGATCCTTAAGCTACGATGATTTGAAAGTACCATTTCTGATTTGTATGAAGCTACAACTACAGATTTTCTACAAAGGGCTATGAAATATGTCAGATGTTAAGAAGCCTAAATCCTCTAAAGAGAAAAAAAAATCTTAATACTTAATACACATTATTCCACTTCTCTTTTCACATTATTTTCTTCACTTGAAGGATCTCTGCTCATAAGTAACAACACAATCCTAGATGAAAGTTTGATCAGTATCAAATCTAGAAAGGTGGTTCTTACTTTCCTTAGAAATTGGCTATTCCTTATACATAACGATATGGAGGCCCCAGTGATCTACACAAAAAGCAAACCAACTTGAAAATGGTTATGAAAACTTGTACAGTAACTAAAATTTGTAAGCCTTCACAACCCTTTACAACATCAAATCTAAGACAAGATATCATTATACCTACTTTAGTAGTATAAGACCTTTTAGGAAACATCTCTTGAAAGGAATTATTATGGAGAAAGCATTCCATTCCATCAAAAATTAAGAATCATATATCTTACCAATATAAGGCAAGTCTTTCCCTCAAGCTTTAATGTGCTTTGTGTTACAATGTGAAATTCGTTGGAAGAGTTAACTGGGAAATGGTGAGATGAAATTTCTGTGCAAGGATGATATACTATACCCATGCATTTTATAGTACTGGATAAGTAATTTAATGTCCCAGCCAATATCAAACACTTCATTTGCAAATCTTAGTATGCTGAGCTCCCTAGTGGTTCAGGCAATAAAATGGGATAGTTAAAGGGCATGTCCTTGCTTTAATTCTGACTTCTCAATTTGAGGGGGTTTGCCATTACAGTAAATATTTACTATAATTATCTAGTGAAGTAATCCTGCTGCCCCTATTTGCAGACTTGCTCAGAGCTTCCCACTTTCTATAAGCTGGAATGACTTCTGTATTTTCACACTGGGAATCAGGGAATGGTGATGAGATGAACTTTTTATGCCTTGAAGATCAAAGGACCATCCCAAATAAAGCCAAATATTTTTAAGCATTTCATACTGTATCTCTCCCTGGGCACAATGACTCAGTAAGCAGGCTGGTGGTTTAGAACCTGGATAATCTGAAATCAGATTTCTGCTGAATTCCCCTCCCATTAAAACACAGTAAAATATTGTCCTTGAGCAACTCTTTTCACTCATTGAGTCAGTTCCACTAATAAAAATGGGGAGAGCAATGAATAAAGAACAGGACATATAAGAACACAAGATTCAAGGCTTTGTGTGTTTGGAAGTGCCCCCAATTATTAAATGCACATCTGAAGTGTTCTGCTTAGTCAGAAGTGTTCCAAAGCCTGTTGTCCAGCATGGCAGCTCAAAGTGTGAACAACTGATTGATGAGGAGGTGCAGTCCACGGTGTTGCTATATATGGGGTACCAGATCAAGAAGGCAGTGTGAACACAAGACAGAAAGTTTAAACAACCATTGTATATTACGGGAAAGTTTTAATGTATCGCCATTGTAATATTCAACTTGTATGCCATTTAGCACTCCCTCCTCAATTACTGTGAGAGCTTTTGGAACTGGAGCTGAATCTGTGCCCAGAGGAGAAATGTTTTAAAGGGATGAACGCTGAAAGGCACTTTAGCGGCATGCTGGCAAAGGAGAGCACGCAGCAAACAGGAAAGACCTGATACTGTGAAGTGGATTGAGGCTCCTGGGCATTGAGCCAAGGAAGGTGATGCGCGGCTCAGCCTCTGTGCTAGAGGAAAGCAACTTGCCCGGCGCTAACACATAACCTTTCTTTAAAGCAAACACGGCAGCTTCCTCTTAGATGGGCATCCCAGCATCCCCCCAAGTAGAAGCAAATGCATTTCTGTCCTCTCCCTGCCTGGAAAACAAAGGCATCAGCTGTATAGTGGCAGGAGCTTTGCAGCCTTCTGTCTGAGGCCAAAACCGAGTACATGAACGAGATTTGTTCTTGCTGCATCATGTTCTTGTTACTTCCCCACCTTTTATGCGGTAGGTTTGAGTATCTCCCCACCCCAGACAGTATTTGAGACTGTGAACTGCACTTAGCTTGTACACTACGTCAATGTCTCTTTGATACCCCAAAAGCCAGCTCCAGCATCAAGGGGGACAAAAGCAGGGTGATGGGATTCATGCTGGGAACAGCTGTGTGGGAGGTTTGGGTTCATGGCTATTCTGGGACAGTCTCTCTCTATAGAAAGCAGATGCTCATCACATTTCCTTGAGCCTCCACTGAGTGAAGCTGGACTTACCCCTTGGCTGATCTCCCATAGCATTTGAGTCTTTCCTCACCTTTGCTCTGAATGCATGAAAGATAGAATGGCTCTTTAAATGTCCTTGTATCAGTTTTTAGACTGAGGTCATGCAGGAAGGTGAGTACAGTTACTCTCCTTAGTTACGTTGATGTCATCTGTGAACTGAGGTATGGTATCAGAAGCAATTTCTTTATTCTTCATTCCCCTTTTTTCCCACAGAGTCGTACCCATTTCAAATGGCTTCTTTCTTCTTCTCCTTGCTCATAAGGTTTTCTTTGGCCTTCCTTACAGAGCACAGTTCCCTTAATTAAACTGTGTGTGTATGTTGTGTAAACATATTAATTGTAGAGCAGCCTTTGCTAAACTGGTAACATGAAGAAATTATAACTGTCCCCTTTAAATTATCATTTTAAAAAGAAGAAATTGCCTTAAAGAGTGCATGCTTTTATTTCACTCTTCCACCATCCAAAATATTATTGCCAGTTTCACAGATTATAGATACCTTTTGTGTGGAGATAGATATTATAATAGGCTTCAGAGCTGATAACCCTAATAAAATTCTGACAAAACTTTCTCTTGAAAGTGTCAGTTTTTCTGAGACTAGAGAAGGTGGGCAAAAGGAAGTGGCATCAGTAAAACCCATCACCCTTTCTCTCTTTGTGCATTCCTTTAGAGTTGGGGGATAAAGAAGGAAGTAGTAGAGTGGTGAGCAAGCGATGGAAGAATAGGGGTTACACATGACTACTGCCAACCATGCTTAAAAACACACATGTGATTTTATATAAATATTGTAAAGCATTTTGTATAAAGGAAGTAACTTACAGGAAGAATGCAGAGTTCAAAGTGATGAGTTCCTTTCCCCATGACATGTGCTTTATTCAGCTCCCCATCATCTTATTTCCATCTAGAACGTCTTTAGCAGTCTTGACATGAAGCAACAGAACAGGGACCCTGAATCTCCTGCCTAAAGAATTCCACTTGGTATGACCCCTGCATGTCTGATGATTCTGCTGCGGAGGGAGCTGCAGTTTTATGACATTAAATATTAACAGGGGGATATTAATAATGAAGGCTGACAGCTCCTTTCTGAATGCCTATAGTTGCCTCTCTCTCCCAGTCTGCCAATCCAGTAGGACTAGAGTTTTTTCCCTGCCTAGGCGGTGCGGTTGGGGGCTTCTGATCTTTAAGGTCAGAGGAGGTATGAAAAATAACAGAGTGGTGTCATCAGTGTGAATGAGAGTTACCTCTGTCTGACTAGCATGGTCCGCCTCTCTTCCTCTCCCTCTTTAGCCTTGTTGAAGAATGGCTGGAAGAAAAGCAATGCAACATTAAAGGCAGAGGACGTGTGTGATGCAGTAAGATTCATAATCAAACACATGGCAATAGAGGCCACCCAGGACTCCCATATCTCCAGTTTGATCATTTTAGTTGCACAAGTAGGGTTAAAAATAGCACTGAAATTCAGTTTGTGATTTCCCATAGATTTCCCACGGCTTACCTCCCTCCTGCCCTGATTCTTTGGCCTGCTGCTCATCTGTCACTCTTCTACACTGGCCACAAATGTAAGCCGATGCACAACTCTGCCCGCAGTTCTATCCGTTTTGCTCCTTGGATAATTTACTGGTGATGGCAATGCACAAGGCAGATGGCCCACTGCTATTCCTGCAGTTGAATGTCATGTCTGTAGCTATCACGTGGCCTGAGGACAAAGGAATACAAGGAGTTTTGTCTTGAAGTCGGGATTATGTGTTCTGCTCTGCAGCATACAAAACGCTACTGGAAAATTATGGAGGGAAAAATACTTGCATCATTGGAATGTAGCGTTAGCTACCCAATTTATGAATAGTGCAACTTTACAGTTTCTCTCCACTGTCGTAACTCTCACAATCATCTTTTCATAGCCACTCATCGTCCTAACTGATAAAATACATATTGTGAACCCTGGGGACTCACTGCTGTTTTTTCTGTCTAAGCTATTCAGCAACAGGGCAAATACGCAAAATAGCCCTAACAAAGAGCGAACAATTTTTGGGGAAGGTGTCTACACCTTTATTTATTTATTTAGGTCTCTGAAAGCTGTAGGGTTGCATAATGACGTGATGTCACCAAGGGAGGAGACCAAAATTATTATCACCAAATTTTGACAGCATGACCTGTGAATGTTCCAAGGATCACAAAATGGGAGTAAATTGCCTTCAAGCTGAACATGAATGCTAATGACATACGTGGGGTCCCCCATTGCCTGTTTCTGAGATGTTTTTGGACTTCCCAATCTAGTCTACAACCCTAGATTTCCCAACTGCCCCCTATGCAAGTACTAACTAGGACTCACACTGCTTAGCTTTCCAGATCAGTCAAAGCTGAATAGGTGTTACTTGTCTTGAAATGTGGGGAACAAAAACTATATTTGCAAAAAGCACTGGGTCTGGTATGATTTATCTTCCTCTTAGCAATCTGTTAATGATAGCAAGCATCTATCCAATAGATGATGGATGTTTTTTACTTTATTATATCACATTCTTGCTATGCTCATATTCTCTTCTCAGCTGCTCTATTTCCCATTGGGGAAAGATAAACATTCCTCTCCCTGCATGAAAAAGCAGTCTGTGGAGTGAGAGGTGTGTTTTTAAGTGGACAAATGGCAGGAAGGAAAAGGATTAACTCTCTCTCCTCCTTTTTCACAACTTCCCTACTCTTCCCTACTCCTGATTTTATTTTCCATCAGCTGCTTTCACTCTTTATTAAAACAAAACAAAGTACAAAAACAAAAACCACACTAAAAACAAAAACACTCCACCACCCTGGGATGATGAACTACATTTCTGCCCACCATATCTAATTTTCCCTGATAACGTATTTTGACTAATACAGGTGATTGATTTTCATCATAGATTGTTTTGAGGCTTCCTTACTTTTTTGAGGAATACTTTTCTCAGAGATGACTTTTGCTCACTATGGTTCTATTGCTAATTAACCTAATTTTTGTCCTTTCCTTGCTATCCAAACAGAAACCTGAAAAAAAAGGACCTGGAACTCATTATTATTATGCACATTGCCACAATCTAGTATGACCAAGAAATGCAATGCAGGGTAAATAGGAAAGGAAGAATGGATCATAGATGCTTGTATACCTTCAGTTAGTACTTTCACTTCATGATGGGAGAGAACTGGATATGTGTTTGCAATGCTTCTTCCCCAAGAACCTGGTGGGAAGAAATGGCCAGGAAGCAAAATGGCACCTCCTTATTTCCATTAGTCACTCCACTTCTAGGTAAGAGTTGGCTTCAGAATAGGACAAAGGATTGCTTGGGCTGGAAAGTGGGTGTATCCGTGCATTCTCTGCCTCCATTATTGAATGACAGGAAACAAGAAGGTTAGGGTTAGGTATAAGTAAGATATGGAAGATGTGACTATAAAGATAAGGACAGCTAAAGGCAAACCAAAGAATGCAGTAACAAAAAGAAAGCCAGTGAACAGAACAAAATGTAAGCGACAGAGGGAGAAGCAAGGTGATCAAAGTGGAAGAGTTCAAAATAGAAAAAAGGCATTCGAGGAATGAAGCAGGAAAATCAAGGAATAATGGAATTTTACAATGGTACATATGGGGAGGGATTATGAGGGGAGTAACAACTTTAGCAAAGCCAGGAACCCCCCCCCCCCCATATTTAAAACAGAGAGCTTTAAAAACTATAATGATTTTTTTCTTTAAAATTCTTGCTCCCATGTTTTTGTCTCTTCTTGAAATGGGTGCAGAAAATGGTTAATTCCCATAGAAGTTTTGTTACCCCATTGAAACTTACCTGTAAGGGCTAACTTGAACATATAAAAAGAAGATAGATGTTTTATGAATTGGATAAACTATCCTGTGTTGATGCCTATATATTTTATTTTGAGAGATATTATCTAGAGATAGACAAGTATAGATATAGAAAGGTGACTTTCACACTACAAATCTTTTTAGTTTGGTGGTGGGAAAAACACTTATGCCACTCAGTGATAATTCTGGAAAGATTCTGTATGTTCTTCAAAACCTGTCCTTTTCATAGTTCAACACATCAGGCAGGATGATTTCTGGAACTGGAAGACATTCATCATAAAAGGGAACATAAATAAAACTACAGGACAAACATATGTAAGAATTAAGAAAAAGGAGACAATGGTTTTCCTGATGATGTTCCTGTTCCTCCTCATAATCAGATCTGACAATCTGTGCAAATATAGATGACAAATCAACCTCACAAGAGATTGTGCTGAACTTAATTCCTGGCTTTAGTGTAACAAACTTCCCCAAATCTGTGCCTTCCAGATAGATTTGAACTCTCAGAATTTCCAGCCAATGTCTGGGAATTCTAGGAATTCTAATTAAACATCTATCCAGTGCATCTGGAGAGAGCAAAAGGTTGGGAGAAGCTGAACAGTTCTGAGCACATACAATTGAAACAATAATTACTGGAAGCTGCAGCTATTCAGTACTATTATTTAAAAAGAGATTCTAAGCACACAGACCAGAGTTTTCCACATCATGTTGACCAAGGGCTGTTGTTCCTTTTTTGCCCGCCAGTAAGTTTTGTGCACCAATTGATTATGTTCACGTATGTACTGAGAGCATAAACACAAGGATATCTTTGAATACATTCTACATGATGTATCTATGCAATATTCATGTACTGTAACTGAGTTGCTGATTAATAAAAGTTTGCAAAACCTGCCTGTGTGATTTTATCTGCTGTTGCTAATATAATGGTCATGAATATGTATTTGAATGCACCCTTCAGTTTCTGTGCCAGGCAAAACTTTTGGACATGAGATTTTATCACTAGTGGTGGGCAAAAAAGGAAATAAACAAACAAGAAAGGTAATTACACTTAGCTCAAATCAGCTTTTTCAAAAAGTTATTTTTCAGAAAAGGTGCTTTATTAGTACCCAGAGATAAACAGAAAGGGTCCCAGATAATGAAAGAAGTATGTTGAAAAGTTTAGTCATATAGACAATATGGATGAGGACCAAATCACAAAACAAATGGAAGAGTAAATGGGTTGAGAGGCTGGAGAAGACCACAAACATTGTGATTAGATAGAGTTGATGACAACCACAAAACCATGAGATAAAGAACAGAAGATAATATATGAAGAGCTGCATGGATTTGGTAAAAGCAAAGATAATTTGCAGAGATAAAAAGTACAGAGAATGGTGTTGGTGTAAATTAGATTCAGCTTTATTACTTTTTCTTATCTCATACCTTTCTTTGATTTGTTTCTTATTTCCTTTCTTGTTTTGCATAGTTTTGGAAAATGGCCATCATAAACATTCAGTCCTGATTAAAAACAAGGAAGAATAGAGCTGTTTGCAGAGTTTTGCAAAATGTCAAAAGGGGGAGATCTGCACAGACCTCCAGGGGCAAGGTATTCCAAAGTACAGGAGTCAAAGAAAACATGGCCTGTTGACTAATCCATGTTTTCCTAATTACACACAGAATGGGGACTTTCAACAGGCCTTCTCACCAGATAATGTTCTTACCAGACAAGTAGGTACAACCTTGGCAAGTGATGCCTGAAGTGCTATACAGTACATGACTTTGCAGGTAGTAACAAGCACTTTGAGGTGGGCCTGGAAGCCTACTTGTAGCCTAACCAGTGACTTAGGAGTGGTGACAGGAATATCCTGTCAACAATCTAGCCGCTACATTTTGGACTAGCTGCAGCTTTCAGGCTATTTCCAAAACCTGCCCCACATGACCATGCTACGGTAATCCAACCAAGTGGTGATCAAAGGATGAGTTATTATTGCCAAGGCATCCTGGTCTAGATAGGGTCATAACTGATGCATCAGCTGGAGCTGGATAAAGGCTCCTCTAGCCACAGTCTCCATCTGCTGCTTAGTACAGTGACTGTACAGCCAGGAGGACCTCCAGATTAGAACTAATTCCTTCAAGGGGAGCACAGCCCCATCCGAAGTAACTACTGGGCCATTGTACCTGGATATCTATTGGTCTGAGGTTTTTTTTGCCCCACCCAAATCCCAACAACCTCCAGACACTGATTCAAGCTTTCCATGGCATCCCCCATTTGGCCTTGAGTAGTGATGTACAGCTAAGTTTCATCAGCCTTCATTTATATATGGATTTTATTTTCTTGGGAGGAAGCTAGAAGTTCCAGAATAAGCACTCTGCTTTCCAACTGGGATCATCATTTGTTTTTCTGTTCTTTGCATCTGTTGAAGCTTTGGACAAATACTTAATTTCTACAAAATATTTCCATGTGGTTTTAAAAAGAAAATTAAATGAGGAAAGTGTCTTCATTCTGGGTGAATCTGAACTTAGAGAATTACTTTTTCAACTCATTTTAGATTTCTTCCCTTTTTTAAATCAGTCATTTCAAAATAGCAGAATTTAAGCACAATACAAACAAAATTCTGCTTACTTCTTTAAAAAAACCTCCTGAAATTATATCATTTCTCTAAAATACAAAGCAATACATTCTGGCATATTTTCAGGTGGAACCACCAGTTTCTGAGCCAGGGAGAAGCCATTATGGTGCCTTTACATGACCACATCTTTCTTAGGTAGTACAGTGGTACCTCGGTTCACAAACTTAATTCGTTCCGCGACTCTGGTTGTGAACTGAATTGGTTGCGAACCGAATCAAATTTTCTCATAAGGTTCAATGTAAATACGGTTAATCCGTTCTGAACCATATGTATTTTTTTTCAACCAGAAAAATATGAAACAAAGTACAGTACAGTACAGTATGAAGAGAGAGAACACTAACCTTGCTTGAGGCAACTTCTGGCGTGAGGGACAGGAAGGCGGGTGGGGAGGCGGTTATTGTTTGGAGGGAGAGTCCCCCTCCCTACAGGAAGCCACGACCACGTGTCACAACAGGGAAAATGGCCGTGGGTCGTGTTCGTCACCTGATGCAGAGTTCGCCAACGGAAGCAAAATTTTGCGAACGGTGCTGTTCGTGAACCGAATTGTTTGTGAACAGAAGCGTTCGTGAACCGAGGTATTACTGTATATGCAGGGAACTCTCAGCCAAGAGCCTTCAGCTTGACTGTAGCTCTGCGAGGGAAGACCAACATGAGAGACTCAAAGATAAACCAAAATAGTAACTGACCAATCAGTTCAGGATGTAATGCTTAGCAAATGTCTTGGGAAGTGGCTTCCATTGAAAGTTATGGGGTGTCCTTGGAATTGGTGTATTTTAGATGAAAGCTCAGCCTGTTTCACAAGAACGGCTTACTGTATTTGGCAAATCTGTGAAGCGTGCCCACTTCTCTGAGAGCCCTTCAAGCATTGGGAGACTGCTATCATGTCTCCCTTAGCCTTCTTTTCTTTAGGCTAAACATGTCCTCTTCTTTTAAACATTCTCCTTCAGATTTAGCCTCCGGGCCCCTCTCCTTCTGGTTCCTCAGCATCTTTCTTGTATTGTGTCTACCAGAACTGGAGGCAGTAAAGTCAAAAGAGCAGTGAGGGCCATTGTCTGGATTTTTCGTTTTAAGGGCAAAGCCCTTATGAGCCGTCACTGATTCTCACGGCCCCCTGGCCTTGGCATGTTAGAGAAGGGTTCAGTGGGGATTGGATACCAGTCCTCCGTGAGACAAAATTTGGGGAGCAGCAGTGTGGGATGCCACTGTATATGGTTTGCGTTTAGGCAGAGAGCAGGTACCCAAATCTTTTGGCCTGCCAACTCTGCATCTGACAGCAACTCTCCTGGCAGCCAGAGCTAGATCCAGGAAGGCGGTCAGGGCTGGTGGGGGCG
Organism: Python bivittatus; assembly: GCF_059951505.1. Taxonomy (NCBI): domain Eukaryota; kingdom Metazoa; phylum Chordata; class Lepidosauria; order Squamata; family Pythonidae; genus Python; species Python bivittatus. The sequence continues at coordinate 25,845,902 of NW_028277074.1, forward strand.
GCGGGTGAATGTGACTCTTTTTTAAATCCGAGAGTTGATCAGATGCAGCATCTTGGGTTTTTCCCCTAATGCTGCCTGTTTATGCACAGTGAACGAGGCTTCCCTCCCCCTTTGTACAAGATCAACTTTAAGTCTGTTTTCCTGGTTCAATGATTTAGGATGAAACAGTGAAGATCTATCGCGAAATCCCTGTGAAAGTTGATTAGGAAGTCACAAGCCTGCTTACCTGCGGAGCGGCGAGAGTAGCAGCGCGTACCCCCCTCCGGCCCAACAGAGAGCCATCGATTAGCTGGAAAGAGCAGCCTGCCTGTGCAGACAGCCCCTCCCTGTGGTGATGAGCCCCCAGGCTCGGCTGATTTGTACAGGACTTGTAAGCAGCTAAATTGTGGCAACCGCTCCAAGAGGAAGCAGCAGCAGCAGCAGCAGCAGCGCAGGCTGGAGAGATCTTCCGGCACGGAGGAAAATGAACAGCCCCAGGGGCCTCGCGCTGCAGAGGACGACCACCATGGGAGGGAAGCAAGGGGGGGGGAGCAATTCAACGGTCGCATTTCGGCAGCGTGCGAAGGCGCCGTGTTTTTGTTTGCTCCCCAGAAGGAAAACTAATTCCCTGTTGTTTTCCATTCGTCACCCCCCTCCCAGGAACGAGTGACCAAGTTTCTGCTTTGAACAGAGTTTTCAGGCGAAAAGTAATACATACAGGACACTATCAGGCCGCGCCGATCTTCTGCAGCTCGAAGCTGCATTTTCCTGGCTCCTGCGACTTAATTGGTTGATTGCAGAATCTCTTCTGTTTCAATTACTTTTGATGGATTCCCAGGTCTGTGTCAGCTGCGCAGTGCAGCCGCCATCCCAGAAACAAATCTGCAGCAGCTGAAGATGAAAATAGCTTCTCCGGCCTCTTTGGATGGAACTTCCAGCTGCTGCTCCGATTGGGGCCGGAGGCTGCGGCTTGCGGAGGCTGCGGGGAGCAAACGGGCCCTCCAGTCACTCGGAGCTGCGGTGGCCAAGTCAAGTGCCTGCGGGGAGGAAGAGCAGACAAAAGACAGGAGCGCAGCCTTTCCTTGCGCTCTCCTCCGTGCGAATCCTGCCTTTCCAGCCCTCCTGCTCTGGCTCTGCCGCTTCAGGTGTGCACGTGGAAGGAGTTAGCCTAGCAAGGACGGCTTTTGACATTAGGAAGAACTGATTTGCACGCTCCAGAGTTCCCCTTTGTTTAGGGCATATTTACAGAAGAGTAGTTCTGTTTGGCAGAGGAAGCAGCAGGGTCAAAGTAGATACGACGTCCATGGTGGGAATGCAGTTTTTAAAGGAGGAAGAACCGCGGTAGCTGGAGGAGAACCGGGTGAGAAGATTTAACACTTTCTGGGCACGCCTCGCAGAAAGTGCATGCAACATACACAAGCAAATTTTGGATTATGACATATTAGGACCATTCTGATTCTACTTTAATAAGAGTGACTTCTGTATACTACTTTCAGGTGTTCAAAATGCATCAATTGGTGGTATTCCTTGCAAGAACCCTGAAAGATAGCATTTCCCAATCTGATGGGTCTCTCTTAGTTGAAGGATGATGGAATTTATAGCCTTAACAGATCTGTAGGAGGTTCTGATTAAGGAAGATTGCTATATTAAATAAATGGCATTTTGCACGCATGTTGAAAATTGGAAGACTGAAGGTGAAAGAGAATGGCATGCTTACAGCCACCTAATAATAGCAAAGGAAAGATTTATAATAAGGTAAGAGTCAGACTAGAAGTGCAAACTGTTTTTCTCATCCACAACACTGAAATTCCTTAATCTTCACAGCTGAAGCCCTGTTTCTACTTTGATATTCCCAGCATTTGAGGGTGCACAGGCCAGCTGAAGATCACATCAACTCCAAGCCAGCCAGTCATGATCACATTGCCACAAACAAGAGCACTCACCTGGAGGCCAGCAGATGAGATGTGTGATCTTCCCTGGATTTGTCATGAGCCATTACCTCAACCTTTCTCAAACTAACACTTTGCAGATGTATTGGATCTACAATATGCAGATTTCATGTTTACCATCTAGTTGGGAATTCTGGGAGTTGTGGTCCCCACACAGCTGAAGAGTACCAGATTTGGGAGACAATTACTTGAATCTCAGCTTCAGATCAGGTTTCATCTTCAACTGAGTGTGAAATGATGACCTTCTTCTCAGGCATACTAGTTCTATTTCCCATGTTTTGTGTCAAACTCCGTCTTTCTTTACCTTGGCTTTTGGACCCACTAGCTTCCAATTGGCTTGATTTTCTTCTTGATCCTGCTTGAATGTTTGACTTTGGATTCTAGTATGTCTTTAGCTGGTTTTTTATTGCTACATGATGATTAGCGCAACTTGCTGTGGATGGCAAACCGTGTGTCCCTCTAGTTCCACTTCTGGGGATTGGCTTGAACTCTGCGAAGCATTCAGTGCTCTCCTGTGTCTGCCTTACTAATGGACTCAGACAGATGTGCCTGGAAGGCCCAGTTTCCCATTCAGGTAATGTGTCTTCTAGAAACAGTTTTTGAAGTGATGTAATAAATCCTTTGCTCCTAGAACAGGTAGATCAGAGTAGAAAAGAGTGTCCCTCTTTTACCTGTCAAAAGCTTTAACTTTGCATTGGAAGAACAGTAACTATGTGCTGTTCATAGCCAAGGAAGGAGCTGGGTTAGTATGGTAATTTAAATGTTGAAAATTGAAAATCTTCCTCTAATTTGCTGGTTTTTAAGAATTCCTAAATTAAAGCTGGGAGGAAATACCTGCACATTAATGCTTTAAAAAGGCTTTGCTTAACCTTTTGTCTTCCACCTGAACTGAATTTCATCCTTAACCTTCATGCTATGATCCTGTTGTCAATACATTTGGAGGGCACCAGGGTTGGAAATGTTGCATTAAGAGGCCCGTGTAACTGTGTATGCTAACTATTCTAAACTTTGGAGATTAATTCCCATAATTTCCCAATTAGCATGGTGTTTGTCCTATTTGGGGAAAATCAAAGTTGCAGTCCATCTGATTGGAGAAAGTTGAGATATGTGTACGCTGATTTATGTTCTAAACATTTAGCACCGCATTACATCCATCTGGCCTGGTGTTGGTATCCTAAATACACCTATGTAAAGCTTGGATTGTTCTTTGCCTGTTTATTGAATCCAGGGCAGTTGAAGTCCATTGCAGTGCAGGCAGTTGCATTAAGCTCCAGAAAAAAAAAGGGGGGGTTCTTTCAAGACATCCCTCCCTCCTTCCCTGTATTCTACTTACCTCTGCAGTAGTCCCCTGCTTGTGACCATCTGCCATTCTCCTGAGCTACCCTCATTCCCTCCTGACTGAGCTAGCAACTGCGCAAACTTCTGCTGCCTTTGCTGAACATGCCAGGCTGGTCTGCTGCGGAGACAGAGAGAAAAGCACTCTGGTGTTCTGCTGGCCATTGCAGAGGGACACGGAGGTACATTGCCTCTTGCCTGCCTGCTGGACTGTGTCCACAATCCCGTTTGCTTGCCCAGGGCCCACCACATCCCAGAGCAAGGAGAATCTCTCCTGATGTTTGCATGGGTTGTGACATGGACGCTGGAACCACCAGATCTGGGTTGCCCCCAGATTTTTGCAGCCCAGTTCTGGTAGCTAAGTCTGATGTGTGCATAAGTGAGGGGGAACTGGGGAGAAAACAAAGTATTACATGTGTTGAGAGAGAAGCATGTGCATGCATGAGTGTGGGCAGTGAAAAGAAACCGACAGTTGTATGTTCCAGAGAAAAGTATATTGCTAATTAGAATGAATGTGAAGAGAAAGATGCACTGTAGCATTTTGTAGCAGAGACCTAAGCTGGAAATGGTACTGGTTATCTAGTTAATCCAAAATGCCCAAATGAAAGGGCTCATTACATTCAGAATGGCCAAATGCATTTATAATAAGAAGCAGAGAGGATTCTGTGCTCTGGGTCACGGTGAGGTAGAGAGAAATAACAAGGAAAAAGGTGTTTGGGAAATTTTTGCTAGACAAGAAAAAGCTGGTAGGCAGTGCCAGAAAGTTGCATCCATGTCAACACTAGCCTGTATAGATTTGGTCAGTGCACCTCTAGCATGACTTTTTCTTATTACAGGTTTTTTTGCTTGGAGATGAATTAGTCATATATTTTTTTAAATCACTCAACACTGCCCTTCTTTTGTCCTTTATTAGGGCCACTGTCCTCCTTTCTGCCACCAGCCTAGCCAATGCCCAATGGTGCTTCTGCCACCTGACTGCCTGGCCAGAGCCCGTCCTCCTGTCTGTTAGCACTGAGGAGGGACTATGAGGAGAGACCAAGGAGCTGGCTGCCCTGCCATTGCCACTGTTTGGGGCGGAGGGAGTGGGGCGTGGAGATTGTTTGAGAGTGAACTGGCACATGGGGAGAGATGATGATCCAGTTGACACTGTATCTTTGGCCCTGGAAGAGCTTTTGACAAAGACTCTTGGGGAAGCTGACTAGTGGTGAATTAAGGCAACAGGTCTTCTCATAGATCAGCTGGCTGGGGAGTTCTGGGAGTTGAAGTCCACACATCTTAAAGTTGCCAAGTTTGAGAAACACTGTCATAGATGGATAACTGATTAAAAGACAGGAAGCAGAGGATAGGAAGAAATGGACACTGAGATATTATTTCTAGCAGTAGGAAGACTCTCATGTTGATGAGGTTATTCTGTTTTCTTTGTGTAGCTGAAACAGGCAGTTGCTGTAACATTTTTGGAAAGGTATAAAGGACAGAAAGCAAGGAAAAATAGCATTTCAAACTTAAATGCATTTTCTCTCTAAAAAGAATTTGAATTCTAATAAAAGTGGTGTGTGTGTGTGTAATATGTTTCTTCTAATATAGCTATAATACTTAGTTCTGGTCCAATGAGTATTCTGTTTTCATTATATAGCTTTAACATCTAATTTTGTAGGGATCCACCTGCAACAATAAATTAGGTCAGGGGGAGGATGTGGCATCCAAATGCATTACATTGTGCCCCCAAATTCCTTAAATTGGCTATGGCAGGAGTGTGCAATTTATATCAGCTCAAGAGCCACGCAGGGCTTTCTATTGCAGGTCAAAGGTCACACTCTCAAACTTGTGGGGAATTTTCAGGTTTCCCCCCACTTAATTCCTTCCCTTCTAAAAATGCAAACAAAATAGAAAAAATAAAATAGATTCCACTTTTTCTGGGGGCCACAAAAAAGAAGGTGCTGGCTGACTCACATATAACCCCAAGGGTTTTTTTTCCTAGTCCTGATTTAATCAATTGCTTTTTGTTCTTTGTAGCATAAATAAGAGAATAAGTTGCTTTTTCAATTTTACAGAAACTTACTGCTTTCTTCAGGAGGATCCCTTTTGGTTACAATTAAACTGAATCTAAAAAAAGGAAAATCTCACACTCAGAGAGTCCAGAGTGATTGTTCTTCTCTTGCCTTTTTTTTTTTTAAAGGGACTTCATTATATGGATATTCACTGTGTTTAAAAAACATGCTATATTCCCATACATATGCCACTCCCTTTTAAAGAGACGACTTTAAAAGCTGATGCAAAACTGTTCAAGGCAGAATGAGTAATTTTAATGGTTGGCTCCAGTAATTTTACAGATATGAGCCAATAAGTAACTGAAATAGCTATCCATACTGTTCTTGAATAAAGTCTCATCACCCACCTTAGGGAAGCATATGTATAATATGAAGTCTGCTGTTAGCTGTGGTAAAAGGAAAAAAAAAAAATCAGAGTTTGAGTCACCTAGATTCAAACCAGAGGAGTGAGAAGCATGGGAAAAAGTGCCTTTCCTCAACCTGTGGAGTGTAATATTTTAATTCTATTTTGGAACTCTGCATAAACCCTCACAAGCCAGTACTGTAGTAAAGAGATCCTTGCCATGAAATTGCATCTTCTGACCCCAACTTCTTTTTCTTTAGATGCACAGTTCCCCCTACTGTTTTCACAAGACAGTTAAAACAATCCTTTTATACTATGGAAATGGTGCCAAGTGAGTGCCATGTCAAAAAAGCAGCATGGTTATTAGTGGCTCACAAAAGACCTGCAATATTCAGAGCCAGAAATAATTATTTCCTGTTTGCTGTGAATTGCCTAGAGTGCTGCAGATTTACTCTACTGTAAAGTACAAAGTGTATTTGTAGTACCCTTAATGGGAGAAAACAAAACTGGGTCCTGTAGAAACAATGGTGTGAGCAAGATGAAACATCCCCATTGGAAGAGCTTATCATGACATTTGAATGCAAAGCAATGCTTTCTCTCCCAGCAGCTGGCACCTGTGTATTCTTCCTCTTTGGGCTTAAAAACAAATATTTAGTGGAGGTAAGCCAAGCACAGCAGTATTTTGTTTGACTGGGCAGGTGTCCTCTCATAGGTTCCCTAAAACAGAACCCTTGGTTCATAGAGGAGTCAAGAGGAGATAAATAGGTTCTGAGTACTCTGTTCTCCAGCACTTATCCAAAAACATACAGCTTTGCTCTGTGCTTCGTATTAAGGGCTTATATACATCTTGGCTTTCAGTTCAATGCTGGGTTTGTTGGCAACCTGCAGGCTGAGATACTGGCATCCCTGACCCCCTTAGTTCATGGTGTGCATGTTGTGCCAATTAGCATAGTGATTATTCCTGCGACTTCAGATATAGTCCTAAGGAAGTGAGGGGGAGCAAAGGCAGCTAGGAGACAGCGAAAGCAACCATTTTAGAAAACCAGTGTTGGTAGCTCCAAACCAAAGGTGAACACACAATATTTTGCAAAATGTGAATATGCCCAATTCCTGTCTCTGCTGCTTTTGCTGATTTTGTACGTTATGGAGTCCTTGGTGCTCTCTCAATTTGGTTGTTTGCTTGCAGATGTTCCATTACCCAACTAGGTAACATCATCAGTGTGAGTGAGTGTGGAGTTTGCTCCCTGTTTATATGTAGTAGCTTGCCCTGCCAGTGTTGGTGGAGGTAGGTTTTCTCCTTGATTAGGGTATTGTTTTCTGTGTGATTGTTTGCCTGGTGTTAATTCATGGTTATCTGGGTGTATGAGGCTGGAGAGGATGTGTTCTGGTCTTTTTGTTTCCTTCTTAGCTTTTTTATTGTCTCTTTTGAATGGTGTGTAAATGTGGTTTATTTGTATGTGTCTATTGATGGCTGATTTGTTTGAATGCCAAGGTTATAGGAATTCCCTAGCATTTTTGGATTTAGCTTGGTCTAGGATGCTCACAGTTTCCCAGTTGAAAATATGCTTGAGTCTGTCCATGTGTTGTGAGATTAAGGAGTTTTCATCATGTCTTCCAACTGCTAGTTGGTGTTCATGAATGCACTCTGCTAGTCTTCTGCCTGTCTGTCCTACACAGTGGCTGTTACTGTCCTTTACTGTATGTTGTAGATGACTTCTTAAAGTTAATATGTGCAATTCTTCAAAATCCTTTAGATTTATTCATTTGTCTGCCCGTCTCTCCAAAAAAGAGAATGTTTTGCATTTACAAAATAAGTATCTGTGCTGAAATTAAAGGAAGAGCAAAGAAACAAACTTTTATCATTGGATATCATCTGCTATGTACAAATGGCCCCTGGTCCTGCTTTGACAATTTCAGATTCCTTGCTGTCTTGCTCATTAAGCTTCCCCAATGTGGTATTCTTCCAGATATACATTTGAAGGGCATCAGATAAGCTCTGGTAAAAGAAAGCTGTTCTAGATGCACACCTTATGATTTATTAACTCATTTCCTCTGAGACTGACCTGGAGTGATGATTTTTTTGAAATAAGCTCATCTCTACATTAACAACAATCAGAAAAGACTCCTCAGGATAGAGGGTGCTCCTCTAAAATATTCCTGATCCCCTATCCACCTGCCTGGAATTTTACAGAAAGGTGTCAGGCAGCATAGTTGTTGAATATTATGCACATATTTTTTTACTCAATATTTTATGAGGCTACTGCTTTGTTTTAAGAAGCCTCATTCTTTAACATGAATAATCTAATTTCTACCCCAGTGCAAGCAACATAAAATAATGCAGCAGCCTGGTAAGAAACTTAGTAAACTTCCTAAGGATCAGGTCAAGCCCTTGGTTTCTTTCTTGACCAGGAGCTAATTTGATGAGTCCCACTGCAAATAATAGTTTCAAAAAGTATTTTGGTTTGAAGAAAGTTGATTTCTCTATTCAGCTTCATTAATAAAGTAAATAAATTAGGGCTAGACAAAGCATTCAAGGAGTTGCTTTGCAAAGCATGTTAGTGGAAATTAACTACTCTCTTCAGAGCATTAAAGCAGCTATGTCCTTTGCACAGCTTTTAAAAGCTATCCTTGTGTGTACGTGTGTGCACAAACAACAATTCTGCGGGGACCATGCTATGGCTGAAATAAGAGTTTATTTCTAAGACATTTCCCCTGCCCTTGCAAACATGAGCAGGACCAGGTTCAGTTCTGCACTTTACATAAGCCTGTCAGACCCAAAGGAACTATTCTTGCCCCTAAACAAAGGCCCCTGCTCTTTCCCTGCTGAAAAGAAGTGTTGCTTGCCAGTAACAATGAAAGTGACTAGAGGCAGGATCCAGCCCTGTGCAATTGACTATGGCAAACCTAGTAACAAAATTGCAACAAAGTAACTGGGCCATAAGTACCTAACTTCTTTGGCTTGCTAACCAGAGACAGTGGCGATTTCCATCACTCCACCTCTAAAAAAGTGCAGGTTTCCATTGCAATAAAACAACTCTCCTTACACAGTCAAGTTTACCTGGTTTTCTCAAGATCTGACAGCTAATCAGAGCCCTAGATTTTCCCACTCTACAATTTCAAAATTCTTATAAAAGTTCTTACCTGCTATTCTCTGTTCCTCTCCTTGCAAAGCTCAGACCAATGATCATTGAAATAAATGGTTGGTTATTTCTACCCAGTGTTGTGCTCAGTTCTTCTGATTTTTCCGTGACAGACCATCAGTAAAGTGGTTGTGCCAGTGTAAATATGTGGAAATAACCAGACACAACTTTTGAAGAAGCCATGTAAGGCTTACAAAGGATGTGGCTGTTTTAACACTTTGAACAGAGATGCTTTATTGATGCTAATGCATTGTATGAAGCATTTCTTTCAGATCCTTTGTCACAGCCCTTAAATGAGCTATCAACATTACCTTCATTCTATAAGAATTTAATATATAGTGAAATTTTAGCTCTCCTTGTAATTTTTTTTGACATTGCTTTGCTTGTTCTTGTCCTTGTCCTGTCAGTGATAAATTTTATTGATAATAACTGGATTCTGGTTGTGAAATTGGTGTCTGTCATTTTCCATAATTTGGGAAGGACATGTCACAGGAAATAGGCATTTCTCCACCTTCCCAAATCAGGAATGATGTCAGTGCAAACCAGCAACCTCTTCAACTAGGATGTTGAAGATTTAAAGTTCAGCTCCTGCTGCTGAGTAATGGGCTGGGTGGTGTTAATTGTTGCAAATAATAAAACTGACATTACCTCTTTTTTTAGACATTACTTTTCTAATTTAAATTCTTGACAGAAGATGGCACATATACACACATTCAGCTGGTTTAAAATTATGATCTTTTGGGTGCAAAGGCTTCATGAGAAAATGAGTAAATTGTAGAATTAGAATTGCTTGCAACTTTAGTTGTGCCACTTTAATGCCTATACTTTATGATATCATCTTTAATTACAAGACCACTTACTGTTTCTTCCCTACAGGATTTCCACTTGATTTAACACGTGGGAAAGATACTCAGAAGACCAGACATTTGGTTTCCCCAAAATCAGTTAAATTAGCATTTCCTGGATTTTTATTACTTAAGGTGGCATCATTTTTTTTACTATTAGTATTTTAATTTGTACAGGATAGCCACCACTGCATATTTAGTATGAAAATGCATTGTATGCACTGGAAGATATGGCTGGGATCTGGGATCCCTGCATTATAGCTAGTCTATATTTCTGTCCTAGTCTTAAATTTTAGAAGAATACTTGAAAGTTACTGTATCTTTTAGTGATGATGTCTTATCCAATGATAGAGTACATATTTTGCATGCTGAAGATCCCAGTTCAGTACTGAACATCTTGGCAATCTTGTGAAATCTTGGCCATCTTGGGGATGGATTCATGCAAGTTCTTGTGGGTGAGGTCATTGAAATCTCATGAGATTTAACTCTGTCATGATTTCATGTGATTAGAAAAAAGTTCATATCTTTGGAGAATCCACACCATTGTATGATGGCATCCATTGCCTGGAAATTCCATCTGCTGCTTTGGCACATAGGTAGAGAAAAATGCTTTGGTAAAGGAAACTCAGTATTACACCCACTTGTACAAATAGGCACTGTGCCAGTCTGAGAGTCCCCATGATGCTAAGAGTCTTGGGAAGCTGCGCTGAGCTGGCTCAGGTCTTGCCCCAGAGGAACCACTGCAAAGACAATTTTGTAGCATTTCTTTAAACTCTAGCAATTTCCTGTTGTACTGACTTGTGGCCCTGGGATTTTCCCTTCCATCCTGCAGCCAAGGCATTATGTCCCCTTGCCTGACCTCCCAAATTGCTCTGCAGGATGGCTTTCCTGCTTCCTTGCACAGTGGCTGCTTTTTTTGTTTGATTTCTTTTTGCCTTTGCATTGAGGGAGGACTGAGGGTAAGAGTGAGTGGCAGCTGGCATTTGCAGTTTGCACTTTTCTATTCGCCGGCTGGAGGAGATGCTGGCTGGCTTAGTGGGAGGACAGTCACGGGGTGGGGGCCAAACTGGGATTGTGGGGTAGGGCTTGTAGTCATGGAGGCAAGTCTAGAAGAAAAGTCAAGTTTGATGCTGGTTGAAAGGAATGCAAAAGGAACACAAGGGGTCAATCCTAGGGAGCTATGTACAGTGTATGCATTCTCTTGTAGTTTGGTGGTAATGTGTAAATGCTTATTTCAAAGAGAAGGGAGCTGGGATTTTTATTTCTACATGATACACCTTGGTTTTGTAGGGTTAGTATTGTTGTCATCTCCTTAGTGATGCATACTTCTCATATAAATATTATGTTTACAATTCTGTCCCATCTTGGCTAGTTTCTTGCTCAATTATTGAATGGAGAAAAAAAAAAAGGAACCAATGCCTTCTAAAGGGTATCAATGGAACAGTTTACATAGGTAGCATGCAGTATGTATTTTGCCTTAGATATAATCTCACTTTCTTGTCATTTGACACCTTCTGCTTGTGGCATGCTTTTGTTTAGGACCCTATCACTGCCAGTCAGGCCAAGGCTGGCCTTACCACAAACGTTGCTGAATCATGTGGCTTGGGCAGCAAATCTTGCTACCATCCGTCATGGTGTCTTCCAACCACCCCTCCCTGCCAGTCCTGAGCCCCCCTTCTGCAGTGCAATTGCTTTTTATTTTCCTGTGAGTGTTGCTGCTCTGGAGAATAAGAAACTAAGCATAAGGTGGCCCTGGAGAATGTCTGCTGATGCCATTCTGTTTTGCTACAGTTGGAGGCAAATAACTATTTGGCCTGTGCAGGAACTCTCCAAGGATTCTTGCTGACACGACTTCTTTCTCAGAGCAAGGAATTAAGGCAAACTGTTCCTGAATAACTGGAGATTCTGCACTGCTATGACTAATGGCAGCAAAATAATTTTAAAATATTGTTTGACTGAGGGAGGAACTGAGTCATCTTTACGCCTTAGTCTGTGTAAGGTGGTGCATGGTGTAGTTAAAGTGGAGATCCAGATTCAAGTCCACATTCAACCATGGAAACCTATTGAGTGACTTTGGACCAGTTACTCTCTTTGAGCCTGAACTACCTCATAGGGTTGCTATGGCGATAAAATGGAGAGAGAGAAAGATCCATGTAAGCCTCCTTAATGTTAACCTGAATGTCTGCAGAAAAGATGGGTAATTACATCTAGCAAATATATGAAATGCTTGCCTTATATCACCCTTACACTAGGCTATATCCTATTTGCTCATGACCAAGATTGACTTTATTTTCCACTTCTGAAATTCTGAAGGGCATATAAGTGAATTGGTGAAAGCCAACATTAAAGATATGGGACTGTTTTCTTCCTTTGTTGTCCTTGTGTGAGTCAGAATGTCAGGCAAGCTGAATTGGTTTATTTGCATAAATAACCTGCAAGCAGCCTAAAAGTCTTTCTCAATCTCACAAGGGGAAATATTCTTATTAAATCAGCCCTTGAGTGAAAGGCTTAATTCATTCAAAGTAAGTATTCACCGAAACAACCCCCCCCCCCCCCCCCGGGCAGGAGTCCTGGACAAAGCCTGAGGATACTACCTGATGCTTTGGGGCAGTAGAGGCTATGCAGATTCTGTCATGCAAAACCACGTCGTCTGAGATAGGTCTTCCATCTTTTTTCTTCCCCTTCAATCTGTGCCTTCACATTTCTTGAAAAGCCTCTCTTCAAAGAGAAAAAAACCCTGTGGCCTAGAAAGATACCCCACTTCTTCCATACTACTCAGCTCAAGGACCGCTCCCAGCTCTCAAGTCTTTAAGGGATGTTGCCTCTTAAGATTCCCTCAGTTAATCAGAAGAGAAGGTGCTGAGTGGACAGGCATTTTCTATAACCTCTATTTTGGTTATGTGAGACCTTTTCCATTGCATGCTTCTTTTTGTTCCTTATTTGAACTCCTGTAGTGGTTGGGGCCCTTAACGCTGACAATGCCATTGTGTGGACTAAATTGTCTTCTGTTCGTTGCAGCGGTTTCAAAATTGCAGTAAAATGCAAGAATAAAAATCTACAAGGATAGTGTAAACTATGGATTGTAACTCACAAATAAAAGCTGTACTAATTCCAAATGTAATGATGGCTTATAGAAAAAAGGTCCCTGATTCCACGAATAATCAACTTCACTAACTGAAAATACAAAAATAGCATTTAGATTCCTTTTAAAATCCTGATTAATGCACACAGAGATTTTGTATGTGCATCTAAGCAAACAATGTTCTTTACTGACTTTTTTCGTTGATTGATTTTATTTGTATAGAGTTTTTACCCACTGTTCTTCTGCATAAGCACATGAAAGAAGCCCTACTGGAACACATCAAGGACCACTCTAGCCCAGCATTGTGAGTCACAGAAGGCTGACCAGAAAGTGGATGGAGACCCAATGTCAGCTGCCCACTAGAGACAACGCCTATTGCACATCCCACACTGCTGCCTGAAGTAGGCTGCTACCCTGTGCTGCAGGACAAATTGCACCCCTTACCTTTGGTGTATTGGATGTTCGGTGGCTACTTTCTGGTGAGTGAAAGTATTGTTTATCTGCTGCAGTGCACTTCATGGTCACATTCTTATTGCAGGTCTTTTACTGCAAATGCCAGTGAAACGTATTTGAGGTACATCAGAATATAGTAGCCTGTGTAACTCCTGCCAGAAAACTGCTCGAGTGTTTTTCAGTTAACAATTAGGATACCTTCCTCTTCACCCTCCCCTGCCCCCATCCATTGGGCTGATTTTTTAAAAAATAAGATATTATTTTACTGCAGGCTTTAACCATCAGAACTCTGGGGGTGGGGGGAAGAAACAATAAGTTCTATAAAAAAGTAACACTCAGTAAAACATAAAAGTAGAGTAGTTAATTATAACAAAAACAGCATTATAGCCAAAATGTAAAGGTGAAATACAAAAGTTTTCTGTCTTTCTGGAAAAGAAGTCTCCACTTAATCTGTACATGCATAGGTGAACTTGCATCCATACATTATTTTTAACATGAAAAATACAGGTTATAAATTGTACACATGAATTAAATTAATAATAAATGCAGAAGTCTAATTCATCAGGAGAGCAGCAGGTAGGGGAAACCTGATTAAAAATTAGTTAAAAACAATATCCTGTAAAGGCAGCAATGATTCAGCAGTTGCAGTTGTGTACAAAAATTTGTTCACAGTTTGTTTAGGCTTAAAATGTGGTGTTTTTTTTTTACAGTAAATAAATTAATAATAATAATAATAATAACATATTGTAAATAGCCACATTTATTTCAGCTTTGGCCATATAGTCTGTTCCTCAAAGTTCAGCAGGTCAAGAGAAATAAAATTTACTTTGGAAATTGTATTTGTTTTTCGAATTGCTCATGGGTGTGTGCAAACGAGCTTACAGATTTCTCAGAACCTTAGAGCTAGCTTGGCCAGAAATAGGTAAACAGATAGAGCATTGCTGGAACTAAACTAGAATTCTGCTTTATGATGCTAATAGGCCCAACAGCCACTTCCTGTGGTACCTTCTAATTGCCTTAGATCATTTCTGCCCATACGGCATGGATTGCTGCTGCATTGTGAGTTCTGTCCTGTTACCAAGGTTGCTCTCTTTATGTATCTTAATATGAGGTCTGCTCTCAAGAGTGTCATGAAGCCAAAGGCCTTTTGGGTTGTGAATTCCACAACATTTAGGGAAAAATAACATTCCAATCTGGACTCTCTTCCTGAATTGATATGAGAGTATCATCCTTGGCCTCCAGTAGCTTTACAGTCCAATCACTTCTGCACACAGTTTTTCCAGATGACTCAACAAATGAAACTGGGTTCACCCCTTTTCCGCCACATCTTTCAGGCAGTTACCTTGTCACTGAAGCTTAAATGGCTTGTTCTGAGCCTAATACTGGCACGTCTGGCTGCTCTTGCAGCATGACCTTAGGGAGGAAGAATGATTGATCAAATCTTTTGGTCAGATAAATAAATAAATGCAACAGCAACAAGTGATGTTCTCTGTACAGAGAATAGAAATAAACTATCGAAACCTGTCAATAGAGATAGATCAGCTGAAATAATGAGTTATTCCTCTTTTTCTGCTGCTTACTGTGATTCCCTCCTCAATGAATTAGAATAACAGTGACTCAGATCCTGCACTTCATTATCATAATAATGCAGATATAAATGATTCTCCAAACTTGTGGTGGATTATGGGAACATTTCCAGATTTTGTTTCTCAGATGGAAGTGTCATGATATAATTTTAAATGGCTAAAGACATTACTATCGTGCATCAGAACTGAGATTTTTCTTTTTTGTAGGAGTATTTTTCCCTGTCTGCCCTCTGCATTCATATTTGTACCACCAACGCAAAGTGAGTACTTGCAGCAGTCAGCTAGCTGCCATAACTTTTCTGACATTGCATCATCACCAAGGAGCTTTGTTTGTTATGACATCAATAAGCTAAGTGCATTAATCCCTCTGCGTGCTGGAATCTCACAGAGTTAATGATGGAGCACTGAGGGGAACAATGGAGAGGTCAAAGTCTGATACACCAGTTGTTCCAGATTCTTGGGCTCATTCCTCCATCTCAAAGTTCAGAGTACTAGGTAGTGAGGGTGGTAGTAAGACTGTCAAATGGCAGCAGTAGCAACAGTACTAACATCTCTACACAGGACAGCCTTTTGTTTGGTAGCGTCATCATCTGAAGTCCTGTCCTATCACAGAAAGAAGTACGTAGGCCTTGAGATTGCCCAGTAGCAGTTAATGTTTGGACAGCAGACTGAGCAAGCCTGGATCATAGATTCCTCATAGTGTAAGAGAGATTATATTTATTTTTAAATTGCAATAGTTATGTCTAATGTTATATATGTACACCTTTTTGTTTTTTGCCAATTACATTTTGTGGCTTTTGTTGCTGTTGATGCATTTCCTCTCTTTAGGGGATGAGCCTGTACTAGAGGCATCTCTGTGCTTTTATGCTGAAATGTAAAGACATATAGCTCAGTTCCTGGTGACCTTGTGAATACATTTATAGTTTTCTTGGCAACAGTATAGAAGTGGTTTGCCATTGTCTTCCAGATTTTCCAATCAGTGGCTTTTCATGTAACTTCTCCCAGGATATTTTTTTCCATGTATCTGACAGGATCTCCCATGCAGGTACTATCCAGAGCTGATCCTATTTAGTTTCTCAACTCAGATCAGGTTAGCCAGATACTGCCATCTGCTGAGACACACTTTAATTCTAGATTTTTTTTAAAAGGAAACATTGGAGGTCCGATCAATGTTTAAGGAGCCTATTAGCAGAAAGATCTGTCACCTTTCTTTAAAATGCATACCACTCCTTCTGCATCAGCTCACCTTTGTCTAAGCTTGTACAAGAACACTGTAGAAACCTTGGGCATTTTGAAATAATAGTTCTATGATACACAAAGTTTAGTGATTTTTTTCTTTTTTGGTTTTTTTTTTTTTTACTGATACATATTCAGATTTAAAAGAACATATAAAGTATAGCAAAAAACTAAAAAAAGAGAAACCAATATAAGTAATAAAATACAGGTGGATAACTAACGTGTTGAATAACCAGCAAATCTGAAATATCATACAGGTAGTCCTCAGGTTAAGAACTCCTGGGTAACAGATGACCCATAGTTAAGAATGGAGCCTATTGTAGCAAAATTTGAGTTAAATACACAGTGATTCAAGTTAAATACACAGTGATTCAAGTTCGAATTCATTACCCAATATTACTTATACAGACAGTATTATACAATACTACTATTCTGGCTTACACACAAATTTGACTTAAGGACAGACCTTGGGAATGGAACTCATTCTTAAACTGGGGACTACCAGTATAGCTAATATATTCCAATATACCATTAACATCTTAGAGTACCACAGTATAGCCATTTCATAGTTTAGTGAATTTTTCAGAGAAGTTTAATTCAAATTTTCAAAGAAACTCATATGCCAATGTCAGCACTAGTGAACTAGATAGGCAAATGTGCTCTTAAGCTACCTGCCGCTAAGTTACAATTATACTGCTAAAGCATAGTTAAAACATTGTCTATTCCTAGCAGCATTGTAGAAACAATGATAGTACCTAATCCCATCATCACACACTATTTCTTCAACTGTGGGATGGATAATATAACCATTAAGTGTTATCTGTTGAGTTAAGGTGAGTTGAAAATAGCACTCTAAGGATACTCATCAATGCTTCCTTTACCAACTGGAGTGAGGTGTCAAATAGAATGGCATGAATCCTGGGTCCAGAATGGCTCAACTTTAAAAAATATATATTAAAAACTTAGATGATTTTGTGTCAAATCTGCAGATGACACAAAATTGTCTGGGATAGTTAATACCCTAGAAAACAGACATTCAAAACATTTTGACTGGTTAGAGAAAGACAATATGAAATATGAAATTTAACCCAAATGCACAGGTAAAGCAATGAGGGATACCTGTATTAGAAATAGTACTTGCAAAGATAATCTTTCAATAGTAGTTGATAGGAAGCTGAGTATGATCACTGATGTGATCTGGCTGGGAAAAAAAAGGTCAAATGCAGTTTTAGGCTTTATTGTCAGATATGTAGTTACTAAGTCATGGAAAGCAATTGTTCCATTTTCTTCTGATTTGACCAGGCCCCATCTTGAGTGTTTATCCAGTTCTTGGCACCACACTAAGAAGGATTCACTCACGTGTTAGGTGCTTTTGAGTCAAGATAGACTCCTGCTGTGACTGCATGGACAAATGTCTGCTGTCTAAAGCCATCTTCAGCAATAACTTGTAGCACTTCCAAGAACGCTGCAATAATCTTGCTAATCCTACCTGTCTACTTTAGCCATTGTCTTTCCTATCTACTTCCGGCAGACTTTCAAAGCATAATCTTTTTATCTAGTCCATTGTCTGCTTGCATCACAACCTGCTTGCTGTTCATTGCCTCAAGGGCGTACTCCATCTTTATTTGGTCCAGGACTGATTGGTTCTTCTTGCAGTATATGCAGTACATTAATAACAGTCCCCAGATCAAAAAACTGAAGGATATTCTTTTTGGCTGCTCCTCAATGTCCGTTTTTAATAACTATACATCACACTGAGATGTGATATGGGAACATTGCTTTACTTATTTATTTTTTTCAATTTTGTGCCCCCATGCTTCTGGCAAAGTGGGAATAATCGTATTAATTATTCTGCTCACTGTTGTCATTGAAATGTCCTTATCTTTCATGATGTTGTATTAAGTTTAGTATTATCTTCCTCCCTACAATAAATTTCTTATTTACTTTTCTAGCATACTGTCCACCTTCAGTGGTGTGTGTGGGGGGATTGAGGAAGGTGTGCAGGGTTGCATGAAAGGCGCCATGTGGGTCAGGGAGAGTCAAGGAGGGTGCGCGGGAGCTGCCATGTGGGTTGGGAACGATGCATGAGGGTGTGCAAGAGGTGCTGTGTGGGTTGGGGAGGGTGCATGAGGGTGTGGCACAGGTTGGGGAGGGTGTACAGGGGTGTGCGAGTGGCCAGTGCAGTGTGAGGCAGAGAGGCTGGGGGAAGGTGCGTGGGTGGGGGGAGACTTACTCCAACAACTTGCGATCTTGCCTGCCAGCTTCCCCCTTGTCCTTCTGGGGAAGCCAGCGTGGAAGGTTACAAATGGTGATCATGTGATCATGGGGTGCTTGACAACTGGTTGTAAGTGTGACTGGGTTGCCAAGTACCCAGATCGCAACCATGTGGCCGTGGAGGTGCTGGGATGGCTGGAACTCCAAGGACCAGTCGTAACCACCAGTGGTTATTCATTCAGTGCCATTGTAACTTCGAACAGTCACTGAATGAATGGTCATAAGTCGAGGACTACCTATATCGCTGTATAAGAGATATGGGAACAATGTACATCTTTGTCTCGTTTCTTTCCCTGTTGTGAATTACTCTGTTTCTCCAAATTCAGCTCTTACAATTGCTTCTTGGAAAGGTTCCTAAGAATCATGTCTTCTGGCAAAGTAGTTAATATGTCATGATCTTCACAGGTAAGAGTTTTGCTGTAGGGCTACCCAAAGTGAAGCTTTCTTTAGTAGTTCTTATAATACCCACAATTTTAGATAAAAATAGTTGAACCACTGGGATTGGAACCAAAATTTTCTGTTCCATAATGTGACAGTTATCCACCTAACCAATAAAATAAATATCCATGATGGGTTCCTCTTTCTTCTGTACATCACAACCAAGGATTCCAACTATATGGTCAATAATAGTAATCACAATAACAATGGCTCTGTACAAAGCCATAGCTTAGTGGCCTGGCTTACACTAATGTGGTTATTGTGGGAGGATAGCTATGTTAGTCTATTGTGGCAAAAAATCAGGTGGAGTCCACTAGCAACTTTCCAGCTAACAAATTTTATTAAGAGGCATAAGCTTTTGTGGAATGATCCAGGACGAAATTAGTTTTCCATTAAAAAATGTAATGAGACTTCCTCTATGTACAAGTGGTCCTCAGTTAATGATCACTTGTTTAGCAACCATTTGAACTTACTGTCCCACTGAATGAGTGGAACTTATGACTGGTCCTTGAAATTCTGGCCATTGCAGTGCCCCCAAAGTCATGCGATCAGCTTGGCAACCGGCCTGCATTTTTGACCATCGCAGTGTCCAATGGTCACATGATTGCGATTTGCGACCTTCCCTGCTGACTTCCCACAAGCAAAGTCAATGGGGAAGCTGACAGGAAGTTGGAAGTTGCAGTCACGTGGGATCCACACCTAATCTGCGGTGATTCGTTTAACAATACTAACTGGGGACTGCTTAGCGATGCTTTCACATGATGTTGCATTCTATGACCGTATCACTTAACGATGGAAATTCTGATCCCAATTGCCACCATTAAGCAAGGACTACATGCAAACTCTTTATGTCTCATGCAAGATGAATCTAAGGGAGGCCAATGACTTGCAGGACTCTAATTGTCTCATCTACAAGGTCTGGCCATGGGACTCTGTACCTCCTTGGTAATTTCTCCTTTAGCCGCTGGAAAGACCAGAACCTCTACAGCAATCAACATTTTTCCTTCCTGAGGATTAGGGCAATATTGACAACATGGGATCTCTTCCATGAGGTGATATTCCCACTGGGAAACTCCCTTTGACATCTCTGCTTCATTCCTGTCCTATCTCCCTGGTTCTGTCAATGTCAACAGCAGCAGCCTCAACTAACTGCTGATCCTGGAAGATCTGCCCTCTGGGTGCAGTGGTGATTTGCTACTCTGGCCATGGCTGGTGGTAGTGCTCTCCAACAAGTGGAGAGGAATGGGTGGGGCAGCAAAGGGAGTGGAGCAGGAAAGGTGAGGATCCATGCTTATGTGTGTGGTGGGGGAGGAGCAGGGAGGCAGGTAGATTCCCCTTCCTTGTTCTTTGGTCTCCTGGAAGCAGCAGAAGCAACAGCAACAGCAACAAACAGCTACGCTTCTGCTGGCCTCATTTCAGAGGTATGACAAGAGGAATGCTGTGGGGGCAGCGGTTTTCCAAGCAATTTGTTTTCTTCCCTTCTCAAGGATGGGAGGAAAGTACATCATAAGGCGTGTGGGGAAGAGCCTTGTAGCTGATCCATCATTAGTAATCACCATTGGATAGTGAATCACTACAGAGAGTGTACTTGACAAATATTATGTTTGCCTTCATCAGTTAATAATGCCTTCTGATATTGAACTTTTAATTGTTTTTATTCTGTAATACTGTTTTTATAACTGTTGTAAGCTGTTCTAGATTTTTACAAATGGAAGAAATATATAATTTATATGTGTATTTATTATATAAATATAACATTTCAAGGATAAAGTGATAAACACACACACACACAGGTGTGTGTGTGTGCGTGTGCATGTATAATCACCACTTTCATATTTGGAAATATTCATTTACTCACTACATCCATAACTCCATTTATTATAGAATCAAGGAAAAGTCCGCAAGGGATGTTCCATCCAGGTACTTCCATCCAGGACTTGTGGAGCGTGGACATGGTAGCTGCATCTCCTAGTACAGTAGAGATAGTGACTCTCCTTCATAGATCTGTAGCACTACCTGCTCCTGCTTTTGGGCCTTGGTAGCAATGGATGAAATGTTGTAGTTGGCCAAGCCATAGAAAGTTGAGAGTGGTCCCTGAAAATCAGAGGGGAAAAGGGAAAAGCAAACAACTGACTTTCTCTAATTCTCCTACCTTTGGTAGCTCAGAACTGGGCATTATGTTCTAACATTTAGTTCTGGCATTAATGGCATAAAATAGGGGAAGGGGATGCCTTTTTTAGTGCCTTTCTCATCTACTAAAGGAACGTTTCAGAAAGGAAAGGGAATGGAAAAAGTAAAAAGCCCACTCCCCGCTCCAGTTTCCATTCTCTAGGGATCTGCTTGCTATTTTTCATCTCAATTTGAGTATACTCTAGAAAGGGCTCAGGATAGTGGAGAATTTTTCCCCCCTTCCTCTTTGAAACTTCTCTTTCCACTGTATGGGCCGAAGAGCAGATCTAGATCCTGAATCTGAAGGTCTGAGTAGGAGTTCTGTTCATATGGGGTGTGGATGCGCAACTGCAGGTCATCGCAGGTCTCTATTTTGGCTATGGTCATGGTTGATATTTAGAGTACTTTATAATTGTCAGAAATTTTGTTTCTCAAATAAGCCTACGATATCAAATATTCTTATTTCTGAGTTGGCATAGTAAGTTCAGTCAAAGGCTATCTCATACTGACTCCATAATTAAGAACTATTTATACATGCAGCATCTTTTCTGCTCTTTAGAAAGCTGCATCATTGGATTCATGAAGTAACTAAGGAAAAATGGCTTGATTAGTCGACTGTTTGATCAGTTGACATTAGATTGGCATAGATACCAGAATAATGACTCCCCTTACTCCTCTCTTACAATGTTTTTCCTTAATGCTGTTTACATTCAACAGCATTATTATTCAACCAATTATGCCACATTCTTGCCATATTTCTACCCTACCCCTCAAACGCTACCAGGAGACAACTTTAATAGTTGACAATCTTTCTAAATTTGTTTTCTTAATCCAGCAACCTCCAGCGGAGTGGTCTACAAGGTCCCTGATGCTTAGTTACCTAGGGATTATGGGAGCAGTAATCCAACACACCTAGAGTGCCAGATTGGGAAAGTATGTTGTAAATTATCAGCCCAAATATCTTTGACTCTAAAGGAAGGTCAGTGGAAGCCTGCAGGTAATAAGTGCAGATGTCCTCAGAAGAGACTGGAACAGCAGCTCCCTGGGAGCCAATAGATGGAGCACTGGCAAAGTTTTCCAGACAACACACTCGCCTGGGAGTCTGTAGTGTAATCCCTTTGATCAGTAAGAGAGGGTTACTATAGGGTCAGTGCTGACATAAAACCAACCAATCAGCCAAGACCACCTAGGTATTTAAATTAATCTTTTTTCTTTTCCCTATGAAGACCAAATACAATTTTCTTCAGGGATTTCTTTCTTCTTGAGCAGAGCTGCATGTGCTCTATATTTTCTTTCTACATCCCTGTTATTGAGAAAGGTATTGTCATTCATATATATATACTGTATGTATAAAATCTCACAATACACACACAGACACAGAAACACACATGTATATAAATAAAAAATCTTAGCATAGAAGTCAATCTTGTCTATATGTTTTATTTTTTTGAAAGAATTTTTAGCATCTTACATGTGATTAAAGAATACCCAAATACTCTGTCTTTTCTCCCCTTTCCATTTCTTCTCACAGACAGCTAGCAGAATCAATTTGCCATGCTTATGCTTCCTGTCAATTGTTTAGAATTTCCAGGATTTAATCTTTCATCCATGTATATATCCTCTATTTACTTTTGAATGAGATAATGCATTATGCATCGGGTTTTATAGAAATGAACCATGAAACCCTGTTTCTTCTCTACCCTGAAGAACAGAAAGTCACACTCTTCTTTCTTGGTAGGTATATTAGTCCCCATTATTATGGCAGATGCCAAGAGCATCTGAGGTAAACTAGCTTAAGCAACAGCTCTGAGAGGGCTCAGTGGTTTGTACAGCCATGTTTGGAAAAGCGTTAAAAGTACCTGATCTCTGGGTCCAAGATAAGTTGAAAATCAGAGAAGCTTCATTGCTGACAGCCAATGTTAAAATAATAATCGCTATAGCAACAACAATAACGACACTGTACTCTTATGGTCTTCATCTGCCCCTGTGATAAAAATTTGCCAAAACATTTTACACAGATGACTTATCACCTAGAACTGCTTCCCTAGACTTACAAGTTCACACTCTACGGTGCACATTTGAATAGGCTCTTAAAGGCCTAACCATCTTGTTCTGTTCATTACATTTGCCCTTTAAAATGGATAAAATGCTGTGCTGTGGAATTGGGGGCTATGTTTGGAACAGCTCATTGGTGTGCAATATTGTCAACTACACGTTAGCGGCAACCATATATTCATGATAATGGGATAATAAAGAGAGCTGGTATTACATGGTGTCTCAAGTAGTTGCACATCAGGTAGTTCCCAATTTGAATTTTGCTTTTGTGATCAACTCATTAGATAGCCATAACAAGTCATTTTCATCTTCAGTCGCTCATCTGCTGTGGAGGCTAATAATGCTGACTTTCCTTGCAGCTAGATGATGCATTGGTAACTCATAAAACAATTGATAAAGCTATACAAATTATTGCAGTGATTATTGAAGTACATCTCCCCTTTAGAGTGTATTTTTGTTTTATGAAGATGAAACTTAAATTGGAAGAATGGTTTTCACTGGAATCAAGAATGAACATTTGTTGAGGACAAGATATCTTTGCTGATTTGGACTATCACACCCTGAAAGATTTCTTTAACTAAATAAGAATAATTTGCAATGTTTTACCCCTTCCTTCTTTCCTTCCTTCCTTCTAAAATAACTGCAGGGCCTTCTAGATATGCTATTATTAGGTGATCAATATTTTGCAGGACAAAATTATAGGGAACTGCCTGCGCAAGTTATAGCATCATTCCTCAGCATTTAAACAAAAAGAAAACTATTTGTTCAATTTTTCCTTGCTATGGGTTATATCTCTTACTGTAATGTTCAAAAAGCCATGGGGGGGGGGAGCCCAATTTTTAAGCAGGGAGCTTTTATAGATTGCTTTTATCTGAAAATGCCTAAATGTGACCAGGTGGACACTTCCTGTGAGTGGCATGGCAAGCTGACATCTTATGGCTTGCTGGCTAGTAAAACAGTTTTTGTGAGGGAAATCGTGGCTAGATGTTGGATTTGGGTCAGCGTAATCTCTCCAGATCAAAGGAGAGATCATTAAGATCATCCACATGACTCCGGACAGCTGCTACTCATGAGTAGACAGTGGAAACTGTCATTTTATGGTTGGCTTATGAGTGGAGTGGCTGGGAGTCAGGATTACATCAAGCTCACACTTGCAAAGCAGCTTTATGAACACTAAGCTCAATCGAGCCTTATATCTCAATCACTTTTTTGGATTAATTTTTTATGTGTTGTATATTGGAGAAATTAAGACCCTTTGGACCAGCAAGATTTTACTGTATTCATTGGGTGAGTCTCCACCTCTTTAAAAGATGATGGTGTAAATTTGATCTTAAATGTTTTGAAAATATATGATTTTTTTGGGACAATACAGCAAAAGGGAGCTTAGTATATGGATTTTGGAAAGTTAATAATGGATTAAGGGGCCAGAGAAATTTGGAATTATAGTTTTGAGTTTATTAGAAGATATCTTCTCATGGGAAAATGGCAATTGCTTTTGTTTCTTTATGATAAGGAGACCCTGAAGGCTGGACATTACAGGGAGCCAGAGGACAAAGAAAATGGAGCAGAAATCCTTAGGGCAAACTTTTAAATACCTCTCAGCCAAGTTACTGGATAGAATGGATCAGTTGCTTGAGAAACTGGACAGAACATGCTTTAATGAAGTTGTAAAGCAAGAACAAGTTATAATGAATGTTTATGAAATTAATTTGAAGGAGGACTTAAATATAACGCAAATAGATCCGATGGATGATTTATCCTGTAAAGGAGATGAACAGATATCAAACCAGGAAATTGATTTGGATATTTTTTTTTCTTCTGAATATACAAAATAACTCTGCTAAAGTTTGGAAAGACTTTTTTAGAAGTGACAAATAAAACAATAAACTTTATCTAATGGACATGCAAAAGAAATCTGTTGAAGTTCTGAAGGATTTTTGTTTGGATACACAGATGATCAGCAAATTACCTCTGGGACTTTTTCTGAAGGGATTAAAGAATAATTTTAAAAATTCAGGGAAGGTCTACAAGGTTGGCTTGTTTGATCAGGGCTAAAAGAGGAAAATGGTTATATCTGGCTGCCATTACTGGACTTTTGCTGACAGACAATGATTGATGAAGCATTTGGATTTTGTTTTTTTGTTACTTAAGAGATGAATTATGGGGAGAAGAGAGATTATGTTTTATTTTGAGACAGTGATAAGCTGTTAAAACTGTTTTTATCTGCTAGGATGAAGGGGGAAGTTATTTTCCTTTTTTTCTTTTTCTTTTCCCTTTTTTCCCCTACACTCTCTCCCCCACTCTTTTTTCTGTTTTTCTGTTTGTATTTTTTGTAGTTTGTATTGACTTTTATACTTTTCATTTATAATTCTTAATAAAATTATTTGAAAAAAAAAAGAAAATGCCTAAATGAAAGACAGGTTAGCATTATATTTATTTATGCTAAATACTTAAAATAATAATCATACAAATTAGTCCATATTTTAAAAAATATTTAAATTATTTTAGAACTGTATTGGATTAAGCATTTACTAGTGTTTAAATATCTAAGAAAAATCTCTTACTAGATTAACATGACCAAAGTGCTGAGAGAGAATTTAAAAAGCTAGTAAATAAATACCATCTCATGTCTATGACAATGCAGAGATCTTGTGGGATGTAAAATAGGACAGAATCAAAGTGAACTATAAAAGGCCGTATGTGTTTCTGGAAATGGTTACCCTCCAGTTAAATGTTACTTTGTGCTACAGCTACAAAATATGTCAATTGCTTTTTTTTTAATTGAAGGGGAAAAAATATTAGCACAGTGTTTTGGACATATAAATTGTTACCTGGTGCTTTTGTCAAGACTAATCATGAAAAGACAGATCATCCATGTTTCATTTTGTCAGCACAGCACTGTGCTGAGTGGACATGATGGGAGTTCTTGTCTATCATATTTCAAAAGTACAAATTGGGGAAGGTAGGCACAATTGAATCCCTGTACATTTGCCAGATGCCCACTTTGGCATAGAGCCTTACAGAAGACAATTCTAAGGTGAGTGTAATGGTATGAGGAAATGACCTTGGGAGACAGGAGGAAGAGCTGCAGACTAGGCAATGGTCAGATAAAAGGCAGCTGAGCCTGCAGTTTCTTGGACTGTAAAGACGAGGGGGGAGAGATGTACTTTCAGACTTGCAAGATTCTGTTGATGTAATCTTACAATAAAGACAGAGCTCCTACTCCTGGTTGTGTTCCTTGTCTGGACTACCTTGCAAGGCTGACAGAGAGTTACCATGATACTTTAAAACATCACTCTTTATTCAGAATACTAGTCTGAGTGTGTCTGAATACATTCCCTTCCCTGAAACACTTTGCTTCTTTCTACTGCCTGAAGAAGATGCTGGACAGTAAGTGAATGAATTTTGATAGAATTTTCCTTCTGAGTCCTAGTAGCAGCAATCAAAACTTATTTATTTAGTTTTATTTGTTTATAACCTTTTCATCGTGGGTGTTCTTCACAGACTGTAAAATGGCAGAAAGTCTGAAAGTTGTTGCAGGTGCTCAGAAAAGAGAGATGTCTCTTTGCTTTGACATAATACAACTTCATCTTCTTAAAAGGCTGTGTTGGCATGACAGATAGAAACAATTGTGTCACTTGCCACATTCTATCGTATGTTTCAAACTGCCATGACGGTGGGGAATAAGGTACATTTTTGCAGCATTATTATAAAGCCATCTGAATATTGTAGATAATACTATCACCCTTTAATCGCAAGCTTTTTGACTGTGTGTAAGCACTGAATGGCAATTGCACACGGAAGGGGAACCCGCTTACTCCTGTGGTCTAGATTTTCCCCAGAAGAGCAAAAGTAAGATGTGTCAGTGGGAGCTGATACTTATCCTTAGATGCATATAGCACTTAGAACACTGCCACTTTTCTGACCAAGATAACTGTGGTCTCTGCTAAAAACAGTTTGCTGATTAGGAGAATTATTAAGCACTCCATGCTTACTGATAGCATAAGCCTATGTACTGTAAAAATATCAAAGGTTAAACTGGTCACCACAAGCAGGACAAAGTTCCAGAATCAATTCAATCAGAAACAACCACTTGGTGACTTTAATAAACTGTTTACCACATTGGTGGAGCAGGTTAGCAGAAAAGAGTCCAGAGCTAAGGATATCAGAAGATAAGCTTCAGATATAAGCAAATGCTATGTTATTTCAAAGTTATGAACCTTATATAACTAACAGTCCAAAGTTAATTAGGTAAGATATCTCTTGAAAGGTGTATTTGGACTTGCCCAACTGATCTGCCAGCAGGAGAAGATGTAATATAATAACAGGAAAAGTCAGTACTGTATACAACTTTAGAACTGGCAAAGGCACATACCGTTTTCAGGCAAACAGAATAATGCAAACTTAAAGTTTACTTCATTTCTTTTGCCGAAAATAGTTACCATTTTGTGTATCCAAAAAAGAAAGCTTATGGTCCAGAGTTATAACTGCCCATGAAGGTCAACTCACATGCTAATCTAATGTGCATGCAACCTATAATGTGCATCTAATGTGCATGCAACCTATATTGGCACTTCATTTGACTCCCACAGACCCACAGACAGAGTGGCCTTGACATTTTCAGACACTTTGTTTTTTTATTGCTGGGGGTATCAATTACACCCCCCAATACCACTCCCCTTTCAAGTCAGGCTGATTTGCGCCATTTGCAGTGGACTTTAATGAGCAAACAGTGCCTTAGTCCTAATCCTTCCCCCTACCCAACCCTCTCCACAGAGGATCTGAAATATGTAATTGTTACATCCTAACTACCTGTCAGATTCCGGCAAGTTAAGCTCTGGAACAGGAATGCTGTGATGGTAGAAGAACTGGGTGTTCAAACCAGTCATGTCATAGGCAGAGGTGTAATCCAAACAACAGAAAGGTTGGATGCTAACCGAGTAGTGATAGATCAAGAGGGCTCCCATTAGATTGATCAAACCAAGCAGAGATCAAGATCTGAGGCAGAAAACCTCAGGGAAAGGGAACAAAAGATCAAGCAGTGGGGTCACCTGACAGACAAATTGCTTAGACCAGTGTTTCTCAACCTTGGCAACTTTAAAATGCATGGATGTCATTTCCTGGAATTCCCCAGCCAGCATGGGAATTCTGGGAGTTGACGTCCATGCATCCTAAAGCTGTCAAGGTTGAGAAACCCTGGCTTAGACAAAAAAGCAAGCTATGGCTGTATGCTATGGTACACGGTATTTAATAGGCCTTGAGCAAGTGCTGCTGGCCAGATGTGCCCTAACACACAAAACCCAGGCTGTCAGATTTCTGGTAGAAGCAAAGAGCTAGCAGTTTAAGATGTACAGTTATGGCTCTTTATGTAACTGTTTTGTTGACCATCATGGAATGATTGATTTCAGAATCTCTTTATGTACTCTGTGGGACATATTTATTTGCCATTTTTTATTCTGAAAAACCCAGGTCAAAGAGTTTTGGGTCTGAATTTAGGAGACCAAGTGAGCTGAGCAAGGCTTTGTCTGATGGCATATGGCCAACAAGTCAACAGGCTCTGCCTATAAAAGGAAATATATGGCCTCAATTTGCATTATATATGAATACATTACTGTAGATTCAGTGAATAAGTGACATAGCCATGTCTTATAGGGAAGATGAAAGTGATATCTTCAGCTTGGATAGGATCACAGAGATATTCTTACAGATGCCAATCCCCAGAAAGCAAGTGTTACTCTCTTCCATGGCAAAACAGCAATACTGTATGTATCTTTTGGGTTTGCAATGATAGCCATCTCAATAAGTCTTCCCCTTGTCTGCTCTTTAGAAAAACTGAGTAACTTTGTTGTAGGTATCAACATAGGTGTTTTCATCTTATATCTGGGCTAAACTGAATCATTAACACATTTGCTAGAAATATTAATCTGTTTCTACTGAAGCGTTTTAGGCCATTGCAGGGAGATGAAGGTAGAAAGTGGAATGCCTGTGATACGTTATTTGTATCCTTGAGGCTGAAAAATCATGACATGAAATATTACTTTGGATGGCCAAAGATCCCTGCTGGTAACTTAAGAGAACCATCCTTCCTTAGTATTTCTTAATATTTTATCTTGTATGCACAGGAAGATTGTAACTCCAGCAGACACACAGTACTTACATTACCCCCAGTGATAATTAGATACATGCATCATTAACTATCTTATAGGGATTCATGCCAGCAATTATATAATACCAAAGTTAATTAAACCCCGTTGATAATGTATATAGTGGTGTGCCCTTACCACTAGGGGTTGTCCCTTTGGTCATCAAAACATACTTGTGCACCCTAATATTTATGACTGCCTATTAACAACCTCTCTGGGTGTGTGGTCATGTAAGAGCTCCTGAAAGATGTTTATCTCACTGATGACATATGACTGCTTTCCCTTTGTGTTATAATTTGTCAACACTTTTGATGATTTGAGGTATCCTCTAGAAGGTCTCCAGTGATGTAGTCTCAGTTTATTCACAATGCTTTAAGAATTAAAGCTTGAGGCAGAATGCTTTGAGAAATTCTAATTCGGATTCTGGGTCAGTGGGCAGGAGCAATTCAAATTCAGCACCTTGCTCCAAGCTACGTGGCACACGAGGGACCATTTCTTCTTCCTATCATGCTGCAAGGGTCTTATGGTATTATCGCAAAGCACTCTGAGCACGCACAGCATGAAGAAGCAGAATAAATGGTACATTGGGATGTGCAGCACTCCAATCAGATAAACTCACTGGATTCAAGGAGCTTGGGATGCTGACTGATTGCATTTGGGAATTAATAAAATCCACATTTGTTTAGAACATGCTGTGCCCACAAGGAGTAAGGTCTGTGAATTTCTAACACATTGAAATTGTTAGGTGCCTTTATTAATTCAGGCACCAACCTGCCAATAAAACATGAAAAGGAATCTAAAAACTATCATATCAAAATGAAAATAATGATTAGATAGCAAATGTTTGAAGCCAGGATGAAATAATACATCCAGGATAGCTCACCGTGGGATTATAGTTGCATTATTACTGGGTAAATGTAAATATCTAGCCTTTTCTTCTTCATTTTAAAATAGGTTGTAATTCTATGACTCCACAGCTTATTCCAGGGCAAATGGATCAGAGACAAGGTTCAAAACTTGCAGGTTGGGAAGGGCCAAAAGAGGCTATGAGGGTAGTGAAGGTGGAGGCAAGTTGGGAAGACATCAGGAGTGTCCATGAGGAGGGGAGTCAAAATCTGCAAGATGGTGGACACAGAGTTGCAATTAGAGCTCCACCCATTTTGAGCATGTGCACCAAAGGGGAAAGACTTTGGTTGCAACACCGAGCCTGCTGCCTTGCAGATTTTGAACCCCTCCCCCCCAACAGATGCTCCTGGAAGCAATGAAAAGGAGGTTTAAAAACAAGTAGAAAGAAAAGTTCTTCCAACCTGGGTAATAGAATGGCTGCCTGCGTCATTGTAGAATGATACTAAGGATTATGACAATCACAAATCCTTCATTTTCATCCTGAATATCAAACTGGAATTGTGGCAATATCCAAGTCATCCACTATTTCATTTTTCTTGCTTTTCTTTTTTTACCTAAGTGAATCAGGCTTGTCAGTGTGAGCAGTTATAGATATAAAAACAGGGGACCTGTCACCTGTTTTTCCATTTCAGCAATTTGAAGCCCATTCCTCATGACTTCATCAGTCTGTTGTCAGAAGGCTACTCGTGAAAGACAGAATTGGCAAACGTTTGATAAACATATGCATCAAGAAACAATTATGGACTTACAGCCTAGTGTTCAGATTCCATATGTAATTACCGCCCTTACAACATACATTCAGAAATAGAGGCTGCAAATGCAATAAAAAATACTGTTTCCTTTGTTCCTTTGGCATTTTTTTAAAGAAAGCACAATCTTCATTGCCATTTGAGTATTGTAGGCACGGGCAATATTGTATTACTGGATAAAAGAACAGTCATTCCTGTATGTTTCTTGCTGACAGGCAGAAGTCTCCCCAGTGTGTCCTCAGGATGATGCTCTCTGTCACCCCATTCTTTCTGCACTGAACTCTGCATATGCTCTGAAACAAAAATGGCTGCTGTCGATAAAATTATACTGAGCTGATTTTTATTTGCAATTCTTTGTATTTCCTTGATCTTTCTGTTTCTTCCTTTCTCAGATACAGTCCCTTTTAATAACACAATGCTTGTCTTTATCATTTTAAGAGGAATTTTTTTTTCCCACTAAAATCTTCCTCAGGAAGAGGGTTGTACATTTGCTGGAGTTATTCCTTGTTTCCTGAGATTATCACAAGATTTTGTTAAGATTTGTGTACCTAGGCTTCAGAAAGGTCTGCCTGCCTGCCTGCCTGCCTGCCTCCTTCCTTCCTAGTCTATGAAATAATTTTCCTAGGACAGAATAGGGTGCATGAACATGTTCAGTCTGGTGATAATTCTTTTTTTTGGGGGGGGAGGTATGTGTGTGGATGTGTGTGTGTGTAATTCTTGGAAAGAGATAATAGGAAAAAACAATCCACTCTCAAATTCATATCAATGGCTCTAATAAACTAAATACCTAGTGGAAGCTTGTTATTAGTCC
This sequence comes from Python bivittatus, assembly GCF_059951505.1. Taxonomy (NCBI): domain Eukaryota; kingdom Metazoa; phylum Chordata; class Lepidosauria; order Squamata; family Pythonidae; genus Python; species Python bivittatus. The sequence continues at coordinate 25,877,443 of NW_028277074.1, forward strand.
ATTCCTGAGCTTGACAAATGGAATTTGTTTCGATGGCCTACAGAGTCTACACTTCTATTGTAATGTCAGGATTAAATGACTTGATTGCTTCACAGAGGAAACAGTTGAGTAAGATACAGGGAATAGAAAGTATGTTAATATATCTCAAGAGAAACTATGAGCTCAAGCAAGAAGTGGAAAAATTTTGTGATTCTGAAGATCATTATGGAATCAATGGCTTCCTAAAACAATCTCAGTCATCAACGGACATACCATTTTTGTTTGAGGACCAGGCTGAAAGCCTCACTAAACACACTTGTGGATAAAGGACAAGATTTTCAAGATATTATTTTGCTGTTTTCAAAGCAGTTTGGAGTAGTTGTTGCTTTAGGAAGGACTGAACTGGAGCCTTAACTTGCTTGTGGGAGTAGCTAGAAATGTAGAGGCACTATCTTTTTAGACTAAAACAAGTAGCAGAGTCCCTGGTTTACATAGTTGGTTTTTCCATACATGCAAGCAGCTTGTTCTTGGCCTTTGATCTGCGCATGATTATGTGTGAAAATGTTAGAGAAAACCAGAAATGTGCATTCAGTCAGCCACAGTTTTTCCTGATATCACAGTGGCTGGTGGATTAATGCTTTCCAAACCACAAAAGACTGGTAGCTACTTCCATATACTGGTCTTGTGGTAGAGAAAATAGGAGAAACTCAGCTGAGTAACCCTCTGTTCATGCATCTGAACTTTCACCTGCTGAAAGAAGATGTAATTAAAGTTCTTTCCTGATTACACTGATTTTCACTGGAATCATGGCATCTGTTTTGGCTCATAGTTTTCTTTTTTCAGCAGAATCAATTACGGGCAATGGTAAAGCCAAAAGGAAAGGGGAATAAAATATATTCATATTATGTAACCATTCTGTGCACATAGTCTAGCAGCAATGCTTGGATTCACGTGGCAGCTGTGTTTGTGGTACCTGCTTATATTCTATTTGGTCTGTGGAGGTTATTCTTGGTTATGAGAAATGGAAATCTGACTTACTTGTCATGTAGTGAAGGTATCAGTTTTGCATGGTGCTGCAATTCCACAGATGTGTTTGTAAAATTGCTAATTTCTGCTTGTGGCGCACTAGACAGGCAATGTGCTTGCCATAACAAAGGAGTTACCACCGGTGAGTCAAGATGAAGAAAGAACTCTTTGCCATCAGCCTGGGGTTGGTGCCATTACTTGGTCAGCATTCTTTCCAAACTTCTTCATTCCCCAATTAAACCTGAATTTAAGAATGTAATTCTAAATTGGTAGTGATCTGCAAAATGATCCAATCAGTGCATGGGCCTGGTGTTATCAGAGCTAAAAAAGAAAACGGAAAAACTTCTATTTCATCCTTGAAGTGATAACTGAAATCAAGGATACGCAAGATTATTTTGATGAAAATAGATGTTTCTGTATCCAATTAATGTACAGGAGAACCTGCAACACATACGTTCAGTAAAATCAGCATGTTGGGATTCTATGACTGTATATGACTCCCAACGAATGAAATGTACACATTTACATGTTAGATTGTATAATAAAAACAGCAGTGTTTGAATGATGGTGGGATATCATGATTGTGGCAGGAAGGATAGGATTTGCTTTAGATTTGATCCTAGATAATATTTATTACCTAGACATTTTCAGGGATGGGTCATGCCTGAGTATTGGGCAGAGATGACCCCAGTTGCTCTTTCCAAGGACTTTTGTTGGGATTTGGATAGAGGTAAAGCATCCTTCTTGGTCTTGTTGAACCTCTCAGTGGCCTTCAGTACCACTGATCATATTATCTTTCTGGACTGTCTTGAGGATTGGGAACTGGGGTTACTGTTTTATAGTAGTTTTTCACCTTCCTTAGTGGATGGCCCCAGTTGGGTTTGTCATATAGTCCAGATATCTCTCTCCCCTGCTGCTTTACATGAAGTTATTGGTAGAAGTCAATTCTCAGTTTGGGTATGGCATGATGATTCCCAGTTACTGCTACCTCAGACTGCAGGAGATGTTGTCATTGCCTTGATTCTGTGTCTGGAGGCGGTTAGTGTCCAAATGGGATGAACCAGGCTGAAGCTCAACCCCAGCAAGACCAAACTGCTATTGGTACATTGAGGTCATCTGACAGTTCTAGTGGTGTCTATTGGTGTTGCCCCTGAGGAAGCAGACCTGAAATTTTGATGAGCACGTTACACCAATGTTTTGGGCCCTGCAGTGCCTTCCTATGGGCTTCTATGTGTAATTCAAAGGGCTAATTCTGACCCGTAGAGCCCTTTATGGCTCACAGGATTGCCTTCTTACAATCTACCTACCTATCTACTCAACCTCTGCATCCTAGGAGAAACTGCTGCTACGGTTGCACACCAGTTAAATGTTGCAGTTTAGTCTATATCTTTTTGCATTTTGTACAAGAGGTTTTTCTGGGCAACATTATATAGAGTCTAGTATCACATACTAACGGGTTCTGAACTAAGTTCTAGGCACTGTCAAAAAGCATATAAGGAGTTCTGTAGTGAAATCAATTAGCTCATCATGACATGCTTTCCACTGCAATGTTGGGGTTGTTCCAGGAGATGAGGAAGATCTGACAGTGGATCTGTAAAATGAATATGTAATACATGCTAGACATCTATGAAATGTGTTGGATTCCATAGTAGGTAAATTACTATGAACAGCTTCTTTTGAAAGTAGGGTTTGAAAACTGCACACCTATCAGTTTCTAGCACAGTTGAAAAGTATCCTTGCATATTAGAAATACCATTACATGTTAACCAACAAATACGGTCAAAAGTCAACAGTAAAAGATCAAATACTGAAATAAAATCATTGTCAAATGCAGATATAAAATTTTTGGCAGACATTTGACCAGACAGAGCATATTTTGAGAAGACCCAAAAAGAATTAAGGGCGGAAATATTAATTTCAACTATTAATATTTGAGAGCTGTGTCTCAACCTGAACTGTAATTTTATAAGTCACACAGAGTTACTTGGTTAAAATGGAAGCTGTATAAATTTCCTAAACAAACAAACCAAAAATAAATAATCTGAGTATGGGTACATTAGACTATAGGCCAAATTTTCACAAAATTGGCCAATACTGTCTTTATTATTAGCAAGGAATGCTGTATGTGGCATGGGTCCAACTAAGCTGGTAACCTAGTCCATGCCTTTTCTATCTTACTAAAACTATTCTGTGGGAGCTTCAATTGATGAAAGCAATGATAGTTGGTGAAATTCAGTATCTGTGGACCCATTGGTGGTGTCCCTAGCATCTGGAAGATTGCAGTTTGGAATGTAAATTTTGCAAATTATTTATTTATTTATTTATTTATTTATTTAATTTATTTTCAAATTTGTATGCCACCCATCTCCCCCAATGGGTGACTCTGGGCGGCTCACAATAATAAAAAAAGAAAAAACACAGGACTCTCCGGACATGGACATAATCTATAACTAGTTAAAAAACATATATTAAAAATGGCCTAAAAACCTCCTATAATTTGGCTCCAAAAAGCCTGTAAGATGCTGGGGGGGGGGGACAACCCCTCACCCCACCAGCCATCTCCACAGGTGTGGGCCCTCCTCTGGCCCCCAGGCCTTCTGGCAGAGCCAGGATTTGATCTCTTTCCTGAAGGCCATGAGGGAGGGGGCACACCGCACCTCAGGCGGCAAGATGTTCCATAGGGCGGGCGCTACAGCAGAAAAGGCTCTCTGCCTAGACCCCACCAATTGAAATTCCTTGATGGGTGGGGTCTGCAACCTGCCCCTTCTGCTGGACTGAGTGCGGCGGGCTGAGATGACCAATACCTTGAATTGGACCCGGAAACAAACTGGCAACCAATGCAGCTCACGCAACAGGGGTGTTACACGTGCCCTCCTAGGGGCATTAAGAACTGTCCGCACTGCTGCATTCTGTACCAGCTATAGCTTCTGGATACTCTTCAAGGGTAGCCCCATGTAGAGCGCATTACAGTAGTCCAATCCAGAGGTGACCAGGGCATGAGTGACCGTGCGGAGGCCCTCCTGATCCAGGAAGGGGTGTAACTGCCGCACAACACGAAGTCGTGCAAAGGCCCTCCTACTACGACTGCCACCTGCTCTTCGAGCAGGAGTCATGAGTCCAGGAGAACCCCCAGATTACGCACCGGGTCTGTCTGGGGTAGTGCAACCCCGTCAAGAACCAAAGATGACAAGCCCTAGATCCTGAGGCTCCCCGTATCCACAGCCACTCCGTCTTACCAGGGTTCAGCTGAAGCCTGTTGTCCCCCATCCAGGCCCCCACAGCCTCCAGGCACTGTGAGAGGGCAGTCACAGCGTCACTTAAGGCACCTGGGATGGAAATGTAAAGTTGGGAATCATCCGCATACTGATGATACCTCACCCCATGGTGCCGGATGATCTCACCCAGCGGTTTCATGTAGATATTAAATAGGAGCGGTGAAAGTACAGACCCCTGTGGCACCCCACAAAGTAGGGGCCGGGGGCTGGACCTCTCGCTCCCTATCAACACCGATTGGGTTCGGCCTTGGAGAAGGGAGCTGAACCAGCACAACATTGTGCCACCCAGCCCCAACTCCTGCAGCCGACCCAAAAGGATACCATGGTCGATGGTATCGAAAGCCGCCGAGAGGTCAAGAAGAGCAAGGATGGATGCACTCCCCCCATCCCGCTCTCGCCAGAGATCATCTAAAAGTGCAACCAATGCTGTTTCTATCCCATAACCGGGCCTGAATCCTGACTGATAGGGGTCCAGATAATCCGTTTCCTCCAGTATCTTCAGAAGCTGCTGCGCGACCACCTTTTCTACCACCTTTCCTAAAAAGGGAAGGTGGGAGACTGGACGAAAATTGTCCAGGAGGGTGGGGTCTAGCAATGGTTTCTTGAGGAGTGGGCGGACCAAAGCCTCTTTAAAAGGCTTCGGAAACACCCCCTCCTGCAAGGATGAATTAACCACCGCCAGAACCCACCCTAAAGTCACCTCCTTGGTAGCTTTAACTAACCAGGAGGGACAAGGATCTAAGCCACAGGTGGTCGCACTGACAGCCCCGAGGACGCTGTCCACTTCCTCAGGGGCAACAGGATCAAACCGTTCCCAGATAACTGGGCAAGAACGCTCCCCGGGCAACTCCACTGGATCTCCTCCACACTTGGCTTCCAACTGAGAATGGATCTGAGCGATTTTATCCATCAGGTGTTCAGCAAATTCCTCTGCACAACCCTGCAAGTAGTCCTCCGCCCCCCCTTTTCCCAGGAGGGCCTGGGTGACCCTAAACAGGGCTGCAGGGCCACACTCTGAGGATGCAATAAGAGCGGAGAAATGTTGACATTTCGCCACCCTTACCACCACTAGGCCTTAATAGCAGCTCTAACCCGTGTTCGGTCTGATTTGTCCCCAGTTTTCCACCAGCGGCGCTCTAGACGTCTCTTAGCCCTCTTCAACTCCCTCAGCTCCTCTGTGAACCACGGGGAGCGCTGGGGGTGATGGGCCAAGAGAGGACGCACAGGCGCGATCCTGTCCAAGGCCCTAGCCGCCTCCTTGTTCCAGGCTGCGGCCAGAGCCTCCGCTGGAGCGTGCAGCAAGGCCTCAGGAACAACCCCCAGCTCCCTTTGGAACCCATACGGGTCCATCAGTCGCCGGGGGCGGACCGTTCGAATAGGTCCCACCTCCCTGCGGAGGGGGCCAGCATAGGAGAATCCCACCACCACCAGGGAGTGATCTGACCATGACAGGGGGGATAATATAAAATCCCCCACCAGATCACGCTGCCACTGCTCCGACAAAAAAACCATATCTGGGGTGTGACCACTGTCCCGGGTCGGGCCATCGATGACCTGGGATAGGCCCATGGCTGCCATGGTAGCCATGAACTCCTGAGCCGCCTCCGAGGCCAACCCCAGGGATGGCAGATTAAAGTCCCCCAAGACCATAAGTCTGGGGAACTCCACTGCCAACCCCGAGATGGCCTCCAGCAGCTCAGGCAGGGAGGCTGCTATGCAGCAGGGAGGCTGGTACACTAGCAGCACTTCCAACTGATCCCGTGTGCCCAACCTCAGGAACAGGGTCTTACATCCAGCAACTTGTGGAGCAGGGCCCCTAAAGGCCAATAGGGATTCCCTGATGACTACTGCCACTCCCCCTCCCCTGCCCTGGGGTCTCGGCTGGTGCCACACCCTAAACCCGGCTGGACATAATTCCAAGAGGGCTACTTCCCCCTCTGGTGCCAGCCAGGTCTCGGTGATGCATGCCAGGTCAGCCTGTTCCTCCCCAATAAGATCGTGAATAAGGGGGGCCTTCTTTTCACTCCAGCTTTGTTCATTTCTTCCTTTTCTTGGATTTTTCCAAAGATCCAATCTTCATACTACCAAAATTAATCTATTCCACCTCAGAATCCCTCATCACTCTTGTAACCTTTACTGATTCTCTTTATCTTTTATCATAAACAATCAAATCATAATATAAATTATATTATATTCAGGGAATTAAAGGTGTAGGCTTTATTATGAATGAAGGGCTAAAATGTATATAAGAAAGTCTGAGTTGTTGTTATATATGAAAGTAGGAATCTAATTGTTGGTGATGATTGAAAGTTATACTCTTGATCTGAATGAATGTTATTCTGGGGGCAAAAATTATTGTGTTACGTGGCATTAATGGATGGGTGAGAATAAGACAAATAAGACACAGAAAAAGTGATTGGATACTCTGAGACAAAAGAATGAATGAGAGTGGTAACTGGTGAGTACAGTGGTACCTCGGGATACGAACTTAATCCGTTCCGTGACTCTGGGCATATCCCAAGTTGGTTGTAACCCGACACAAATTTCCCCATAGGGTTCAATGTAAATCTGGTTAATCCGTTCAGCCCTCCGAATTTGGTCGCACCCCGAAGCAAATTTTCCCATAAGGTTCAATGTAATTACTGTTAATCCGTTCTGGCGTCCGCAGACCACACATCAGGGGTGGGAAAATGGCTGGGCGCGGTGCGGCGGGAAAATGGCTGGGCGCGGTGCGGCGCAGCGGGAAAACGGCCGGGCGTGGTGTGGCGCGGCGGGAAAACGGCCCAGTGCGGCGCGGTGGGGCGCGGTGCGGCGGGAAAACGGCTGGGTGCGGCGCGGCGCAGCGTGGCGCGGTGGGAAAATGGCTGCGGACCACGTGTCAGGGGCGGGAAAATGGCCGCGGACCACGTGTCAGGGGCGGGAAAATGGCCGCGGACCACGTGTCAGGGGTGGGAAAATGGCCGCGGACCACATGTCAGGGCGGGAAAATGGCCGTACCCCGAGGCGGAGTTCGCACATCGAGGTAAATTTTTGCGGCCGAAGCTGGTCGTAACCCGAAAAGTTCGTTAGTAGAGGCGTTCGTATCCCGAGGTACCACCGTATCTCCTTAGAAAAAGGTCTGTTTTGAATGCATGGTTTAAGCATAGGTCTGTTAATTGTGTGTGCATACATGGCAAAAGAATGAATATAAATCTAAAAGCATGATTGATTTGATTGTTTATGATAAAAGATAAAGAGAATCAGTAAAGGTTACAAGAGTGATGAGGGATTCTGAGGTGGAATAGATTAATTTTGGTAGTATGAAGATTGGATCTTTGGAAAAATCCAAAAAAAGGAAGAAATGAAGAAAGCTGGAGTGAAAATAACATGACTACAGGAAATGAAAGTAGGAGTCCTATATAAAAAAGTAATAGGAGATAGATTAATATTCCAAGAGAATTAATGGAAGTGGACATAAAGAAAGCTAGAGTGCAGAAGCTACTTGAAAAGAATTTTGTTACAAAGGGTAACTCTACACACAGAAATGCGTAGAGTTACACTAACGGTAAGTATGAGATAGTGTGCTTTATGGAATAATGAAGTGAAAGAAGCTGTCAATGAGGAAAATGCATGTAAGAAAAGGGGTTGCTGCAAAAAGTAAGAATGTGGGAAAGACACAGTATATTGTGTATATAGAGAAAAAGATAATTGTAAATGATGCAAAGACAGCAAGCAGCAATTATAGACAGAGAAAATGCAAAATAATTTTAATGAAAATAAAATGTTTTGCAATTAGTGAAAAGAGCTTCCATCAAAGTGAATGGGATTAAAAATAAAAGTGATGAAGTAATCTGGGTTGAAACTGAAATGAACGAATGCTGTTCTTTAGAGATTTTATGGGAATGTTAATGATATGTCAGACAGTGAAATTGAAACAACTGCTATGTTAATTGCCATGAAAAAATGATGAAAAGAAAGTCATAAATGCTGTGAGAAGTTGAAAAATGGTAAGATTACAGGTGTAGGTTGCATAACTGGGGAAATATTTAAATGTGGAAGTGTTTTTTGTTTTTGTTTTTCTTATGGACTGGCTGGGCAACTTTAGTGCGTGTATGAAGGCTTCATCTGTGCCTGATGACTGGAAAAATGCTGCTATTTTTCTCCTCTGAAAAGGGAAAGATACCAAGAGTAAATGCAAAAGCTACTGGGAGATTAATTAATGGGAAGATATTTGGCAACATTACGGTTGAAAAGAATAGAGAGGTGATCATGAACATAATTTGGGGAGTGCAATGTGGTGTATGCAAGGCAGGGAGTGTGTAAACCAGATTTATGAGAAATGAAATGGGAAAGTTTATTGTACGACTGTTGATTCAGAGAAGCAGTATAATAAAGTGAGTATTTGAATATAAAGTGAATATTGAAATGAAATATTTTGTGTGAGTATGGATCTGAAGGTTGGTTGCTGAATGTGGTAACAGCAATATATGATGGAAGTACAGCATGTGTGAAAATAAATGGAAATCTTAGTGAATGGTTCAGCACTCGGTAGATAGTAAGACAAGATGTCCCTTTTGTTATTTAATATGGCCAAATGTGTCAGGAATGCTTGTAGTGATGTTAGAGGTGTGTTGGTTGGGGATATGAATGTATGGGAATGTACATATACTTAATATACAGTTGATGCCATATTGTATGCTGCATTAATTTGCAGCAAATATATTGAATAATGTAATGAGGTATCTGAAAATTAATGTATCAAAGGGCAAGTAGATGAGTTTGAGTATCATGGTAGAATGTTTAGTAAATATGGGAAAATGGGTGGAAAAAAAATAAGATGTGTAAATACATGTAGAAAGGTAGTGGGTAGTATATAGAATGTTGTGAAGAATGAATGTTTGCCAAAAGAAGCTAACATGGCTATGTATAAGATTGTGCTTCTACCCACTTTGTGATATGGAAATGAGAATTGGTTTAATGCAGTTGGAACTGGTAGTTAAGTGGGTGAAGAAAAGCAAGAAGAGATAGAGTCAGGAATGCATGTATGATCAATAAATGTGGGCTGAATACAAAAGAGAAGAAAGAGTGAATAGGTTGAGAGGAAGGGGAAGATGAAGAAAGTTGTGGTTGGTTGGAGCTGATGTAATTCTCAGAAAGAGTGAGATGAGAAGTTAAAAGAACAATGTAATGAAGCAGTGTATGAACCTGGTGGGAGCAAGAATGGTTTGCATGCATAGGAAAGTATAGAAGAATATATAGAAATTATATATAGATTTAGCTGTATTTTGTTTCCTTTTATCTGATGGCTTTAATTATTTTGGCTTACTATTTCTTACTCCCTTTCTGTTCTTTGCTGAACTCTGCTTATCCTGAGAGGATAACATATGTAGGAATGTGATGCTTATATAGGCATGTAAATCTCAAGAATTAGTGCAAAATTTGGATTCACAGCAAGATTAATCAGACTAAACAGAATCTACCTGTACTTGAAGGGGGAATCCACTCATATACAAATGCTTGGAATTCAATAGCCATTTATTCCAGACAGTATGTGTAACGATAGTATATGTGTAGTTAGCCTTTACCAATAGCAATTGTCCTTGAAAATGAGCAATCATAATAGTATAGTTCTTTCTCTCCCCTTATCTACTCTCTACTTCACTCTTTTTCTGGAAAGATTACATCATTATCCTAATAGCTGGCTCCAGACCTTTAAATTCAGAGCAGACATCTAGGATACTACTGTAGAACTTTCCAGGGAGAGCAGCATCTCAGCCTTTTCTCCTTAATGGAAAGGGTTTTGGAGGTGTATCTGCCCTGCCTCTCCCTACCTTTTAGGTCCAAAATAAGCTCTCCAAATGGTAATGGCAGCAGCAGAGAGAGGCAGAAGAAACTAGAAGTATGATATGACAAGGGTGGGCAATCTTCTCAGATCTAAGAACCACATTGATTCCCCACTGAGAATGCATCTCATTTTCTTCTCTGTATCTTCCACACCAAGGCATGCCATTCACCTAATTCCTGGCTCCTTCCTAGTGGTCCTAGCCCAAGTTGCTGGTTTCTTGCTTCATCAAGATCATGGAGGGGATGGAAGGGGAATGTCCCAGGCAAGGGTCTCTGAGAGGGAACAAGGAGCAGTGTGAATGCTGCTTTATAACAATCTTGTGTCTGCTGCCTTGCTCGTCAACTGGGCAGCAGAAAAAAATGGCCAGGCCAGGGGTCCTAGAGGGTCCACAAGTGAGAGATGTGCCTCTGTGTGACAGGAGAAAGAAAGTATGAAGGTGAGAGTGGAGTCTCTGTACTTGTCAAACAACCTACTCTATAAATGCATTCAAAGCTGCATCAATTATACTTAAACAGAAGTCAAAAAAAGAGTATTTTCCCCTTAAATAGAAAATATAGATGTTGAAATGCATATATACAGAATCAAAGAAATATTTCAGAATGAGATAAACCTTAAATGCAACTGTCATATAATATAAAGGCAATTTCTGTACACATTTCTACTTTGATAGAAAATTGCCTTCCAATTAGAAGTGATTAACTTGTGAAATATATCTGCTTGAACAGTGACTTTCCTGCAAAAACAGTATATTACAAAATTTAGTTATGGTCTAAACCACTGTGCTGTTAAACCTGAAATCAACTCCACTCATATTTCTTTCCATTTCCATGATGATTTTTCTTCTCCCCATCCCCCCAACAAACAATAAAAATGTCAGATGTTGAGAACAATAACTCTTCTTAAATGGAATGCAATCACAACTAACCAATACACACTTATTGCACTGAATAAATAATACTGATTTATAATTAGCCATCGATTAGAATCCCTAATTCATATCCACACCTCATGCAGATGGCTATAATTATTATACTTTGGCCTAGGAAATCAGTACTCCTTGTAGCTTGAAGTAAGCCTATATTGATTCAAAATGAAATCAAAACATTTAATGTAGGTCATAATTATTTTAATATACATTCATTTTAAAGTCATAAATAAAATGGCATGCCTCCCTTGCTATGCTTCAGTAGAACAACGTTTTATTTCTTTGTGCTTGTGGTTTATAATGGATCTTGAAGTAAATTGATAGTTCTGCGGTGTCCTCTTCCAATGCAGAGAAAACCTGGCACATGATGTGCAAAAAGCTTCACCAGGAAATCATACGTCAGCCTCCTGAGATCAGATTAGGGCGAAATGTGTATGGGAGAAGCTGCCAAATGATTCAGTCAAAGCTTAGTTTACATCTATTTTAATCTGTGCCCAAATGACATCTGCCATTAATCCCAGCTGTTTCAGGAAATCTGTGCTAAGTCCCAAATTCAGCTCCCGAGCCTTGAGTTAAAAAGATGACCAGTGTAAATGATTGAAAAATATGGTGCAAGACTCTACAGAGCTGCTGCTATTCAGGGTAATCTAGATTTTTACCAATTTCTTGCCTGCTAGATGTGTTGGCCAAAACCACCATGATTTCCCATCAGTGTGGATACTACTGTAAATGAAGGACATTGTAGTTTAATGAACTTGTAAAGTAACCGGTTGGTAAAAAACTGAAATAAACTGCACTAGCCTAATCTGGACAGTACTGAATAAAAAATATCTGAGTTGGTGTCTGGAAGTTCCAAAAGCATTGGATTTAAGGTGCATAGATTTGGGGAAGCTGAGAGTTATGGGATCCTGGAATTGCACCAAGGGAGAGATGGTACCTTTTGTGTCTTAATTAGTAATTCTCAAATGAGGTTCCCTTTCCTTTAAGAGAACCAAAAAAATCATTTAAGTTTTGCAATAAACCGATTTGCATTTGTTCAATGAATAAAATCAAGGTAAGACAAACAGAAGCTACAAAAATATATATATTTAACTGATTGACATCTCAAATGGTTATTTTTTTTTACAGCCAGGATATTTCAACCACAGCTAGCCTGGGAGTTTCATTCTCCATTGTGAGAGAGGTCAATCTAACAGAACAGAACGGAATGCAGGTTATTTTAACATACATTTCAGTCCAGGAAAAAAAAGGAAAAAAAAACCCCAACACAAAACAAACCCCTCCCCCCAGTACCTTGAATATTTTGCCATTTTCTCTAGAGGCACAAACATCCTCAGTGGTAAGAAGACCATTTTGTCAGCCTATGTTGTCCTATTATAACCTTCTCTCTAATATGGCTACCAAGTCTGGCCTGAGGAAATTTGGAAGGCCAGTAGATGACAGGAAAATGTTTTCTGGATCTTTTTGCTTGTAGTCACCTGGATTTTTGAAGCTTGTATCTGATAGCCTGTTATCTGACTTGTTTAAATACAGAAGTATCTAAACATAGAACTAGCCATATTTTGTCATTTTATCTGATAAAGGCCATGTCAACTATGGTTAGCTGAAAGTTGTTTATTGAAAAATGTTACAGTTGAACCATGGTTTCTGATTCTGGCTCATTCCGATAAACAAAACACAGTTCCCTTCAACCTTGTTAGTCAGTGATTCTTAGTTGTTAAACCAATGGTTCTTATCATCTCTGATATGCATGAATAGAGAAACAGAAGTACTCAAGACAATGGGCAGGTCAGGCTTATTTAGATAGCTATGGATTACAGTTTAGCATTACAATCATACCTGGATGTTGCAATGAATTCTTAATTTCCAAATGATGGATATACTGCATCTGGATATTCAGATGGCCAATATTTAGTAGCAAAAAGATGCAGAAAACTTTTGTTACCATCTAGTGGTTTTTCAGATTTTTGCAGCCCAGATATGGTACGGCTACTATTGGTCCAATCTCTATACATAATGTCCACAAAGGTTACACGATATCACACTGCTGTAGCAATGTTCAATTTCAATGTTGTTCATTACACATCTCATACAAAGGTTCACATGAACTTTAGAGAGTTTCTTACACAAAAGTCTGCTAATTCAACATGCTCCAACTCAATTTAGTAGTAGGGCTACCAGTTCTGGGCTCCAACAATCTGGATGATTACAAGATTATTTATTTTACAGAATTTTTATATTTCAAGACTCTTACTTTTTGCTCCCACATGACTGCCCAAATTTTTGCAGCCCAGAACTGGTAGACCTATTTGGCTGATGCTACAACTTGTCCTTGCTCATAGAAGACAGTGGCTAAGAACAGATTGCAAAGGGTAAGTTCTCATTTACTCACCTGGGAATCAGGATTCAGCTGTCTCTGCTAGGAGGCATCTCAGGCTTGCCTCTATTCCCTGGAAGAGTGCAGCCTGTCCAGCTATTAAGGCATTTATGCGTTTATGGGAACTTATTCCTGAAAACAACAGGAAGCAGCATGGTTGGATTTGAGCACTGCACATTTTGACAAGCAAACTTGAAAATTATACAATATATAAAGCATTATGGTCAGGTAGCTTACATTGCCTGTAACATCCAATATGCTCTCTCCTAGTCTTTTAATAATATTGATGTTTTTAAATTGTGGAATGTTTTTAACATGGTTCATTTTATGGCTTGTTTTTTTATTGTACGCCACCCAGAGTCACATTTGTGAGATGGGTGGGTATATAAATATGATGAATGAATGAATGAATGAATGACCTCACCATGTAGATGAATCTACCTCCACTTTCTAGAACTGTGGTTCATAAACTGTTGGACCCAATTACCCCCTTTCCGAGGCTTGAACAATGTCATTAACCCGCCCTCCCTCCCAAACAAACCCTAGACTCTGTTGTTTTACACAAGTGTCTCGGCAGTGGCAGTCCCAAACTGGATTCTTGATTCACAAACAAGCAATTACAAATTGCTCCATTACCCCAGAGTATATTTAAATTACCCCTTTGGGGGTAATTACCCCCAGTTTAAGAAAAGCTGCTCAGGAATATCTAACATCTAGGGGGATAGAAGAAAGCTGCTTAAACACACCTACATTCACACACTATTCTAAATGCTAAATAACAAAATAAATACATCTTAAGATTAAATTGTTAGACCAGTTCAATACCTTGTACCTCCAGTAGGTACACAGTTTAGTAAATCAGGGAGGCTTGGCTTCAAATCCTTACTTATTCGACAATTCATTGTCTCTTGGTGATCCAACATCTAATCAAGCTATAAAGCTAAACTGGAGTGGGGTGGGGTGGTGGTGGTAGAGAACTATCCATACTGTTTTAAGCTGCTTAAAAGAAATGTCAGAATATAATGTAATGAAATTTGCTATTAAGGCCTGTTCTCAAAACTTTCTCAGCTCAGCACAACCAAATTTAGATAGGAGCCAGGAGTCACATCCAGTTCATTAGGATGGCAAGCTTTAGAGGGTGATGGTGAATAAAGGAACAATTGCCTGGCCCCTTACCAAGAGATCTTTGAGATGGCTAGCCTTTCCATCATTCAACCCTTCTGAATCCAGTTCAAAAGGTCCCCAAAACTGATCTATGCCAGTGTTTTTCAAACTTGGCAACCTTAAGATGTGTGGACTTCAACTCCCAGAATTCTGGGAGTTGAAGTCTACACATCTTAAAGTTGCCAAGTTTGAAAAACACTGATCTATGCTATTTTGCTTCCCCCCCCCCCGATCTGTTTGGACAATATAACACTATGCATAGGCATGCTTACATGACTGTGAGTCTAGAGCGTATAAAGCATTACTAGCCAATCAGCACTTGGTCTGTCAGCCAATAAAAGGCTAGCTAATTTCCCCATCTTTTGAAGCTTGCCATGGTGACAAATCTCCACTGCCTTTCATATTCCAGTGCCAGCAATGTTGCATTTGGGTCCTTTATTTAACCATGCTGGGATGCCGTTAGAGTGGGATCCTGGGAGGGAGCGCCAAGAACCCTTTCCAAAGATAGCACAGAGAGTGATACCTCGCTATTCCTGAAGTGGCATCCACTACTTTGAAACAGCATTTCCCTGACACTGAAACAACAGGATTGGCAGAGAGATATATTGCAATTGCTCACAATTACAAGTCCCTGGTATGAAGTTATATGATCAATAGAGGGCTTATCTACGGGGACTGTGCCTTTGTCTGAAAGACTTCTGAGTCTGCAGTGAAGTGCAGAAGGGAGCACAATTTACAACACATGGTCAATTATGTAGCCTTTTCAAAAATTAAGAAATCCTTCAAAGTGTAACTCTGCTCTTCCAAGAGATGTTTTTCTGTGTGAAAGAGAAGAGCAGTGTCTGCCATCTGTAGGCATCTATAATCTTATATTTAAAATGATTTAACATGTTAAAATGTACTGTCCAGATAATTTTAAAATCTTCTAATTGATCACAGGGTTGTCTAAATATTTCATTGTCTAAACTTAGCAGCATAAAGTTTCAGTTCTACACCAACCTAGCTGGGACTAAATCCTATACTGTATCTTCAACGAGTTCAACATCTCAATAGACAATGATTGATTAAATGATTGATTGCCATTTGTAGCCCACTTTTTATTTAAAAAATATAAAATATATAAAAAGCAAAGCAATGTAAAAAACCAACAACAAGCCAAAACCAACAGTTTAAAATACTAGCACATACCTAAGGAGTCTACCATTAGTATATACAAACACATCAGCCTTTATCTATCTGGTGCCCTCTGCTGGTTAACCATACGCTTCTTTATCAGCTTGGATGGGGATGATGGAATCTGTAGTCCAATATATTTGGAAGATGTCATGTAGAGAAAAACTGCACATATGTAATTATGTGGTGTTAGACTAGTCCCCAGAGACCCATGTTCAAGTCTAATCCAGTCTCAGCTTTAGAAGCTTTGGGGGTGACTTTGGGCTAATTTTGATCTCCCAATATGATCGATCTCACAGGATTATTGTTGTAGTGAAAAATTGAAGGAAATTAATGAATGTATGCAGTATTTGAGCTCCTGGAGGAAATGAGGGATGTGCAGTAACTGTAATGGATAAATTATTACATACTAATACTTTTCTTTATTTAATAAATCTAAAGTTGGAGTCAATGAGGTTACTACAGCTATTACCCTTCTGCACTCTCAGCCTCTCTACTGTTGTTTAAATGTCCTTTTGCTAATATCTGATCCTTACTCAAGATACATGGATGGGATTTTTCATCAAATCCCCCAAGTTTATGCTCATTCTCTGCCATATCTTCCACTTAGGTTGGCTCCTTATTCTGCCACACAACCCATGAGGATGATTGCATGACCAGCAGAAGTTAGAACTTCATTTGCTGTGATATCTAGCCAACTTGGCAAGTACTAACATATCTGGAGTGGCACCAGTTTGGGCATGGCTGAAGTAGAGTGTTGATACACAGATATATCCTAGGCATATAATAGGGATTCCAATTTTGCATTTGCTTTAGCATCTCATATGCTAGCATTAAAAATGTATGATGACTATGTAAGTTATTGCATGCAACTATCTTCAGTTAAGTCATCACACTGGATGAAATGTGAAGCCTCTCAAAGGGCCAAGAGCAATTCACTATTGTGTTCTAGTAGCTATATTGAATTTAGATTGAAATTACAATTTCAGTGCATTGATTATTGTTAAAATCTGGGATTGCCCATGCTTCGGTATGGAGGCTTCATAAAGAAAAAGCACTTTGCACAATTCTTGGGACCTTAGAAAAATATGCAGGATGAAAAGTGTTTTTGCGTGAAAAGCTTAGCAGCTGAATAGC
Organism: Python bivittatus; assembly: GCF_059951505.1. Classification (NCBI taxonomy): domain Eukaryota; kingdom Metazoa; phylum Chordata; class Lepidosauria; order Squamata; family Pythonidae; genus Python; species Python bivittatus. Next base: position 25,894,323 of record NW_028277074.1, read on the forward strand.
TTAGTGGCTGAATGAGAAGCATCTGTTGTCATTTTATCAAGAATGTTTATTTATTTGTCTTAGGAGAAATAGGAGTATTCAGTGCACAGGCTATAAATAGATTATGTCAGTCCAAGAGTATCTGTAACAGAAGCCAGTCACAGTAATTTAGAGAGAATGGAAGTGTACTGGACTGCAATCAAAACAGGTAAAGAGATGTACACTTTCAGTGACTTGAGTTCTAACCAAGTGGAGAATGTAGGTATTCTTGTTAAACAATAAAAGACACACTGACAATATTATGACCATTCTATGGCAATAGTAAGATAAGACCAAACCATATTACAGCTCCCAAATTGATCAATCTGGTATTTTTAAGGCATCAAGAACTATGGACCTTTTACACATAGAGGCAGTCAAAACAATTTTTATAAAATATTGGAAAGATAGATCAACATCTGATTTGCAGCTGTGAAATGCTGATATGTGCTAGTTGTCAACATCTGAATTAGCCTTTTTTGAAAGATGGGGAAAAGAGGAATTCAAGCAATTTGATAAATGGTTTTAAGTCTATGATACAAATTTCCAGATATTGTTTCATTTTTAAATTTAAATCTGATATGGCTTGTTTGTGCTTCTAATTGTTAATTCAGACAATTTGTTAATATTTGTCTAATATTGGAGGCTGAATAAGATATATATCATAGTTGCCTTACCCGCTGCACACTTTAATCCCTCACATATCCTCTGGAATGTGTGACGAGAATGAAGGCATATGAATAAACTATGTGGCTGTGCATGTTTTGCAAATGATTCAGAAGAAGTGCTTTGAACCTCACACAGGGAGAAGCTCAGCACCACTCTGCAATTCATTCAAGAAGCCCATCTTTTTGCCTGAAAAAAGTGTGTGGCTACAAATTTTAATCATTCTTGAACATACACAGCCATAATAAGCAAAATATTAATAGGAGTCATTTAAGAAAATAATTGTTCCTGACCTGAATCCTTATAATAATCTGGATTTCCCAGTCTACAGAGGCTGATTTTACTTTTAATGACCCTGCAGATTGTTGCTGGGATTGTTGAATGAAACTGTGGAGATCAGTGATCAGATATTCTAGGGAAAGAATGCTTAACTCTCTGAAATAAAAATCAACCATTATTATTGTGGGTTGCACAGTCAGCCAGATGTTTAGACTGGATTTGGCATTTTTATCTACCTATCGAGTCCTTCCCAAGGACCTGGGATAGGCAGAGGCTGTTGTTTGATGATGTTAAAGGTATTGTCGCAGGATGTACACTGTTCCAAGTGAAGCTGCCTTCTGCAATTGACTGACGGTGATTTTATCAATGCCGATGGTCTTCAAGTGGTGCTCTAGACTTTTTGGGATTGCACCCAGGGCACCTATGACTATTGGTACTATTTTTGCTTTCTTTTGCCACAGTTGTTCTATTTCTATTTGCAGGACTTTGTATTTTGTGATTTTCTCTAGTTCTTTCTCTTCTATTCTGCTGCCTCCAGGTATTGCAATGTCCATAGTCAAGACTTTTTTGTCTTTCTTATCAACAATTGTTAAGTCTGGGGTGTTGTGTGGCAGGTGCTTGTCTATTTGAATTCTAAAGTCCCAGAGCACTTTAGCTTCTTCATTTTCTATGACTTTGTCTGTTTTTTGGTCCCCCCAGTTCTTGCTTGCAGGCAAGTGGTATTTCTTGCTGATATTCCAATGCACCATTGTTGCTACTTTGTCATGCCGTTGTTTGTAGTCAGTCTGTGTGATCTTCTTTCAGCGGCTGAGTGGGGGGCCACTGTTTCTTCAGCTTCTTTGCAGAGGCGGCATTTGCTGTCTGTTGCTCTCTTCTCAATTCTGGCTTTGTATGCATTTGTTCTTAAGGCTTGGTCTTGTGTAGCCAGAATTAGCTCCTCTGTCTCTTTCTTCAACTTTCCTGCTCTTAGCCATTGCCAGGTCTTTGTTGTTGTCTGCTTTGCCTGCTAGTTTTTTTGTGTGCTAGCCATGTAATACTTTGCCTTTCCATGTCCCTTTTATATCCTTCATTTGATCTTTCCTGTAGGTCAGTTTGGTCTCTTCAGTATTCAGTAAACCTTCATGGTGAATTTGTCCAGCCCAAATTCCATTGCAATATCTTGGCTGTGTATCTGGAAAGTACTGAGCAGCAATTCTATTTCAGATGTTGCTTTTCCATAGAGCTTCAGATCGTCCATGTAAAGGAGGTAGGATAGCCTGGCAGATGTTTTTGAAATTTGATAGCAATGTCCTGACTTGTTCAGCATTGTTGACAGAGGAAACAATGCAATGACAAACAGTAGTGGTGATAGTGAGTCTCCTTGAAAGATTCCTCGCTTGATGTTAACCTCTCCCAGTCTATCACCACTGACCAGCAACTGTGTCTTCCATTGCGCCATTGATCTTTGCACAAAGCTTCTGATGTTTCTACTGACTCCTGTTATTTCTAGGCACTTGATTATCCAATTGTGTGGCAGGGAGTCAAATTTCTTCTTGTAATCAATCCAAGGTACATTCAAGTTGGTCTTCCTTCTCTTCCAGTTTTCCAAAATCATCGTCAGTTAGGAGCTGATCTTTTGTTCCTCTGCTGTTTGGGCAGTTTCTGCTCAGATGGAAAGAGCTTGTTTTCAACCAGATGGTGTTGGGCTGCATCAGCTATCACACAAATTAGCAATTTGAAAGTTGTTGGTAAGCAGGTAATTGGCCTGTAGTTGCCTGGTGATGCCCCTTTTGTTGGATCTTTCATTATCAGGTAAGTTTTGCCAGATGTTAACCAATCTTCAATTTTACCTCCTTGCAGTATGTTGTTAAACTGCTTGGCAATGAGTGGTGCAGACCAGTCAGATGTTTCAACCAAAACCTATGCAGTTCATCTTTACCTGGTGCTGATCAGTTCTTGATCTTCCTTGCCCTTTTCTCCACCGTTTCTGCTGTTATTACAAGTTCTTTCATTTCAGCTTCTTTTTTTTATTCTTATCTACCTCCTTTATCCAAGCTGCATTCTTGTTGTATTTCTTTGGGTTGTGCCAGAGCAGCACCTAGAACTGCACTGTTTCTTCTTTGTCAGGTGTTGACTGGTTCATTGCAGTCTCTTCAGTGATGGATGATGATGATGATGATGAGTCACACAGCCAGATGTTTAGGCTGGATTTGGCATTTTTATCCACCTATTGAGTTCTTCCCTAGGACTTGGGATGGACAGATGTTATTGTTTGATGGTGTTAAAGGTGTTGTTGTTGTTGTTGTTGTTATTATTATTATTATTATTATTATTTTCTTTGCTAAAATGATCTAAAATGATCTAAGATATTCTATTACTATTAATTTAGGGTATATATGCTTTATAAAATTATTTTCACAGCTCCAACTAAATTGAGAAAAATGTATTGCAAGAATTCACCCAAAAGCTATTACGTTATTGAGCAGATTTCAGAAAGACATGTTGGAAGAGCCCATAACATAAGGGTAACTTCGATCATCACATAGGGCAAACCCATGCTTGCTGCCAAGGGCACATTCTAAAGGGCGTCCTAAAGAAGACACATTATGCGAAAACCTAGCTCTTTAGAGAAGGCTCTAATGCTGGGAAGGTGGAAGGAAGGTGGAAGAAAAGAAGAGGATAACCAGCAGCAAAGAGGATGGATTCAGTTACAGCGGCAATGGGTACACCATTGGAAGACCTGAAGGACCAGTTTAGGGACAGATTGTCATGGAGAATATCTATGTGGTCGCTAAGGGTCAAAACCAACTTGATGCACATAATCAAAATCACTCAAAGAAACTCCTTAGACTGAAGACTGTTGCAAGGTGGAAGGACAATAATTTAAATCTCACTGATCTTTTTTCAAGGGTTTACAGGTAAAAGATAGTTATGATAGACTGCCTCCCATCAAGCTGAATCTCCTGAGGCACTCTAGTTTATCTGGCTGGGGCATTCTTAGCTGTTCTGCTGAGGATTTTTCTCTGTGTTCCAGCTATAGAAAAAACAGAAAGGAAAGTACTTTGGATCATTCTGACTGAATCTTTGAAGTAAGGAACTTAATAAACCCTGATGCCAATCCTAAAACATAAGGCGTAGCTGTGGTCCTGTGCATTATTGCATATGAAGAAGGTTTTAGAGGTAAGATTTCTTTTTAAACTAAGGAAGCTAGATCTTTAGATATGAAAAGGAATTTATTGGAGAAAGGGGGATACAAGAGGAAAAACCAGGAAGCTACAGTGGCATATGCAAAATTCCAAATAAAACCAATTACTGTAATAATGAGTTATTAATTGCTTTCTTGAGCAAATTCTTAGATTTCAAAATATGTAGGGCAGTGAGGATGATTTAAAAGAGATCACATGGATCTTCTATATGGACAGGAGGCCCTCCTTCTTGGTTTTCCTTTTTTATTTTCCTCTTTTTGATGTGAGTTCTGACCTCACAGTTTCATAGAAAGCAGAGGATAAATGAAAAGCAGCTTTTCTGAAGAAACTGTTGCTTTATCCAATCAAGCAAAATGCTCCATCTCTGATGTCAAGAATCCATTCAGCTAATCAAAAAAGTCCCCTAGGGCTGAATTGCCCTTCTTCACAATCCCATGATGAATGATACTGACTAGTGTTCACCAGTTATGCCATTGTATAAAAAGGGTTATATGAAAGAGGCTTTTTGAAAAACAAAAGATGAACTTTGCTTATTTAGGCCTGTCAACATCAGGTCAATTTACCAGGTGTTTTAGCGGGTGCTATACCAAAAAATAAGAGTTTGTCTTAAGGATGCTTAAGACATTAGACAGCAATTATTCCAACTTTTCTTCCTAGTAGACTTTTTTTTTTAAAAAAGGAAGGAGGTCAGCAAAAGGAAAACATAGGTGGAAGAATACCTCATTTGAACTCCATGTGAAATTAGGTGAATAAGGCAAGGTAATTGCATGACACAAGCCCCTATGTAAAGCACAGCTGGGCTATCTTTTGGTGGCTGAAAATCCTCCTTTGACTTCTTTCTTTTCTGAGGGCCATACTCTTGTGGTAGGTGAGACTATGAGACAAAAATAAATTAGATGAAAGGATGAGGGCAGATTTACTTTAAAAAGCATTGAACTAGACACTACCCAAAGTGTTAGCATTGTGTACAACACCAAGGAGCACTTGAACCCTGTATAAAACTATACTACTGAAGCACAGGTGGCTGCATCCTGCAGGAACTGCAGGAGGGCCCCCAAACCAAGGCTTGCCATCCCTATTAGAAGCATGTTTTTGTCAACATAGGTTTGTGGCATTTGTAATTAACATTGTATCGTCTGTACCTTACAAAGAGTAAGATATAGCAGTCTTAAGACCATTATAGCATTAAGGGTTATCCTTGGAGTTTCTCCCATATCACAAGATCTGCTACTTGATTATTAGAGAAATGCAATCCAGATTTGATGCAGGGGTATAGTTATGAATTTTGTACAGCCTATCAAAATGGGGGTTAGTAAGACTTGCCATCTAATGAAAGTGAACAATTCACATATGAGGGAGGGAGGGAGGGAGGGAGGGAGGGAGGAAGGAAGGAAGGAAGGAAGGAAGGAAGGAAGGAAGGGAACTGCCAAGAGTTTTCTTTGAAGTTTATTATGGAAGCTAATATTTGAAAGCTAGCTTGGTCATATCCTTCGTCTAAAAAAATACTTGTTAATGACCAGAAGATACTTTTTAAATGGAAACTAATTGTTGATTTCAAAAGTGAAAGCCATCAGTTTCAGAAAGTGACATTATTTGCCATGACCGAGAAAAGCAATTGATAGGAGACCTCTGTGTGAAAAGTAATAATAGAATTTTGAGAATAATAAAGAAAAATTAGTTTGAGTACAAAGTGAACTGAAAGCTAAAAGCATCTTTCAGTGCTGGGACAGCCCCTAGTGGAAGATGGATATGTTTAAGCTATTTGTGTTTACCAATTGCACATTCCTAAATAAATCAAATGCCACAAAAATGCCTATAGCAGAACTGGTTGAGCTTGTAGGGAGAAAGGCTGGAGGACACAAACCTCTTTTTCCAGAAGCCTTCTGGGTCCGCACATCCTGCTGCCACCTTCTACTCTAGGGTAGTGGCTTGGTGTTCCCACTGCTACCACCAGTCTTCCAGGGGGCACTAGACCTTGTATTTTCTATATAATCCCAGTGTGTGTGATAGATAGAGCTTTCATGCCCAATGCTGTCTTTCTGGTAATCAAAAGGTTGATAATGCAACTTCCTGGCTGTGTAGCTTAGAGGCATATAGCTAGAGGATTATAGTCCTTCCCTGGGAGATAAACCAATCTATCTCTCCAAAGATAAACAAAATAAAATGTTTACTACAAAAGAGAAAAGATATAAGCCACCACTTTTAACTTTAAATATTCAGAACATTAACTAGTGAAGAAGATGAATTATACAGCTGTTTCTATTATGGAAAAATAGCAGCTTGATTTAAAAGAATACAATTTGTAAAAGAAGATGTAATGCTCCCAGCAGACCACAAGATGCCACAGGTTTGCTGCAAATAAGCATTCCTAACCCATGGAAAGGTATTGACAAAATCTTCAAATGGTGACAGACCAGACAAGATTCTAAAGAGATGGTGTTCCTTCTGCACAATCTGGGAATATACACAAAAGACTGAAGTACCCACAATTAATGAGCTTGTACAGGGACTTGTAGCACATCACGGTAAAAGACATTAATCTAGGCACAGATTCCTATTTAGACTTGTTATTTATTTCTTCAGAGCTAGAGTTCCCTTGAAACAGATGTTGTCTGGGTCTGTATTACCTGGCATTCCCCCTATTCATGGCAAATCCAGACTTTAATTAGAGGCTGTATTTTTTCTCAGGTTCTTCCTTCGTCTTCTTCTCCAGTTTTGTCTTTCTCTTTTTAAAAGGGCCTAATTTTCTATTTTCAGAATAGAGAGAGGTTAGATCTCTGTGTCTACATGACCACAAACCTTGATTCCTTGTAGATCTGTGAATTCTAGGCCTGCAAACTGCCAAGGGGATCCTTACTGGCTGAATTCTGGTGGCTTGAGTTCTGCTGGCTGGCAAGGGAACTACATTCACAACAAAGCCATCCAGAAGTCTTGCCATCAAAACCCCCCACCTGCAGATAAAAGTTGCTTTTGTAACTTCTTGCCACTTCAGAATGAAGCACACCAACATTATTTTGTGAAACTATAGAATCTCCTAGATTTTAAGCGTAAAGTTGAAAACCACATTTTATTGCTGATGTAATGGATGCACTCCATTTGTGCTTGACATATTACTGTCTATGAGATGGAAATATGCTAAATGGATAATTAAATACTGAAAGATGGGCTGAAGTGAAACAACAAAGAGCAACTTTCTCTGGACAGCACGGTCTTTTCCACATTGCTTGGGACTCATGGGCTTTATAGTCCTACATTTCAGACAGGGGAAGACTGATGAAAAGACTTGTATTTTTGATGGTACAAAGGAAAAAGGGGGCCAATTAAAACTCCTGGGGAAAAAACTGGCAGGAATAATGAAGAAGATATGGTAGATAATTGAATATGATGCTTAACAATTTTCATTTTTTATTATTTATTTTTTGTCTTTCTGGATGAGCAACCTTTTATCATTCAGCCACAGGAAACAAACTATGAATGAGTTGAAATCTCTCCCCCAATAGTCTTTGAAACTGTCTGTTTGTCTAATTTTAATGGCCCTTTCAGGAACTCTGAAATACTGTAATTTATTTAATTACTGGGCAGATTGTCAGCTTGCTTTTACAACTGTAGGTTTTTTTATAGTAATACAAGATCTAACTGTGCATAATAAAGGATGTATAAGGTTGTCTTTATGTTCTGATACATAATGGAATAGTAAAGATAATGAATTACAGACAAATAGTAAAAAAAGAGAATTAAAAGTTCCCTGTTGTTTGCATGTGTATATATGTTTGTGTTTGTGCACGTGTGAATTTTCAGATTCAAAGCAATAGTGTAAAACATTTCCCCTAGTAAATCAAATGTCTGGATGCCTTAACTGTATGGTTGAACAGCATCTGCTAACAGAGGGGTTTGGAGCTGAAACATCTTTCATTTTCCCAAATATTTGGCATTGTCTATGGCAGGTTACTGCATTCCACCATATAGGGCAAATGCAAAATACTGCATAAGTTTTTGTTTCAATACACTGTCATCCTCCTACTTCTTTCTCCACAGTTTTCTGAGCATAAATCATCTAGAAACAACTTCCAGTGTTCGAGCTTTGCTGAAATTGGGAATCTTTGCAATGGAAACCCTGTCTTTCCAGGGATTTGAATCATCAGGGAGGCCTACATGAGCAGAGAAATGCAGCTCTTCAGGAGCTTGGACACAGTTATGTATTATTAGTTCCTTCTAACTGGATTGATCAGGTTGGAAAAAAGGGCTTGTAGGACAAGTGCATTTCCTCCAAACTAAGTCCCTCTTCAAACTGACTTGTTTACTGTTGAATTTTATTTCAATGTGAATCCAAAATTTTATAAATGAACATCATCAGATATTTGGAAGAAATAAATGTCATTTGGAAGAAATATATATCTAGAACACTTTTGGAGAAAGCCTTATTTCATTTGCCTCAATTTCTCCTTCATAAGTCTAACTTGAATTTGTGATGGTAACTTTAACTGTTGGCAGTTAGTTAAATGATTATAATCCCATCATTTTCCTCAGTCTTTGCTGGTTCCAACTGTGATGGAACATATTTTTGGCTTTTTCTTGTATTATGCACAACTTTATAGGACTTTTTTTTGCACATAGTCACTACTTTGTACTTGTTTCCTGAATGGTACTATCTGAGCAAGATGGATTTATGATTTATGGGTAATGAGACTTTAAAATTTGGTTAAAAAAAAGCTAAGCCTTTCAACAAGTAGCTTAAAGTTGGTATAGAATAAAAGAATGAGGACTCAGATATCTGCTTTTCACATTTCAGTTCTTGCAAAAAAGTTTGCCAAAATGAGTAGCTGGAGACAATTTTACTGGTCCTCCTACTCCTATGTACTTAGCTTAATGATTTGTGGATGAACTAAAACACTTTCCCTACCTGGTTTTATGAAGTGATTTTTACTAACCCCAGCAACAGGTAAGTAAAATTTGTAAGTAACAGCCACAATAGCATCCAATAGGGAACCCTTCCATGAGAATTTTCCATTTCATGCTGGGTATTATGGGATGAATACAGATTTCTTACTGTAGTCACCAATACCAGTAAAATATGAATCCAACTCAGAGTGTCTTGAATTTCTGATGTGTCCCTGGTGAACTTAGAGGAGAGAATAATTTTAAAACCAATCTACAATTTAGTCAACATGATTATTTCATTCAACTCACAAAGCAGAAAATTAAAAGCAACAGCCTTCTTCCTATTATTACTTGTGTGAAAACCATGATCAAGAAGCATTGCAACAGTGAAATCACTGGATGGAGTCAAGTAAGTTGATGAGACTTGTAACTACTGTATAGAATTAACCTACACATAAATGTCTCAGGAAGACTGTTCTGATTTTTTTATTAGTAGAGGTCTTGTTTCTACTACCAATTTTAATGTATTTTTAATAGCTTCTGCTTAGGGCAGGTCTAAGATTTTTTCCTTGCCCAACCGAGTATGCTATATAATCTGGGGGGGGGGGGGAATCTATCCCAGAATTTTGGAAATACTGTGAAGAATGCTGGAGAGGAAATGCATAGACAGAAAATGTTGGAACCGGAAAATGTCAATTGTTACATTAAATTAGTATTGAAAACAAAGAAAAAAGCCCTTCAGTGAAGAGTGGGGAATAGTGCACAATGTCAAGTTTCTGCGGCCCTGGCCAAAGGGAAAGATGATCCTCCCTGCTAGATGGCACCTTCTTTTGCTTTCTGGTCCAGCTCTCTTGCCTTTAAAAGGTTCAAACAACCAGACCCCTCATGAGAAATGGGAAAGGAGACTCAAGGACACTAGTTAACAGAAGATGACTATGCCCAGTCTGCAGAGTTGAACCTGCATCCCTTTTGGTGCCTGTCTTCACATCTTCCTTCACCTTTCCTCAGTTATGGACCTCCATCCCTTCTTTACAGCTTTCAATAAGACTGGGATTACCTCTGTGCTTCCACACCCCCATGAATGCAAAACTGCCCAGACCATTGGATGCACATGACAGTTAGGAGGATGGTAAATAACACAATAGGAAAAGGAAGAAGATATCTGGCCCTACTTGGATGGCACACTGTGTTTTGGTCTGAGGCACAAAAAGCTTCAGTGATTCATCCAGTCTATGATGTTTTTGCAATCATCTATCTTGAATCTTAGTAAATTAAAGAGGGAAAAATAATTATCCCTTTGTGAATACTGCACAGAACATGATGCAAATGTACGTGCCTAAAAACATGAGCTTACCAGACTTGCTGACATTGCAAGAAAAGCAGAAGCTGCACAGATGAGCAGATATAAATAAATAAAGGAAGAAAATGATCAGTAATTAACTTGCAATAAACCAGCTTAACCACTTAGGGGCAGCGTTAACACAGAGTTGTCCCAAAAGCAAAGCAAAGCAAAACAGCACCCCCTTGCACCCCCCCCCACTTTATCACCTGACCTAATTGAATATGTCCCAAATACTTATAGAGGAGTAAACAGTGAGACATTGATGAGCAGAATACTGTAATTCATCAAATCCCAGAACAGTCAGAATCAGGAGGCCATCCCTGGCTGCCTCTTTAAAGATCTCACTGATTGTTTGTTTAGATTCATAATATTTACAGATGCAGGGGCTCATGCTCATCGGCAACCTGTAGTCGTGAAACAGCAGCAGATGCATTGTTTTTTTCTTCTTTAACAGAATAGCATAAATAGTCATTACATCCTGTATCTCTAAATAGAAGTGATCACTCAGTATAGTTACATCATCAAAAGTTCCACAGAAGCATCTTCAGGGTACCAGGACAAGGTTCATCGCTCTCAGCTTTGAGGAGCTTACAAGGGAGAGACAAGTGAAAAAGGGAAGAATATACATAAGGGCTGATCTTTATGATAGATCAGGGGTATGGGCTACTAATTATATCTCAAGGGTAGGAATGCACAGGGTCTACCCCTGTTCCCTGCTATGCATCAGTAGGAGTGTTTTCTGACTCATGTCAGCCCTGGTGGTGCTGTTGACTTCCCCTGATGCATTTTCCCAGATGCATTTCATTGTAGGCGAATGGCTCCATTTCCATTGGCTGCTGGGTGCTGTGGCCCTCCATGGCTGCTTTGTCCAGGCTGCTGGGGTGCCTATATCCTTCTGAGGGGTCTAGACCAGTGAAATGCCTATTTCCCCTCCCCTCCCCTCCCCCATGGGGAGACACACCAGACAAGAAGGGGGCAAGTAGCCAGGGGAGTCAACAGAGGAGGGCTCATACAAAAGGTCTGTCAATGGAAACCATAATGAGCCACCAATGAAAAGGAAAGGAGCTGGTACCTGCTTTCCTGGAATGCTAGGGGAAACCACAAATCAGAGGCATGGTAAACACAATCCACCCATGGCCAAGGCAGAGGAAAGGGTTGAAATATGGAAAGGGATTTCTTAAGCCAGCTTTATTTCCAGCCAGTTTATGCATAGGTGCCAAGAAAGTTAAGGCTGCCATGTGGAAAAGCCTATGTATTTTAGTTTTCCAGTAGAGGAATAAGAACGTGTAGCAAATGTTTCTTGAAAAAGGTGTTGAAAAGGTGTCGGCAAGGGGTACAGGACAAATCCTTTTCAAGGAACAAAGATCTGAGGCTTTTGGAACAGTGCCAGGTAACTGGGGTGGGAGGCAACACCATGGAGGATTTAAAGGAACGTAGAAAATGGCAACCTAGAGAAAAACCTGCAATAGTGAAGGTGAAAGAGACCACCGGGACACAGATCAAACACTTCGCTGAGGGGATGGAAGAGAAGGTCTTTGTTTTTGGAATGCTTTACAGTGAGATTTGAGATTGGGGAACTGAAAACAGGAGGCAAAGAAAAAAGAAAAATCTAAGGAAAGAAGAATCTAAGGGAAATAATTATAGGAATTCATAAGAACATTAATTTTCTTCAAGTAGCCATTGATGACTTATATGATTACACTTCAGCGGTTCGAGCCCAGCTCCGCGCAGCAGAGCGAGCTCCTGCTTCCTCCCCAGCTCCTGCCAACCCAGCAGCTCGAAAACTTACGTGAGTAGATAAATGGGGACTCTCACCCCGGTGGGCAGAAAAATGCTGGTGGCGCTTGCACGGGAGACGGGGACCAGTTGCCGGTAACGCGGAAGCCGCACACGCCTGAAAAAGGGGCAAAGCAATGGAAACCCCACCTCCTGCACTCACCAGCTGGGCTCTGCTCTAGGAAGGAGGCACTGGCAAACCATTTCCGAAACACCTTGCCTTGAAAACTGCAGGGACATGTCCAGGCAGTCGCCGCAGAATCGGTAACGACTGAGTGCGGATAAAAAAAAAAAAATTGATCATCATGAATGACTGAGCAAAATTCAACTTGCTTTCCAGCACCTTCTACATTTACTTTCACATATAGCAGCAAGTAGAACAGTAGCTTCCAGGGTCCATCATGACTAGCCATGCAGGTTGAAGCTGTTAGTAATGGCAACTCAGCTATGTCTGGAGAACAAGAGGTTCTATATACATTTCTATGACATTAATTCCACTGGATTCAGATCATACTTGTATTGATATTCTGCATTTCTCTACAGATAGTAATCACTGCAAGAGAGGGAAAGAGAGAACAGATGAAATGAAGTAAAACACACAATCCAGGCACACTCACTTAAGGCCACTTCCAGCTGTTGTGGTCTTTAGCGGTACTAAAAATGAAAAATGATGGCACAGAGAAAAAAAGCATCCTCTCTTCACCCCCCCCCAAGCAAAATACTTAGCCTATGGTTTAATATGACCCTACCTATGACCAAATGGGATTATCATTTGGGACACCTGTTCATTGGAACTACTGCATCTGGGCTGCAACCATCCAGATGACCCGGAGTTGTTAACATACAGAACATTCCAATTTTTTGCTGCCATCTAATAGTCGTCAGGATGGTTGCAGTCCCGATAAGGAACCCTAATTACTGTAATTCCATTTGTGCTTTTCAGGAGGGAGGATTCCTCCTTGTCAAGCAACAGAGACTCATTGCTCCAGCAATTCTTTGTGGTCCCCATTTTTTTTTTTTTTGTTAACCCACAGTGGCCTGTAGGTGGTTTATTTTTAAGTTTGCTGGGAAGAGTGACAGCTGGAACCACAAGACAACTGCAACCCCACAGCATCCATTTTTGCCCACGCTATCCTTGCACGATGTAGCATCTGTGACACTGCGGTATCCCTAAAAGAACCTCTGCTGCCAATTAAGAGTGAACTATTATGGAAAGGCAAGAGAAGAACAAGACACCAATCTGATTAACAATGCGAATAAGAAAAGCACAAATGAATAATTTAAAATGTGCCTTTAAAAATAAGAATGGAATACCAAGATAAAAAATAAACTGAAAACCCAGAATGCTGCTAAAAAACAACACACGTGCACACACAGACCCCTCCTGGATGAAGCTGTTAATATCTTATGCAAACAGGTGACCACAAAATAAATATTTATAAAATAATTCTAAGCTCAAAATTTGGATGCTGTTCAAAGTTTGAAATATAATTTCTCTGTTAAAACGTTATGTCTGAAAATGTAGTCACTAAATTATGTTTGATTCTAGTGTCCTGTTAGAAGCAATTCCCACTGATTTCGGTAGGAGTTATTCCCGGGTAAACGTGTCAAGAAGAGCCAGTTTCGTGTACTGGTTAAGGCATCAGGCTAGAAACCAGGAGACTGTGAGTTTTAGTCCCAACCTGGGCACAAAGCCAGCTGGGTGACCTTGGGCCAGTCACTCTCTCTCAGTCCTAGGAAGCAGGCAAGGGCAAACCCCTTCTGAAAAACCTTGCCAAGAAAACTGCAGGGACTAGTCCATGCAGTCCCCAAGAATCAAAAACTGACTCAAGGCACACACACAAGTGTGTCAAGAAGTGCTGTCCAGAGAAACAAGAAACTGCTTTGTTTTCCCAGAGTACCTGCTTTAAGAAGGTGAAAACTCCTTACATTTGCACTTAGGCCCAATGGATCATGTTAAGTTGTCGGCTCATTTAATCATCATTGTACCAAAATAATAATATTTCAGCGTGCTGCCTCTTTTAAAGAAATACTTATTTCAGCTTCTAATTTTTTTCTATTATAGTTCCAGCACCATTAGCAAAAGTCATGAGACGAACCCCATATTTAGCCAAATGCATGCTATTTTCTTTTAAATCTAGCGTGTAATGTGTTCTGCACCTAGCACGTTGCTATTGTGCATTTGCCTTGCCCTGCTTGTCTCCTGTTGGCAGCTGCCATTGTGAAACAAAAGGCAGCTGCCAGTTTGAATGAACGTCTCTCATTCTCTGGAGCGGATGCGGCACCATTTCCGCAGGCTGGGTGGCAGTCACTGAAGCTGGAGATGCTCGCGGGGAAGCAAGAGCTTGTCATGGATGAGAGGTTCAGCAGCCTGCTTGTGGCCTGCCTGCGTGTTGGAGCAGTGGAATCTGACTAAGTGCTGGGCTGGGCAAGAAGCCACGGTCCCAGTGCCAACAGCCTGGCTTGAGCTGGCTGCCGGGGGTGACCGTCCATTTCATTGCTGCTCTTGGCAAAGGGGATGTTTTATTAAATAGAGCCTTGGCTGCATGCCCTGAGGTACAGCGTCAGAAGTGCACAGAACTGTGGTTGTTGGCTGGCCAAGGGCTGGGAGAGCTGCTAAATCAAATTAAAAATCGGAAAAGAAAAGGGAAGGGATGGGCTAAGATAGCCCTGGAGAGGATGTAATTGTTCATATTAAAATAAAGCGGTACCATGGGGAGATTTATATATTTTCCTTCCATGAAAACCAGGTCCGCATATTTCTCCTCACATTTCACAAAGTCACAGATGACTCACTGAGAAAAAGGCCCTGGCGTATAAAAATAAATCCCCATGTCCCTAAAATCAGGACAGTGACTAGCCCACTGTATAAGAAGTACAAAAAGGAAAGTAATATTTCATCCACGTACAGTATTCAACACACTCTTGCTATTTGTTGGTTCTCTCAAGAGAAAAACAGTCAAATGCAGCCACTGAACAAAGGTAGACATGCATCATCTGATATGCAATATAAAGACACCATTTAACCTGGTTAACAGAGTCACTGCAGCGAGGTGGGTTGGGGTAGGCAGGTCATGCAAAAGCCAAAGCTGAGTTAACTGATCCAGCCAGGTACCCCAGACAGGTTAAATGAAGCCCTGGACAGACCCAGACTTCTTTGGGTCTAAACAACTCCTTTCCAGTCAACTAATTTCTTCTTGTTGGGCTAACTATTCACTGGAAGATTATTGTCCTTCTGATGTATGTGATCAACAGAAAGTCTGAGAGAGGCTCCATAAAACCAGAACTTCTTTAGGCATTCTGTATTTGAAGTCTTTTCAGTTTTTGCTCCCCTTCAGGAAAAAAATGAAAATGTGAAGGAAGGATGGGGAAAGGAAGTGACTGCGTCTGAGGATGGAAGGACTAAAAGCAGGGTGGCTGGATGACTGATTGAATTATTTCATATTATGAGCTGCTGGCATGCAAAAGTGAGCTAACTGGGAGGGTCATTTGTAAACAGGGCCAATATGTCTTTAGAAATTAACTGAAGCACCAAGCCAGCTGAAGCAGAAGTGTCTATGGGGTATGTGTGTGTGTAAAAAAAAGTCAGGATGACAGTCACAACTCTGCAATTAAAGATTTGTCTCATTTTTATGTGCATCACACATATCACACATGCAAAAGGGGGTGGGGCTTCAACTCATGGTTACAGCTGCCATCTTGACTTTTTTGATCTCCCTCCCCACCCAGAAGCCCCTGAGCTGAAGCTGATGGAAGCTGGGTTGGAGTGAATTCTGTAGCACGTGTTGTGTTAAGGAATTCTCTGTTAAAGAGTAATTGCCTAAGATTTGGCTATGGTTTTAAAAGGAAAAGGGGAACTGATGATAAAGCACAGATGCCATTGACAAGCTTAGACATAACTTAATTAAAACTCAATGATTTTTACCTTTAAAATAGTCAGAACAGGAGAGCTTGAGCCTGGGTGTTAATCTTTTTTTTACTGATTTTTTACTGATAATTTAGAGTAACGAGTTTATTATCTAAAAATATTTTGGGTGCACAATCTGGGATTTAAATTGGGTGCCTATGCACTGAATCCAGAGTTCCTGCAAACTCTGGGGATTTATCCAAGGACCTCACATTTCCCAGACAGCTGACTTCTGTTCTGTATGCAAACCTCACAGTGGCAAATAGAGACCACCACGTGTCCTCACTTTCTGCCTTGCCTCCAAAGAGCAATATAGAGCAAGTTGCATGAATGGCAAAGTCTTATCAGCTTGTTGCAACAGAGTTGATGTTCAGATTTAGGGATACAGATAAGGTAATTGTCAAATATTCAGCTTGCAAGCATTTTAGCTGAGCTTCAAAGGCCTGGATCAATTTTGATCTTGCTGAGATCTTTAAGAAGACATTCTATTCTGAAAGAGTAGTAGAAGAGGATGAAGGTAGGAATGTATGAGCCTCCAGCCTTTTTTCCGACTTCTGGCCATTTTGCCTGCCTCCCAATTTACACCAGCTGGTAATAGTGAGCTCCTAAAAGTGCCTGTAAAACTGCATGTTGGTACTGTAAAAACAAAGTGGAAGAAAGGTGAGCTGGATTGCTAGGTTGTGAATGGCTTACAAACATAATTAAAGTGACCAGAATATGGTTTTACATTTTTCCCTCTCTTACTAATTAGCTCATTTATTTCTACATTGCCCTTGTGAGAGATGGATAAAATATGTTGTTATTGGCAAAGAAATAATAGCTTGAGCATGCTAAGAGTGCAGCTGTGTGAGAGATAAGGAAGTAGTGTTAAGTGTTATGGTTATCAAATAGTGGCAGATGGAGAGGAAGTTGTCTCCTTGTGTGGGACAATGGAGCAATCTTTAAATTAATTTAACCTGGTGCAATCTTTATCAGTATAATGCAATTAGCTGAAACCTTGAGCAAATTACCATAGACTTGCAATGGATGAGGTGGGAGGGACCAGGAAGAAATCATAGAGCGGCCGGAAAGAGTGTCACCCTGAGTACCTTAGCCAATGGGGAAAAGGGGAAGGACTTGGGATCGGGATGGTATATAATTAGGCCAGAGTGTGTATGTGGGTGTGGCTTCTTATTTGCAAGGAAGCCCACCAGCCTTTGCAAATGCTTCCAATAAAACTTTACTTCTGACTAACCCAGAGAGGTTTGTGGTGCTTGTTTCACACAATTGGGGGCTTGTCTGGGATCCCAACGGTCTCCGGGTAGCCTGGGGGCACCCCAGAGAAGGAAGGCATGCCCTGCTGAGTTCAGCAGTCCTTCAACAGGATTTGCTCCAGGTCCGGTATCTGTGAAGAATCCCAGGATGTTAAA
The DNA here is from genome assembly GCF_059951505.1 of Python bivittatus. NCBI lineage: Eukaryota > Metazoa > Chordata > Lepidosauria > Squamata > Pythonidae > Python > Python bivittatus. The sequence continues at coordinate 25,911,783 of NW_028277074.1, forward strand.
TAGAGGTTGGTGAAGAAGTAAAGTGACCCTTGGAAAAGAGAGCCTCAGAGAAATCAACCAGGCAACTTTGTGCACAAACCCAGGTGAGGAATTGCAAATGGCAAAGGAAAGTATCTCCTGGGCGGTTGGGTAGTCCTCTGGGAAGGGACCTGAATGGTGAGATGCCCTAGGGGTTGTGAAAATCCTGGTAAAGTGCAAAGAGAGCGCGAAAGCGAAGTGGTGTGTGTGTAAGTCTCTGTAGAAGTGGAATGGTTGGTCTTTAAAAGTAGCCAGCGTGTGCTGGGAAACTAACAGTGAATGGCAACCGTAAAAGTGGGCCCCTTAAACTCACTAATGATGAATCCAACATCTGTTGGGGGTGCTCAGACAGGAGGGCAATACGAAGGTCTACAGAGGGTGCGATTTCAGGTCCAGGAAAGTGCCTAGCAAACTATGGTAAAGCACTGTGGGGGAGTGCCTAGTAATTTGTGGTAAAGCAGTTCACAGTAACCAACCTGTGTGCCTAGCAAACTGTAGTTTGTGGTAAAGCACTGTGGAAGGAGGCTGGAGTAAGGAAAATGTATTAAGAGGATCCAGAAAAACCCTGAATTTAAGATTGATCCAGAGGGCCCTTTAGGAAAATTATTACAAGGCTGGATCTCTTTTCCTTATAAGGAAATAATAGAAAAGTTGAAATTGAATAAAGAGGATATGGTAAATTTGTGTTGTTATGTGTGGTGGGAAGACAAACAAGTTGCATGGCTGGATCCATGGCTGGATCTAACGACTACTTCCAGTGCCATGCTTTATATGAATATGTAAAACAAAAAGAGTGTAAGTCACTAGAAAATGAATTGAATTATGTTTTAATCTGGACTTCTGACCAGTGGCCTGAGTCAGGCAATAAGAGGAATAGTGAGTCAGGCAATAAGAGGAATAGCAATCCCTCATGTTGCTTGATGAGGCAGTGGAGGAGGAGAGAAAACTCTTGCCACCACCATACAACCCAGAATATACCCAGGGCAATAACAGGTACCCTAAGCTCAGGAAAGAGCTTCAACAATGTCAGAGAGATCTCAAAAGTTTACCCTTTCATGACAAACTGAAACGGGCAGAGTGTGGATAGACCTGAAACAGCAATGGCCCCTTTGTATCCAAGATTGCAACAAGAGTTAAGACAATGCCAGACGGATTTAATTAATTTCCCCCTGGGGTCTGGAAGTAAGAACACTAAGAAAAATAAAATGTGTCCCTTAAGAGAAGTACCTATGGGACAGGGGCAAATTGGATACGTAAATCCCCCTTTAAGTGCTGCAGAAGTAAGGAATTTTAAAAAGGAAATGAAGAATCTCATAGAGGATCCAAGGGTGACTCAGAGTGGGTGGGCTTTGGGACCCCAAAAGTCCTTGCTGGGTTGATTTACAAGTTGATGGGATTGGGGTGAGGGTGTTCAGGCCCAACTTGCTTTTTTTTTTGGTTCAGGTCCTTTGTTTGTTCCTTAATGACTTGGTTCCTTCTTATCTACCTCCCTGAGGGGATCTCATAGATAAGTTTCCTGGCTTTTGTCCTCTCTGCTTACCTGCCTGCTGCATCTTTAGGTTATGGCAGCTGCAGCCTAGTCTCACAGAGGCTGAGAGAAGAGGCAGAGAGATGGGAATGAGAAGGGAGGAGGCATGAGATGGGGAAATTGAATAGGGCCCATTCAACCCCCAGCAAAATGCTCCATTGGGGGGGGGGCAGGGCATTTTATGCAGCATTGCCCTAAATTACAGAGGGAAGAGAGAATCATTCCATTGATGACATTTGGGGATGGTGAATAGGGGAGTCAGGAAGTGTTTTTTTTTAATTTAAGGTCCCACCAAGAACCCTTGAAAAATTTAAAGGTGGGACCTCTTGAGGAAGAATTGGTACATAATTTAAAACACAGTTTGATTACTGCCCTCGTGTTGGCTTTACCATCCCTAAACAAGCCCTTCCATCTGTTTGCAATGGTGAGCAGAGGAACAGCTTTAGGAGTCTTAACTCAAAATTGGGGAGGTAAGTGACAACCGGGGCCTATTTGTCTAAACTATTAGACCCAGTAATCAGAGGGTGGCCAGTTTGTGTGCAGGCAAGTTGCAGCCACTGCTATTTTGGTGCAGGAAAGCAGAAAGTTAACTTTTGGAGGAGCATTGGTGGCAAGCACCCCCACCAGGTCAGAACAATTCTAACTCAAAGGGCAGGCAGGTGGCTTACAGATTCAAGGATTCTAAAATATGAG